>NW_004443965.1:21413220-21537661 GCF_000243295.1 Trichechus manatus latirostris
CATTCTCCCTTGCTCCCGAAGGGGTGAGACCAGTGGAGTATCTTAGATGGCTGCTCACAGTCTTTTAAGACCCCAGACACTACTCACCAAGGTAGAACGTAGAACATTGTCTTTATAAACTACGTTATGCCAGTTGAGCTAGATGTTCCCCAAGAACATGGTCCCCACAGCCCTCCACCCAGCAATTCAGTCCCTCAGGGAGTTTGGATGTGTCTATGGAGTTTCCATGACCTTTCCTTGTACGAGTTGTGCTGGCTTCCCCAGTATTGTGTACTGTCTTACCCTTCACCAAAGTTACCACTTATCTATTGTCTATTTAGTTCTTCCCCCACCCCTCCCATCCTTCGTAACTAACAAAGATTGTTTCTTTTTGTGTGTAAACTTTTTTGTGGGTTTTTACAGTAGAGGTCCATGCAATACTTGTCCTTTTGTGATTGACTTATTTCACTCAGCATAATGTCCTCCAATTTGATCCATGTTATGAGATGCTTCACAGATTCATCATTGTTGTTTATCGTTGCATAATACTCCATTGTGTGTATGACCATAGTTTGTTTATCCATTCAACTGTTGATGGACATCTAGGTTGTTTCCATCCTTTTGCTATTGTGAACAATGCTGCAATGAACATGGGTGTGCATATGTCTATTCATGTGATGGCTCTTATTTCTCTAGGATATATTCGTAGGAGTGGGATTGCTGGATCATATGGTATTTCTATTTCTAGCTTTCTAAGGAAGTGCCATATCATTTTCCAAAATGTTTTTATCATTATGCATTCCCACCAGCAGTGCATAAGAGTTCTGATCTCCCTGCAGCCTCTCCAACATTTGTTGTTTACAGTGTTTTTGATTTGCACCAGTAATGCTGGGATGAGATGGTATCTCATTGTGGTTTTAATTTGCATTTCTCTAATGGCTAGTGATCACAAGCATTTCCTCATGTGTCTGTTGGCTGCTTGAATGTCTTCTTTGGTGAAGTGTCTGTTCATTTCCTTTGCCCATTTTTTTAATTGGATTATTTGTCTTTCTGTGTAGAGCTGTTGGATTTTCCTAAAGATTTTAGAGATTAGACCTTTGTCTGACTTGTAATGTCCAAAAATTTTCCCCAGTTTGTAGGTTCTCTTTTTACTCTTTTGGTGAAGTCTTTTGATGAGCGTGTTTAATTTTTCAAAGATCTCAGTTAGCTAGCTTATCTTCTGGAGTATGTGTGTTGTTGGTTATGGTTTGTATCCTGTTAATGCTGTGTATTAAGGCCTCTAGCGATGACCCTATTTTTTCTTCTATGAATTTTATAGTTTTTGGTTTTACATTTAGGTCTTTGATCCATTTTGAATTAGTTCTTTGTCTTTGATTTTAGCGAGTGTGATTATGATATGCCTTGGTGATTTGCTTTTGGGGTCTATCCTATATGGGGTTCGTTGAGCTTCTTGGACAATCGGCTTTTCATCTTTCATAATATTGGGGAAGTTTTCTGTCAGCAATTCTTCAATGATCCTCTCTGTGTTTTCTGTTTTCTCCTCCTGTTCTGGAACTCTGATCACTCACAGATTTCTACTTTTGATTGTATCCCACATAATTCTCAGGGTTTCTTCATTTGTCTTTTTTCTGATTTTTCCTCAGAGTTGTATCCAAGTGTTTGTCTTCAATTTCACTGATCCTGTCTTCCACTGTTTCAAACCTGCTCCTTGGCCCTTCTATGACAGTGTCCATTTTTGAAATCTTAGTATTTATCTTTTGGATTTCTAATTGTTGTTTTTGTATGATTTCTAATTGTGAATTTATTTTAGCATTTTGTTCCTGTATTATTTTCTTGAGTTCTTTCATTTTTCATCTGTATTTTCCATGAATTTGTCTATTTTTTCCACATTTTTGTCTGATTTTTGCTTCAACTCTTGGATAATTCTGAATATTAGAGATTTGAATTTCCTACCAGGTAGTTCTAGTGCATTTTCTTATACTGGAAAGTCATTAGCGTTTTATTTTGGACACCTATTGGAACCATCCTGTTTTTGTATATGTTTTGATATTGTATGCTGTCTTTGGGGCATTCAGTAGTTATTTTCCTCATTTATTGATTGTAGATTTGTTTGTTTTGTCTAGCTTTTTCCTTTTATTTGGTTATGTCTGAGCAGGCAGGTAGTGCATTCGTTGTTGTTTGCTCATCTGTGATTATGATACTTTTCACCTCCTTCTCCAATGGACAGGGTCAGTCACTTAGGTATGGTACAGCAGGGTGGGTCCAGTGGTAGTTCTGTCTCTTTCTGGAAACCCTGTGAAGCTGCTTTCTCATACCCTGTGTTCACTGATCTCTGATAGGAGTCCAAGATGGCGGATCTGTGCTGTGGTAGCTGAGAGGGGACCTCTGCATTTATCTCTCCTTGCTTTCTGTTCTCGGTCAGTTTCTGAATCCATTTGGTGCTTGGCTGAGTTCTTTGTCTCTTCATTTGATACTTAGGGTTTCAGGATTGACGTGTGTCTCTGTTTGACTTAGTTTTTCAGATCTTTGCTGAGGAGGGACAGCGTGGTGCTTCTGTCTATAGCGCCATGTTACCTGGAAGAGGGGCAGTATTATTTTTGAAGTTAGAAAGTCTATCCAACCACTTACTAGCTGTGTCTTTTGTTCTCTAATGATTTAAAGTCTTTATTGGTTAAGTACTTGGCTGCTAACTGAAAGATTGGCAGTTTGAACCCATCAACCATTCTGTGGGAGAAAGATGTTGCAGTCTGCTTCCAGAAAACTTACAGCCTTGGAAACGCTATGGGACAATTCTATTCTGCCCAAGAGGGTCGCTATAAGTTGGAATCAACTCAGTGGCAACTAGTTTGGTTTTGGTTTTTAATCTCTCTGTGCCTCAGTTTCCCAGTCTGTAAAATGAAATGGTAATGGAAACTTTCTTAAGAGTTGCTGTGAGGATTAAATGATAAAAAAAACTTAGAATAATGCTTGGTGTATAGTAAGTGCTATATAAGTGTTTGCTATCATTATTATTCTTATGCTGTTATTTTAACATGATGTTGTAGCCCAGGTATCACTGCAGTCCTGGTGGCAAAATTTGTACCTTTTAGGAAATTAACATTTTCATGAATATCATCCACGCAGCGTGTCCAACAAGGTTCTCCCCTTGTGTAGTCCCCTAAAAGGGGAGATCTAGCTTGAACTCTTTTCTCCTGCCCGTTGGTCCCTTGATAGGACTTGTTTCAGTCATCTATTGCTGTGTAACAAAGCACCCATAACTTGTTGTTTTTGTTGTTAGGTGCCGTTGAGTCATATAACAAAACAGAACACTGCCTGGTCCTGCCCCATCCTCACAATTGTTGTTATGTTTGAGCCCATTGTTGTAACCACTGTGTCAATCCATCTCATTGAGAGTCTTCCTCTTTTTTTGCTGACCCTCTACTTTACCAAGCATCATGTCCTTCTCCAGAAATTGGTCCCTTCTGATAACATGTCCAAAGTATGTGAGACAAAGTCTTGCCATCCTCACTTCTAGGAAGCATTCTGGCTGTACTTTTTTCAAAACAGATTTGCTCATTCTTCTTCGGATAGCTAAAAATCCTAGTAAATGAAATATCAGCTGTCTGGAAATGCTCCTGATTCTTGACGTCCTGAATTCCCCTATTGCTTGTCTGGATTGGAGACGTATTGCTCCTCAAATGTGGGTCTGTGTGTTTTACTGGGGCTCCTGTCTGCCCTCTTGTTGTTGTTGTTAGGTGCTGTCAAGTAGGTTTTGCCTCATAGTGACTCTATGTACAATATAGAACAAAACATTGCGTGGTCCGGCGCCATCCTCACAATCATTGCTGTGCTTGAGCCTATCATTGCAGCCACTGTGTTAATTCATCTTGTTGAGGGTCTTCCTTTCTTTTGCTGACCCTGTACTTTACCAAGCATGATGTCCTTCTCCAGGGACTGGTTCCCCTGATAACATGTCCAAAGTACATGAGACGAAGTCTCACCATCCCTACTTCCAAGGAGCATTCTGGCTGTACTTCTTCCAAGACAGACTTGTTCATTCTTCCGGTAGTCCATGGTGTATTCAATATTCTTTATCAACACCATAATTCAAAGACATCAATTCTGTTTGAGTCTCTTCTTTCAAGTTTTTTGGGTGTATACCTAGGAGTTGAATTGCTGGGTCATATGCTAGTTCTATTTTTAGTTTTTTGAGGAACCGCCACAGTGTTTTCCACAACAGCTATACTATTTTGCATTTCCATCAGCAAAGGATAAGGGTTCCAATTTCCCTACATCTTTGCCAAAATTTTTTCTTTTCTTTTTTCTTTTTTTAATCTTAGCCATCCTAGTGGGAGTGAAATGGTATCTCACTGTGGTTTTGATTTGCATCTGTCTAATAGCTAATGATGCTGGGTGTCTTTTCATGTGTTTGGTGGCCATTTGAATGTCCTTTTTGGTGAAATGTCTATTCAAGTTCTTTGCCCATTTTATGATTGGGTTATTTGTCTTTTTGTTGTTAAGTTGTCCAAGTTTTATATACATTTTATTAGATTCTTGTCAGATACATGGTTTCTAAAGATATTCTCAGTCGGTAGCTTGTCTTTTTACTTTTTGGTTAAAGCCTTTTGATGAACAAAAGTTTTTAATTTTTATGAGGTCCCGTTTATGTATTCTCTCTTTTGCTCTTTGTGCTTTTGTTATTGTATTAGATAATCCACTGTTGAAAGCAAGGCTTAACAGCATTGCTCCTGCTTGTCCTTCTAAGAATTTTTGGTTTTAGTTTGCACATTTAGGTACTCAATCCATTTTGAATTTGTTTTCTTGCTTGGTGTGAGGCAAGTATCCTGTTTCATTTTTCTGCGTGTGGAAATCCAATTTTCCTACTCCATGTATTGAAGAGACTCTTCTTTCCCCATTGAATGGACTTAGCACCCTTGTTAAAAATCAGTTGACCATACATGTGTGGTATCAATGCATCTTTATTGCATGTTTGATCAATTTCAGAGTGTGGAAGTTGGTGAAAATCTTCAATTTCTTCATATTTGGGATTAGTGGTTGGTGCATAAATTTGAATAATAGTCGTATTAACTGGTCTTTCTTGTAGGCGTGTGAATATTATCCTATTACTGACAGCATTGTACTTCAGGAGAGCTCTTGAAATGTTCTTTTCGACAATGAATGTAATGCCGTTCCTCTTTACTTTGTCATTCCAGGCATAGTAGACCATATGGTTGTTCTATTCAAAATGGCCAATACCAGTCCATTTTGCTCACTAATGCTTAGAATATTGATCTTCAAGTGTTCCATTTCATTTCTGACAACTTCCTATTTTCCTTGATACATACTTCATACATTCCACGTTCCAATTACTTTTGAGTGGTGCCACATCATCAAATGATGGTCCTGAAAGCTTCACTCCATCTGTGTCATTATAGTCGACTCAACTCGAGAAGGCAGCTCTTCCCCAGTCATATTTTGAGTGTCTCCCGACCTGAGGGACTCATCTTCCAGCACTATACAGTATCAGACAATGTTCTACTGCTATCCATAAGGTTTTCACTGGTAAATTGTTTTGGAAGTAGATTGCCAGGTCCTTGTTCCTAGTCTCTCTTGGTCTGGAAGCTCTGCTGAAACCTGTCCACCATGGGTGAACTTGCTGGTGTTTGAAATACTGGTGGCATAGCTTCCATCATCACAGCAACACACAAGTCGCCACATACAACAAGCTGACAGATAAGTGCCCATAACTTAGTGACTTAAAATGACAACGATTCATTATTTCTCATGATTCTGTGTGTTGGCTAGACTCAGCCGGGTGGTTTTTCTGTTCCAGAGATGTAGGCTGAGGTCACGCATGTGGCTGCATTCTGTTGGAAGCTCGGCTGAGACTGGAACATTCAAGATGGCCTCTGATCTTCCAAAATCTCTTTCCATGTGACTCCTCACCATTCAGCAGTCTAGCCTGAGCTTTTGTATAGCATGGTGGCTGGCTATCAAGTCAGCAAAGTAGAAGCTTTCAGACCTCTTATGGGCTAAGCCTGGAGCTAACACTTCTAACACATTTTATTGGCCATAGCAAGTCCCAAGACCAGTCCAGATTAAAGGGAAGGGGAAATAGACTCCACCTCTTAATAGGCGGTGTTATTGATGGCAATGTTGAAGACTGTATACCACAGTGGACCATCCCATAGTCTCTTGCCTATATGGTCCTTTTGGAGGATAACAATGAAATGGCTCAATCCCAGGCATCTTCCACATTGTCCACATTATCCAGTGGGTAGCTCATATATCCATGCTATGCTGATGGTGGGAATACTGCCATTTGTCCTCTGGCCATTTTTCTATATCCTAGCAGCACTGGGTGTTCTGTAGCCCCAGTTGTTTCCAATGGAGATGATCAATAGTCTTCAGTGCAGTGGAGGGGTTACTGTTTGGTCCCCTCCCCCCAAACTTTTGAGTGGTTTGAGTGATTCTCTTAGGGCTTCTCTCCTTCCCTTGGCTTTGAGGAGTGAAATCACCCGCTTTTCTCCCGCACTGTGTATAAACCCAGGCCATCACCATCAGGATACAAACTGACCGACTAAATGTTGATGGAAATCTGTGACACTATTTAACTCCATTTATTTCCCATTCCCTCTCCCATCTACCCCAAGTCTCTTAACATATTCATGCAGAATCATGTTTCATAAATTATAAAATATCAGAGCTGGCATTCACCTTAGAGATAGTTATGTTCATTAATTTCCTACTTTGCTTCACAAACCACTAGAGATTTTATTTCTCTTCTCCCCAGCTTAAGAGCAGTGACAGGGAGGAGTCGGGGAAAGGAGAGTGAATGAGTTTCCAGCTCTTCCCTCTTTCCTCTTCAAGCAATTTTGTTTTGGTATATTTTATTTGTTGGGCTTTCATGTAGATTTTGTTTAAATAAGAGTTCCATTGTTAAAACCAGTTTGAAATCTCTGAGAACAAGGCCCAGGGAGGTTAAGTAACTTGTCCAAGCAAAGCTAGACTAAGAAGCAGACTAGCCTGCGCAGTCAATACAAAACAACTGAACCAGTTGCCAACTGGATTCCAACTTATGCTGACCCCATTAGTGTCAGATAGAAGTGTGCTTCATAGGGTTTTCATGGCTGTGAAATTTGGAAGCAGATCACCAGGACTTTCTTCCAGGGCACCTCTGGGTGGGTTTGAACTGTTAACCTTTGGGTTAGTAGCCCAGCACTTACCACCCAGGTTAAGGTTTGCGCCACCGAGGACCTCCAGGCAGTCAATGTTGTTGTTGTGTATTTTCTAGTCAGTAGTGACCCTATAGGACAAAGTAAATCTGCCACATAGGGTTTCCTAAGCTGTAATTTTTATATCACCAGATCTTTTCTCCCAAGGAGCACCTGGTAGGTTCGATCCACCAACATTTTGGTTAGCAGCTGAGCACTTAACCTTTTTGCCATTGAGGCTCCTTAGGAACTCAGTAACCAAAAAACCAAACCTAATGCCATCAAGTCAACTCTGACTCATAGCGACCCTATAGGACAAAGTAGAACTGCCCCATAGGGTTTCCAAAGAGCAGGTGGTGGATTCAAACTGCTGACCTTTTGTTTAGTAGCCTGAGCTCTTAAGTACTGTACCACCAGGGCTCCTAGGAACTCAACAGAGGGTGCTAAATTACATCCTTGGAGGCGGAAGGAGATGTGGGGATTACATTTACCAGACCAGACCTCTCCACGGTTTACGTGGTTTGAAGGAATACAAAGATAGGCCTCATGGATGTGGAGTTTGATGACCTCAAGAGACATGCGTGAGGTAAAACAGAGGGTTACGAAGCTGTCTTCAAGGAGGATGGAACCAGAAAACTCCCCATTTTTGTTTTAATGACTATATGCATTTAAATTTTTCTACTCTCTCTTTCCACATCTAGTGCTCAGCCTTTCCCTTAAACTTTGGACAAGTATATAGAGAGTCTCAGTTTGAAGGGACATCAAATTTTTTGCCTGTCTCTGGCACTCCAGGGAGTCTTTCTGGCTTGGTGCCCTCAGGAATTTGGCCAGCTTGTGGCAGAGCCAGAGGGAGGAATAGAGTCTCTAGGCTCATACTGCAGTGCCCTTCTCTCTCAATGAAACTACTTCTCATTTATAAATAAACCAGGAAGATGATGCTTACCAATATACAAAGGACATACGCAAGGAACTTGTCTTCACACGGCCTCGTTTTCTTTATTCACATAAATCAAGAATATAGTTTCTCTCTCTTTCAGCAGTAATGAGACTTGCTGATGTAGTGTGTATGACCCTTTGGATAATGTAAAACAAAATTGTATTAATAAGATATTACTAATATTAATCAATATGAAATGCAATAACATCCTAGGGTGAGGAAGTCAGGAAAGAACACTGCAAACTCCTCTGGGATCTACAAGATCGGACACTGCCCCATGCCTCTTGCTAAATACTCAGCCTAGAAACAGTCCCCTAAAGTGCAGTAAAGCATTCAACTATAATGTTTGTGCGAGGGTGGAATTATGGCTTGGAAAACTTTAGCATATCTCTTCAATCATGAAAACAGTGAGAAATGTTAAATTTCACGTAATTATCCAGTCAGAGCGGAAGCTGCATCACATTCTGTGTTCTGTGCTATAACTGCTTAAAAAGGTCAGGGTTCATATATTCCTAGTGTATAGGCTATATTCTAATTGAGCTTCCTAATGTGTCCGACAGATGGGAAATAGCTCATTTTGACCCTGAACGTGCTGTCTTTGGTTCCCATAACCTAATAACATGAGATTATTACTTTTGTATTTTATACAGGTCTGTAATAAAAGCCCAGCTCCAAGGATAGCAATCATAAAACTTTCTTTTTTTTTTTTTTCTTTTTCCATTTGGCTGTAAGGAACTCATAGTTATAGGCATTGTCTCATTAAGCCAAGAGAACATGGTTATATTATTTCATTTTGTAAAGTGAGGCACTGAGTTACAAGGGAGTTAAGCAACTTCTCTGCATTCACATAAACTAGGGGTAGAACTGGGAATCAAGCCAGTCCTCCTGATTTTCAGGGCTTTCCAATCTTTCAAAAAGTATGGAACTCTTTCAAAGTTTAAATCTAACTCTACAGAGCCCAGAGTCACATACCTTCCCTATGTGTAATTTTTCTTGTCTATCAGTTACTATTCATCAGAAATAGCAAGTGCCAGCTTATACCATGGATGTAAAAATTATTTTCTGGGTGAAAACCAATAAACTAACTGAAACTGAAACCAAAACCAAAATAGAAATCAAAGTCAAAGCCAAAACCAAGCCATACAAACCACCACATGTTTATTGAGCCCATATGTCATCGTTACATTCATAAATATAACTCTAAAGGCCTAAAGAAATAGCACTGCCTTGTGAGACTAGATAGCCCCCCTCCATTCAACTTTTCACATTCAAGAGGAAGCATTAGGAAATTATCTTATCTTGAAGATTTGCTAAAGATCTCAAGAAAAGAGATTTAAACATGTTCTTTGTTGAGTCCTTCTACTTCTTGATTTCTAGTTCTTTTCCTCCTCCTATGGCCCCTCCCTTTTTGTATCCTTTACAAGCATTTTTCTCCTCCACCATCCTTTAGATCATGGTAGTCCCTGGGGTTATGTCAGAGTTCCTTTTCTCGTCTCCACTTACTTTCTCTCCCTGGGTGATTTTATTCACTCCTATGGCTTCAGTTACCATAAAGGTGTGGACAATACCAAAATTAGTATCACCAGCCCAGGCCCCTTGTTTTAATATCTCCATGTGGCTGTACCTTAAGCCCTTCAAATGTGACATGTCACAAACTGAATTCGTCATGTTGTTCATTCCTCAACTCCTCCGCCCACCCTTCACCCCCGCTCCAGACTATAGTACATATCATAGTAAAGGACATCACCATCCACTTGGTTTTATCAGTCAAAAACTGGGTGCCAACCTTAACTCTTACTTCTTTTTTTACTTGCCACATCTAATGAAGTGCAAAGCCCTGCCCATTTTATTTATTAAATATCTTATCTCACATCTGTTCACCTTAATTCATTTCTACTGTTACCAGTCAAGTCTAAGCTATGGTCTTGCACTCTGTCTGCTCCAGCCTTCTCCACACACCCGATGTATAACTACCTGACAGAAGGGGTGGACATCCAGGAGATATGAGTTCTGGTCTTGGCTCTGCCACTCCTTCTCTGTTGTAATGGGAATAAATAATAACTTGCCTTCTAGAAGTCGGGACCTCAGCTAGCTGATTTCTGAAAGACCCTCCCAGTTTGAAGATCTGAGATTCTGTGCAAGACCTCAAATGCACTGACAGATTGAAATTAAAATAATATAAATATAAAAATAATAAACCAAACAATATCACCAGAAAACCAGTGATAGTAGCTTTTCAGAATTGACATTTTTCATGCTTTTTGGCCAGTGAGCACTTTTTGAACGCTCAATGTTTTGGAGTTTCCCATGTTAAGATTCTTGTCACCCAAGTAAGATGGCACAAACTCAATTTCTCAGCCTCTGTTGGAGCCGAGATCACAGTCATATGACCTCAACCTTGGCAATCAAACACACATTTCCCAAGATTTAAGTTTGGAAAGGTGACGTGAAGAAGAAAGGCCATTCTGGCAATGAGGACAAAAAGACATTCATCTTTTAGAGGCAGCATTGGCAAGAGCCTAGTGTTAATACTGCCATAGCTACTAGGCTCAGCTATTCAAGTGAAGAACCTGTGCTGGTGGCAGTGACAGGAGGGTCTTTATTGGAGTAGTCTGACGGTTTAATTTGGACCTTATTTATGGCTTCATAGCCTCCAAGCCTGCTTCTCTGACCTTCCTAGAGATTGTATAGGCTACCTAATATTGTTTAATAAATCACATCTTTGTTTAAACAAACTATGGTGTCTTCTGTTGTTTGCAGCCATGAATTCTAAATGGTGTGTAGTTCTTTATCCTTCAGATGTTAGTTGGGGCATCATTTTTTTCTGGGAAGTCTTCCTTGAACATTAGACTAGATTAAATACCTTTGCTGTATGCTTTTAGTGTAGATTTTAGTTTTCTTCTTTGAACATTTATCATATTTGTATAAGTGTTCTGAATTACTTGATTATCTCCTCTGCTACACTGTAAGCTACATGAGGACAGGAGTTATATCTGCCTTGTTCCTTCTTTATCTCTAGCACCCAACATATGGTGTGGCGTGTAGTAGTCATTCAATGAATGTTGAATTGAATCTAATGATTGACATCTAATTAACTCATCCTATAGCTAAAGATCAGTTTCTTCTTCCTTTTTTTCCTCATTAGAGATAAAAAATAGCAGCTCATTGTTCTCTCTCTCTCTCTCTTTTTTTTTTTAGTGAAAATAAGATTAAAAGGTAACCTGGACCAATGTGGAAATTACTAGAATTTTTAGGAGTTATTCCTGATTCCCTGCACTCATCTGTCAGTTTGTCACACTGTGGGGGCTTGCGTGTTGCCCCGATGCTGGAAGCTATGCCCCTGCTATTTAAATACAGCAGGGTCACCCATGGAGACAGGTTTCAGATGAGCTTCCGGACTAAGACAGACTAGGAAGAAGGACCTGGTGGTCTACTTCTGAAAAGAATTAGCTAGTGAAAACCTTATGAATAGCAACGGAACATTGTCTGATATAGTGCTGGAAGATGAGCCCCTCCGGTTGGAAGGCACTCAAAATAGAACTGGGGAAGAGCTGCCTCCTCAAAGTAGAGTTGACCTTAACGATGTGGATGGAGTAAAGCTTTCAGAACCTTCCTTAGAAGAAACAGCTGCAAGTATCGATTAATAATCAGAACATGGAATGTATGAAGTATGAATATAGGAAAACTGGAAATCATAAAAAATGAAATGGAACACATAAACATCAATATCCTAGGCATTAGTGAGTTGAAATGGACTGGTATTGACCATTTTGAATTGGACAATCATATGAGCTGTATGCCAGGAATGACAAATTGAAGAAGAATGGTGTTGCATTCATCGCCAAAAAGAACGTTTCAAGATCTATCCTGATGTACAATGCTGTTGCTGATAGTATAATATCCACATGCCTACAAGGAAGACCAGTTAATACGACTACTATTCAAATTTACACATCAACTACTAAGGCCAAAGATGAAGAAATTGAAGATTTTAACCAACTTCCGCAGTCTGAAATTGATCAAACATGCAATCAGGATGCATTGATAATTACTAATGATTGGAATGCGGAAGTTGGAGACAAAGAAGGCTTGGTAGTTGGAAAGATGGCCTTGGTGATAGAAATGATGCCAGAGATCACATGATAGAATTTTGCAAGACCAATGACTTCTTCATTGCGAATACCTTTTTTCACCAACATAAATGGTGACTATACATGTGGACCTTGCCAGATGGAATACAAAGGAACCAAATTGACTACATCTATGGAAAGAGATGATGGAAAAGCTCAATATCATCAGTCAGAACGAGGCCAGGAGCCGACTGTGGAACAGACCATAAATTGCTCGTATGCAAGTTCAAGTTGAAACTGAAAAAAATTAAAACAAGTTCATGAGAGCCAAAGTACAACCTTGAGCATATCCGATCTGAATTTAAAGACCATCTCAACAATAGATTTGACACATTAAACACAAATGACCAAAGACCAGACAAGTTGTGGAATGACATCAAGGACATCATACCTGAAGAAAGCAAGAGGTCATTAAAAAGACAGGAAAGAAAGAAAAGACGAAAAGGGATGTCAGAAGAGACTCTGAAACTTGCTCTTGAATGTTGAGTAGCTAAAGTGAAAGGAAGAAATGATAAAGTCAAAGAGCCAAACAGAAGATTTCAAAGGGCAGCTTGAGAAGGCAAAGTATTACAATGAAATGTACAAAGACCTGAAAATAGAAAACCAAAAGGGAAGAACACACTTGGCATTCCTCAAGCTGA
This sequence comes from Trichechus manatus latirostris, assembly GCF_000243295.1. Classification (NCBI taxonomy): domain Eukaryota; kingdom Metazoa; phylum Chordata; class Mammalia; order Sirenia; family Trichechidae; genus Trichechus; species Trichechus manatus. The sequence goes on from NW_004443965.1 coordinate 21,426,101, forward strand.
AAGAACTGAAGAAAAAATTCAAGCCTTCAGTTGCAATATTGAAGGATTCTACAGGGAAAATATTAAATGATGCAGGAAGCATCAAAAGCAAATGGAAGGAATACACAGAGTCACTATACCAAAAAGAATTGGTTGATGTACAACCGTTTCAGGAGGTAGCATATGATCAGAAACTGATGGTACTGAAGGAAGAAGTCCAAGCTGCACTGAAGGCACTGGCAAAAAACAAGGCTTCAAGAATTGACGGAATACCAATTGAGATGTTTCAATACGTGGATGCAGTACTAGAAGTGCTCACTCATCTACGCTAAGAAATTTGGAAGACAGCTACCTGGCCAACTAACTGGAAGAAATCCATATTTATGCATATTCCCAAGAAAGGTGATCCCACCAAATGCAGAAATTATCAAACAATATCATTAATATCACATGTAAGTAAAATTTTGCTGAAGATCATTCAAAAGCAACTGCAGCAGTATATCGACAAGAAACTGCCAAAAATTCAAGCCAGATTCAGAAGAGGACGTGGAACCAAGGATGTCATTGCTGATGTCAGATGGATCCTGGCTGAAAGCAGAGAATACCAGAAAGATGTTTACCTGTGTCTTATTGACTATGCAAAGGCATTTGACTGTGTGGATCATAACAAATTATGGATAACATTGGGAAGAATGGGAATTCGAGAACACTTAATTTTGCTCATGAGGAACCTGTACATATATCAAGAGGCAGTCATTTGAACAGAACAAGGGGATACTGTGTGGTATAAAGTCAGGAAATGTGTGTGTCAGGGTTGTATCCTTTCACTATACTTATTTCATCTGTCGGCTGAGCAAATAATCAGAGAAGCTGGACTATTTGAAGAAGAAGAGGGCATCAGGATTGGAGGAAGACTCATTAACAACCTTCAATATGCAGATGACACAACCTTGCTTGCTGAAAGTGAGGAGAACTCAAAGCACTTACTGATGAAGATTAAAGACCACAGCCTTCAGTATGGATTACACCTCAACATAAAGAAAACAAAAATCCTCACAACTGGACCAATAAATAACATCATGGTGAATGGAGAAAAGATTGAAGTTGTCAAGGATTTCATTTGACTTGGATCCACAATCAACACCCATGGGAGCAACAGTAAGGAATTCAAAAGACACATTGCATTGGGCAAGTCTGCTGCAAAAGACCTCTTTAAAGTGTTGGAAAGCAAAGATTTCACCTTGAAGACTAACGTGTTCCTGATCCAAACCATGGTGTTTTCAGTTGCCTCGTATGCATGCGAAAGCTGGACGATGAATAAGGAAGACCAAAGAAGAATTGACGCCTTTGAATTGTGATGTTGGCGAAGAATACTGAATATACCACAGACTGCCTAAAGAACGAACAAATCTGTCTTAGAAGTAGTACAACCAGAATGCTCCTTAGAAGCAAAGATGGCGAGACTATGTCTCACATGCTTTGGACATGTTATCAGAAGGGATCAATCCCTGTAGGAGGACATCATGCTTGGTAAAGTAGAGAGTTGGTGAAAAAGAGGAAGACCCATAAGGAGATGGATTGACACAGTGGCTGCAACAATGGGCTCAAGCATAACAATGATTGTGAGGATGGCACAGGACCGGGCAGTGTTTCATTCTGTTGTACATAGGGTCATTATGAGTTGGAACTGACTCAATGGCATCTAACAACAACAATACTGATGAAAGTAATATACATGTATTTTTGGGATTGTGAGGTGACTAGCACGGGAGGGGTTAAGGGAGTTTTCCTCTGGGAGTAAGATGGGGACGTGAGGTGTAGTAGGTCAGAGGATTGCTGTTTGTCTAAGCCTTTTGGAGGTATTTGATTTTTTAAAAAGATGTGCATATATTAACTGGATAAAATAAAATAATTGTACAAAAAAATTCCAGACAATTTAATTGTTATCTCTCCCTTTAGTACTTGGTCATGACATTCAAGTAGCGAAAGGGGCCACTGATAATTTATGGAGTTTCTGTGTTTTAATGAAATCTGTTTTATTTACTATAAAAACTTCTAAGTAGAGATTGTGGAAATGGCCATAGTTTGTTTATCTCAGCTTTCTGAGAAGAAAGTCACCTGTGGAGAGGGGGGCATGAAGTCATTTATTCAGTAATGTGATTGGCGCTGGGCTAGTCACTGAAGTTATAAAGAATGAGGAGACATATCCTGAAGATGCAAAGTAAGGTATATCTGTACACATTGACCACTGAGTCCCAAGGGTGCTGAGAGAAAAGAAAGCACATGAGATACTGTGTGGCCCCAGAATCTAGGGCTGGGAATCCTGAGCAAATGATAGAACTTGTGTTTTATCCAGAGCTCCCCTCTTCCTGCCATGTCATGGCTAGATCCCTAAAGGTACAGTCCAGAAAGGACAGACTTACTCCTCAAAGAATTAGCCAAGAGTCCAGGGAATCTGAGCTCCAGGCAGAGTGCAACAGGGTTAACAGTCTATTCCTCTTTACACACAGGATTGCTGAGAACAAAACTCCAGTTAAGAGTCAGACAGACCCAGCTGAGATGACAGTTCTACTACTTCAGGTTGTGTGACCTGAGGACAGTACTTACTACAGTGATTCTCAATCTTTTCATGTGAGGTTAACTTACAAATATTGGAATTGTTGGCAGCACACTTGAAGAGATTAAAGACTCAAAATGAATTGAATAAGTCGGTAATAATTAAAATGTAGAATTGTGCTCAGCTGCTGACCAGAAGGCTGGAGGTTTAGGTCACCCAGAGGTGCCTCAGAAGAAAAGTCTGGTGATGTCTTCCCCAAAATTCAGCCATTGAAACCCTATGGAGCACAGTTCTATTCTGACACAGAAGGGGTCACCATAATTTGGAGTCAACTCAATGGCAACTGGTAAGATAAGGTGTTACTACTGTATAGCAGGATTTTCCAGGGTCTACAAAAGCATTAATAGTTTTTGTACTTTCAGTTTCAAAGGTTTCCCTGAGCAGAATGTTACTTGTTGAGTAAAAGTGCCTTGATGATTGATATATCTGCGTATCCATGGGGCCAAGCTTATGTATATTTCAGGACATCATCTTCCCTTTGGTGTTGCCTTTTCACTTTCCCTCACTCATACCTAGTCTAATGTGCAGCAAGATTGTTCCCAGTTCTATATCTTGCATCACAACCCACTCAGCAAAATGCTCCATCAGGCAGTTAACTGTCTGAACTGTCTGCTCAGATGCTAAGTTGTAGCAAAAGGAGATTTCACACTCTGATTAAGATTTGGCAGAGCACCAGGAAAGATTTAAGTTTCATAGATATGACATAGCACACTAGTTGGGAACCATTGGCTTAACTTCTCTGGTAAATGTTACCTCTGACCCTGGAACTAGAGTTGTATAGAATGGTTCTCCACAGCGCTGTTCTTCCTCACAACTTCTTATGGGGCAAGTATCAAGATTCCTCTTTTAATGAAGAGAAAACTGATATTAAAAGAGGTTAAGCCAATGGTTCCATTTGATGGGAACAGAATAGAGAAGATTTTTTCCATTCCCACATCCCTGTTCCAGCCTGCCTCCATTGGTCATCTGTAAATGTCTGAGACATTCTGGTTTCATAGGGAGGAGAGTGGCCTCATCATTGCAGTGATTTGAAGACAGCTTCCTCAACAGTTAGGTAATAGGAAACAATTATAATTGGAGCACTTGAGGTTGCAAAGTTTAAACCAACTGCTGATAGTCATACTGTCCTAGTTATCTAGTGCTGCTATAACAGAAATACCACAAGTGGATGGCTTTACAAACAGAAGTTTATTCTCTCACAGTCCAGTAGGCTAGAAGTCCAAATTCAGGGCATCAGCTCTGGGACAAGGCTTTCTCTCTCTGTTGACTCTGGAGAAAGGTCCTTGTGATGCATCAGTCTTCCCTTGGTCTGGGAGCATCTCAGCACAGGAACTTCAGGTCTGAAGGATGTACTCTGCTCCTGGCACTGCTTTCTTGGTGGTATGACGTTCCCATGTGTCTCTGTTCGCTTCTGTCTTTAATATCTCAAAAGAGACTGGATTAAGACACTATCCAATCTTGTATATCTCATCAGTATAACTGCCGCTAATCCATCTTATTAGATCATAATGATTGAATTTACAACACATAAGGACATCACATCACATTACAGAACAGTACACAATTATACAATACTGGGAATCATGACCCAGCCAAGTTGACAGATATTTTGGGGGGACACGATTCAATTCATGACACATACTAAGTAAGTAATGCAAGTCCAGTGGCAAGTCACTGTGGCATCCTGAATTTACCTTTTTTTTTGTGTGTGTGTGTATGTGTGTGTGTGTACGTGTGTGTGTGTTTATTGTGACACTTGAAAGCTATTGGAGATTAGACACTGTATTCTGTTTCTTGGCTACTGACATCACCATGCACACTGTGATCCAAATTATGAATCTGGGAATCATTGTAGACTTTCCTTGTCTCTACTATCTTTCTTTATCACTGTTGTTCAGTCCATCAATCCAGCCCTGTTAACCTGAATCCAAAGTGTCTCTCAGATTTTTTCTACTGTAGTTGTGAGTGTGGGCCTTAGAGTCAGATTGCCTGGGTTGAAACCCTGGCTCAGGCTTAGTAATAATAATAATCTTAGTATTTCTGGGAACTTTCCAACAGTGCACTGGAGTGTACCTGCTACTCAACCCACATCAGCATTGAGTATCGTCATTGACGTTGGAGTTCTTCCAGATAGATACACAACAAACAGCCTCCTGCTTTAGTTTTCAGGTTTTCTTTTCTAGTAAGGTTAAACATTGTCTTGTTGTTTATTAACTTCTTTCTCTCTTTCCTTTCGTTCGTGTCCTTTGCCCATTTTCAAAATTTGAGGTATTAGTGCTTTTCATATATTTTAAAAATAATATCTAGATTCACATCTTAAGTTTCTTTTTAGAAATAATTTAGTTAATAATATTTCTTTTTTAATTTCAAGTTACTTGTTGTTAGTTGCTGTTGAGTTGGCTCTGACTCATGGCGACACCATATACCATAGAACAACATGTTGTCTGGTTCTGCACTGTCTTCAAGATTGTAGGTATGCTGGAATCCATTGTCGGATCCACTGAGTATTTTGAATGCCTTATAACCTGGGATGGGGGTGGGGTCATCTTCCAGCACGATATCAGACAACATTCTGTTGTGATCCAAAGAGTTTTCACTGGCTAATTTGCGGAAAGTGGATGGCCAGGGCTTTCTTTCTAGTCTGTCTTAGTCTGAAGCTCCATTGAAACCTTTCCACCATGGATGACCCTGCTGGTTTTTAAGTACTGATGGCATAGCTTCCAGCATCATAGCAACTCAAGCCACCACAGAACAACAAGCTGAAAGACAGGTGGTGCAAGTTACTTGTTAAAAGCACTAAAATGTGAGTGAAAATAGTGAACTAACACTGCCAAAGCCTTAAATATCACCCCCAGGTAGAGTTTCCCTAGAAATTATCTACATAAGATGAGTAAACTTTGTCTTTAGGATATTAATACTGAAATCGTATTATCATTAATGTGAATTATTATTGTTTTCAAAGGACACTGAAAATGAACAATGAACAAGAGGAAAGGAAAGTAGAAAAAAAAAAGTTAGCTGGCCTTACCCCTCTCTCCCTTTTTGTTCCGTTCAGATCCTGTTATCAGATTTCCCCCAGAGAATACTAAGTTCTTTGCAATGTTTCTTTTGCACTTTGCTAATTATTAGTAGAATAAAACTGATACTTTATTATTATTATCACTCAAAATACATCACCTAGTATATGAAAGCACTGTGCATCTAGCTTTATATATGTGGGAAAGGGAAATTGCTTGGACCTCCGGAGCCCTGGTGGCAGAGTGTTAAGAGCTCGGCTGCTAACCAGAAGGTTGGCAGTTCGAACCCACTAGCCACTTGTTGGAAACTCCATGGAGCTGTTCTGCTCTGTCCTATAGGGTCGCTATGAGTCGTAATAGACTTGACAACAACACGTTTAGCTTTTTGGTTTTCTATTTATATTATTTAATTTCATTAGAAATCATTAAGAGACAGAGATATTCTTTGGTTTATTGTAAAATTAAAAAAAAAACAAAAGAGATGTTTGTAGTTTCTCCAATCTACTTTAAATAGAAAATTGTAAAAGTTTCACTGCCTTCCCTTTTCAAGCCTATTTCTTTGTTGTTGTTAGGTACCATTGAGTCAGTTCTGACTCAGCGACCCTATGTACAACGGAATGAAACACTGCCTGGTCCTGAACCGTCCTCACAACCGTTGATATGTTTGAGCCCATTGTTGTAGCCACTGTGTCAGTCCATCTCGTTGAGGGTTTCCTATTTTTTGCTGACCCTCTTCTTTACCAAGCATGATGTCCTTCTCCAGGAACTGATCCCTCCTGATAACATGTCCAAAGTACGTGAGATGAATTCTTGCCATCCTCACTTCTAAGGAGCATTCTGGCTATACTTATTTCAAGACAGATTTGTTCATTCTTCTTTAGGATAGATTAAAATCCTAGTAAATGAAATATCAGCTGTCTGGAAATGCTTCTGATTCTTGATGTCCTGAATTTGCCCTATTGCTTGTCAGGATTGGAGATGTATTGCTCCTCAAATGTGGGTCTGTGTGTTTTACTGGAGCTCCTCTATGCCCTCTTGTTGTTGTTCTTGTTAGGTGCCACTGATCTGGTTCTGACTCATAGTGACCTGACCCTGTGTACAACAGAACAAAACACTGCCTGGTCCTGCACCATCCTCACAATCATTGTTACGCTTGAGCCCATTGTTGCAGCCACTGTGTCAATTGCTCTTGCTGAGGGTCTTCCTCTCTTTTGCTGACCCTCTACTCTACCAAGTATGTTGTCCTTCTCCAGGGACTGGTCTCCCCTGATAACATGTCCAAAGTATGTAAGAGGAAGTCTTGCCATCCTCACTTTTAAGGAGCATTCTGGCTGTACTTCTTCCCAGACAGACTTGTTCATTCTTCTGGAAGTCCGTGGTATATTCACTATTCTTGGCCAACACCATAATTCAAAGGCAACAATTCTTCTTCGTTCTTCCTTATTTATTGTCCAGCTTTCACATGCATATGAGATGATTGAAAATAGCATGGTTTGGGTCAGGTGCACCTTAGTCCTAAAAGTGACATCTTTGTTTTTTAACACTTTAAAAAAGTCTTTTGCAATGGATTTGCCCAATGAAATATGTCGTTTGAGTTCTTGACTGCTGCTTCCAAGGGCGTTGATTATGGATCCAAGTAAAATGAAATTCTTGACAACTTCAATATTTTTTGCCCTCTTAGGTTAAAACAAATCTGTATCACTTTCCATTTTCAGACACCAACTACTCTGTAGCTGCAGTGACATTTTTACACAAGGAAAAATGTATGCTGCCCATCTGTCATGTAAAGACATAATGTAGCTAAACCATCTACCTTGTCTCTTACTACATTGTAAATGATAAAAACGCTAAAGTCTGGGTTAGGCCTCTCCTTGGAGAGTTGGTGGCAAGAGATTCTCATTTGTATGTTACACTGCCAAGAAAATGAACATTAGGTGAGGCACGATCAACAGATTGCAGGAGCACCTCTGCAACAGGATGTGGTCCAAGTTTCAAATGCCTTCAGCCTCTATTTTGAAAGTCTGAGCCCACAAATGTATCACTTTTTATGCCTGACTCAGGGGGTCAGGGAAACTTCCCCAGGACAGTGGCAACATGGTGAATGGGGGGCCAAGAGGTCTGGACAAGTGAACTTGCCCTATAATTGACTGATTATGGGACCCTGAGCAAGTCTCCTCACTTTATCAAAATTGGTTTACTTGTCTCTAAAAGACAGAATTGGCTTTACTTGCCATTTCTAACATCCTAATTATTACCAACGGTACAATGGTGGTTCAGTGGTAGAATTCTTGCCTTCCGTATGGGAGACTCGGGTTTGATTACCAGTCAATTTACCTCATGCACAGTCACCACCTGCCGATCAGTAAAGGCTTGCATGTTGCTATGGTGCGGGACAGCTTTCAGCTGAGCTTCCAGACTGAGACAGACTAGGAAGAAAGGCCTGTGATTTACTTCTGAAAAGCAGCCAATGAAAACCCTATGGATCACAAAGGTCCAATTTGCAACTGCAACTGATCATGATGATGGTGCAGGTCCGGGCAGCCCTAATTCATCCATATCCATGCTTTTTCTTCTAAATACCCATCTGTGATCAGCAGCCCAAATTTCCTGTGATAAAGTATATACTCTGTAATTACAGACTGAGGCAAACTAGAATACTCATGTAAAATCATAGCCCAACTTGTGACCAGGGAAAACCCCTGAAAATGGGAAATAATGATTAAGATACTTGATTTGCTTGTTCGGTAGATTAGATTATTATTCCCTGTTTTTAAGATCCACGCCTTTTGCCGTGCAACTTTGCTGTGTCTTTTGCTGTAGACAGAGTGTGCTTTCTGCTCCATTGACGTTTGCTTTGGCCATTTGATGGTCTTTGGCCAATGAAATTTTACTAGCTATGCTGCACCAGCAGACTTTGCATGTTCTAGCATGGTGTTACTGGCCCTCTGTACTCCTGCTATGTATCCTGAGAAGAACAAGTTCTCAACAGCTACTGGTCCAAGGAGAATGAGAAATGACTCATGAAACAGACATAAACTTAATGTGAAGCCTGAAGCAGAACTGACCTGCAGACCCAAGAACAAGACAGAGAAATATTTGTTGTTGTAAGTCATGGAGATTTTGAGGTTATTATATAGCAAAAATTGAGTGTATTAGTCAGGGTTTTCCAGAAAACAGAAATGCAGAACCAAAAAAAAAATATTTACATATAAGATTATATGTATATATATATAAACACAGATAGATCTAAATATATTTATATTAAGGAATTGGCTCACATGAATGTGGGGGCTGGCTAGTCTAAAATTTGTAAGGCGTGCCAACAGGCTGGGAACTCATGCAGAATTTTTACGTTACAGTCATAAGGCAGAATTTCTTCTTCTTGAAACCTCAGTTTTTGCTTTTAAGGCCTTCAGCTGATTAGATGAGGCCCACCCACATTACTGAAGTTACTTTCCTTTACTTAAAGTCCACTGACTGTAGATGTTGAACACATCTAGAAGACACCTTCACAGAAATACCTAGATTAATGTTTGGTTAAATAACTAGGTACCATAGCCTTGCCAAGTGGACACATAAAACTTACCATCACACTGACCAGAATGCATTTTTCTAAGAATTCAAATTCTACCAATAAAGATTTATTTCTTTGGTTTTGTTCTTTTAAAAAATGTGCCTCCTTGGAGTAAATTAAAAAAAAAAAATGCATTGCTTGAGCTTTTCACCTAAGTGAGAGTGGATTTATCAAGTAATTTCTAGAAAGCACATTGTGAGGAAGAAGGAGGGGAAGAAAAGGTGCGGCTGTACTAGGAGTAGGGAGAAAGGATATAAGAATGTGTTAATGGGTATGGAATGGGTTGGTGGCAGAGAGAGGAGATTTTAGAAGCCAGAGGCAAGTTTGACCAACTTTATAGCTTGGTCAAAGCCTCCTTTGGGACTGAGAAGCCCTGTGTCTGGACTCAGAACCCTTTAAATGTTGATACTTCTCAGGGTTCTTTCCTGAGCCCTCTTCTCTTCTCACTCTGTGTACACTCTGCCTGGGCAGTCTCTCATCCACTCTCACTTTATGTGGTTATACTTACCAAGTCTGTATCTGCTGGGGCGCCATTCTCTGAAGCAACAAGCCTGTATATCTGGTGACCACCACTTGGATGGCCATTAACCCTCAAACCTAACAGTCCCCAACTGAGCTTGTCAAATTCTCTCTGCCCAACCAAGCTGCTGCTCCTTGTCCTACAGTCATCATCTCAGTGAATGACACCTCATCCACAGTATTGTCCAAGTAAAACTGAGGTGTCCTCCTTGATTTCACCTTCCGTCATCTGTTACAATCAATCAAGCCCTCCTTAACATCGATCGGTTAAAGCTCTTCAATGACACCATGTTCCTGTTGAGATAATGTCTAATCGCCATAGCAGGACAAATCTACCCCACCTCTCCAGCTTCGTCTTCTGCTGCTCCTCCCTCACACTTTCCACCAAAGCCCTGGTAAGCATCTTCCTGGTGAACTTTTATATTCTAAATGTGTTCTCTTTTCTTCTGCATTTTTTGTGTAGCTCTTGGTTGTGTTTGACATGCCTCCCTAACCATTTTCCTCATAACACAGTTTTCTTAGATGACTCCTATTCACTCTTTAGTCTTAGTCTAGATCAGTGGTTCTGAACTGGGGGTGATGTTGCTCCCCAAGAGGGCATATGGCAATGTCTGGAGACATTTTGGGTTGTCACAACTGGGAGAAGGGTGCTACTGGCATCTAGGGTGTAGAGGCTAGGATGCTGCTAAACATCCCACAGTTCCTCCCACGTCAAAGACCGCTACAACATAGAAGTGTCCTCCCCGAAATGTCAATAGTGCCGAGTTTGAGAAATGCTGCTCTGGATGTCACTTTCTCTGGGAGGCCTTTACTGATCTCCCTAGAATGGCTGAGTGCCTCTCCTATGTGTTCTTATGCGCCTCTCCATAGTCTTATCATAAGGTCTTACTTGTGTGCTGATGTGTTCTGTTCACTTGTCTGTCTCCTCTTCTAAAAGTGAGCTTCTGGCAGTCAGGAACCATACCTTGCACCCTTTCTCTTCCCACTCCCAGTACAATGCCAGGTAATAATGAGCGTGCAGTACGTATTTGTTAAATGAGTAAACAAATGAATAAATAAAAGTGCCTCCATAAGGGGGATCTCATACACCATGTTTTTTCCAGAATGTATGTCATTTGCACATGGCACAGGCCTGTCTTCAGAAATTCAGCCATGACAAAGGAAACCAGACTGAGAAACAAAAGCCTGGAGTTGAGAACAACCACTCTAATTCACGCCCCTGCAGCACATCCAGGAAAAGCATTCTTTCAGAATTCTCTTGTCTATGTGGGCCACAGCAAATGCCACCCTGCCTAGGGAAATGAGTATTTGAATAGTTATTTGGTTTTCTAGTGGCTTCTCTTGCCAATAGTGCTCTGGTCATGGAAATCTCCATACCCACAGTGTGACGTGTGCTGCAGGATGATTATTATTATTTATATTTCTACAACCTGATTTTTATATTAAATTATAGCTAAAACAGCTTATATCATGACTTTCTTTTATAGGTGAAAATGCCATATAATGCAAGTTAAGGCAACGTGCACCAATATTTCATTGCCCAACACCATAATCTATTAAGCCTGAAATATTTTCAGGGAATTGCCTTAAATCCTTTGGTGGTTTAAAGTAGCTTCAGAGGGATTAGTGGCTTAGAGGTAATTGTTATTGCTAATATTTTATTTGAAATGTCCTGTTCAGCAAAGGTAATGTAACATTTTCTCACTGGCAAGGCTGTCTTCCTAGGAAAAAGGATGAGTCAAAAGGTCAGTGCCCGGGAGAGGGAGGGATGGGAGTATGTGAGACAAAGGACAAGGGCCTGAGCTGAGGTGACCAGCACCAGTTAGCAGAGTCTCAGCTGTTTTTCCTGTGGTCCATGCAGAGCTGGAGTTTTTGTTTTACGTGAACTGTGAGATTAATCTTGTTTCAGTTACCTAGTGCTGCTGTAACAGTGTGGGTGACTTTAAAGAACAGAAATTTCTTTTCTCACAGTTCTGGAGGCCAAAAGTCCAACTCACAGTCTCAGTTATGTGGATTCCTTCCTTTTCTACAGCTCTGTGAGTTCCTTGGTGAACTGTCTTCCCGTGTGTGTGTATGTGTGTGTGTGTGTGTGTATATGTGTGTGGTGTGTGTGTCTGTATCTAATCTGCTCTTTTTATAACTCAGATGTGATTAGATTTGGAGCTCACCCTACTCTGGTATGATCTAATTAACCTAATAAAGAAAACCCTATTTTCAAACAGGATTACATCCACAAATATAGGGGTTAGGATTCCAACACCTATTATGGAGGGGCACAACTTAATCCGTAACAAATCTAGACAGTTAATCAGCTCTAAAAAGAAATCTGAGCTTTACTTTTGTTTTTAATAAAAAAGAAGAATGAAACACATTGAGATAGCTCTTTGCAGGCTCCTTCTCGTTTACTCAGATGACAAATGTTGGAGCTCCTCGAAGCTTGTCTCTGTCCCTAGGCCATGGATCTCAACTATAGAGTGTTCGAAAAATTACCTGAAGCACTCGTTAAAAATGAAGATTCCCTGGGCTCCAGTGCCAGCAACTCTGATTCTGTAGTTCTGAGGTGGGTCCAGGAATTTGCATTTTAATCAGTGCTCCTGGGGATTCTGATGCAAGAGTTCCTTACACCACACCTGGAGAAATACAGGATTAACCAATTCTTGCTTGCACATGCAGTCATGTTTCTCAAATTTATATCTATGGCCCAAATGCATCCTCTGAGTGCTAGACTCATATATCCAAATGACTATCAAGAAATCTTCACCTGAATGCCTCAAGGTATCAAAGATTTTCAAACTCAACATGTCCAAACCCAAATCTAGTTTTCTTTCTAGTATTTCCTACCTCAGTGATTGGCACCAGCACCCATCCAATTCTACAACATAAAAACTTAGATGTCACTTCCACCCTACATCAAATCCATCATTGCCATCTGCTGGTCCCAGCTCCATTATCTCTTATCATCTCTTGTCTGGACCACAGCAATAACTTACTAACCAGTCTCTTTGCATACACTCTTCAATCTGTTCTTCTTAATGTGCCAGAAGGATCTTTGCAAAATGTAAAATTTAACATTGCACCACTCCCTGCTAAAACATTCAATGACTCCCCATGGCCTTTAGGAGTAGGACCAAAATCTTTTCTGTGGCTCAAAAAGCCCTACTTGGTTGGGCTCCTGGCCGCCACTGCAGTCTTATCTCACACAACTTCTTCTCTGGCTTTCTGTGCTCTAGCCCACGGTGCTTCCTTCAGTTCCTCAAAAGTGCCATGCTCACTCCCAGCACAGGATGTTCTTTTGCTCTTGGCCAGTTTTTTCCCTCAGTCCTCCCTGCTTTTCTTAACCTAGCAAACATCTATATCTCCTTCAGATGCCATCTCAAATTCTGTCTTCATGACTTCCTAAACTAGCTCAGGTTTCCTTATTATACACTTTTGGAACAACTACAGTTGATCCTCATTATTCTGGGATTTTGTATCTCGGAACTTGCCTATTGCTAAAAATACTCAGGGCACTTTCTCTGCATTCACAGACATACATGCACAAGTGCAGAGAGGTGAAAATTCCTACCTGAGGTTGAACCAGCATGGTTTGGTATTAGCTAATAAAATATTCTTGAGGACTTTAAAGAACATAATTACTTCAAATAATGATGGTATATATTTTTTGTAATGATAAATTTAGTTCTGTGTTTGATTAATATCTGTCTTTACCTAGGCTTTAAGGTCCACAAAAACATCACTTAGGCCTCTTCTTTTGCTCACCATTGTATCTCCAGTGTTTTTCAAGGTGCTTGGCTCATGAAAAAAAACAAATAAACAAAAACCATTTCCTGTGGAGTTGGTTCTTACTCATGGTAACCCCATGTGTGTCAGAGTAGACCTGTACTTCATAGGATTTTCAATGGCTGATTTTTTGGAAGTAGTTCATCAGGTCTTTCTTCCAAGGCACTTCTGGGTGGACTTGGACTCCAACTGAACCTCCAACCTTTTAGTTTGCAGCTGAGAGCATTTGTACCACCCGGGGACTCCTTTGGTACATGGAGGCCTCAATAAATGTTGTGGATTGTGTGAGACATATCATTGGAAGAACAATTTTATTAGAACTTCTTTAGACAGAAATCAGAGTCGGCCTAGCAGAACAGGCACTGGAAACTTCGGGCAAAGTAAAGTGGAGTGTGAAGGTCATTAGCTAGATAATTTAGGCAGGTAAGACAACGTAATTATAACTTTTAAGCACAACCATTAAGTGTATACAAACATTGTACCCAGTATATGATTTTAAGCTAAGTTGACGTCTCAATAATAGAGGGATGGGGCTTTTTATTTATTTCTATTTTTTAGAATAGTGATCCTGATTAAGAAATCTCTAGATTTCACTCAGCATTAAGAATATTTAGAATAATGAATTACATAAATAAACCAAGTCTGATGTTGGATGTCATCTTTCTGGGTCATTTCCCTCAAAACCATACTAATCCAATTCATGGTGAGGACTCTAAGGGGATTGCTGGCTCACCTAGAGAATCTTTTACTTTGAAAATAATTTTTTTTTTTTTTTGCATCACAAGTTTAGCCCAGAAGTCTTGAAGCTGTTGGAATAATAGCTGAATGCATCCGTTAAATGGATAGGCATTTTAGATTCTCCAGATTTTGTATGTCACAGGGATCTGTTATTTATTAGCCACAACTTCACCTTTATGGTGTTCTCCCTAAAGAAGGCCAGAGAGTTTTTCAAGTGGAAATCATAAACTGAAGAGGTAGAAGAAAGAGACAAATACAAAAAGACTTTCACAGTAAAGGCCAAAAGGGAAAGAGGTCTTTAAAAAATAACAAATGGAAAGGATGGCATAGGATATGGATCATGTTTATAAAATAAAAAACACACATTACATTATTATATCAATAGGATATGCTTGAAAGATAGAACAATTTTGAATTCTTATTTCTGATTTTGCAGAACTCAACCCAGGAGAAGAAAATAATTTCTATAATACTCCTGTTTGTTAGGGATGGAATCTTGACTTCCACAAGTGTCTGGAGAAGCTACTTGTTTCTGGTTCCTGCCTACCAGTATCTGATGGACCTATCTTTAAAACTGTACTAAGGTGGTGAGGAAGAAGACTGGGTCTAACATTTTTTGTTGTGTGTCTGCAATATGTCTGATACTGTGCCAGGCACTTTTACATAGAGCTGAGTTTGCAAACTAGAAGCTCACAGATGCATTTTATTTAGCCTATACAATGTTGTTAATAAGTTAGTTTCCAACACTTTAAAACTAGAATATTTCATGTAAAAGTCAAGATATATGGCTTCTTTGTAAAATTGTATAATCTGGGAACACTGGCTCTTATGACATTGTTTCATTGTTGTGATTGGTTGAGCTGAGTAAAGGCTACCAACTTTAGACAGGTCATGACCTTTCCTTACCTATTCAGCGTCACTAATTTATATTAGCTGCCTGGCATCCGGGCTAAGGTTCGCCTGACCCAAGCCATGGTATTTTCAATCATTTCATATGCATGTGAAAGCTGGACAATGAATAAGGAAGAATTAAGAAGAATTGATGCCTTTGAATTATGGTGCTGGTGAAGATTATTGAATATACAATGGACTGCCAGAAGAATGAACAAATCTGTCTTGAAAGAAGTACAGCCAGAATGCTACTTAGAAGCGAGAATGGCAAGACTTCATCTCACATACTTTGGATATGTTATCAGGAGGGATCAGTCCCTGAGAAGTACATCATGCTTGGAAAAGCAGAGGGTTAGCGAAAAAGAGGAAGACTTTCGACGAGATGGATTGACACAGCGGCTGCAACAATGCGCTCAAACATAACAATACTTGTGAGGATGGCGCAGGACTGGGCAGTGTTTTGTTCTGTTGTGCATAGGGTCACTTATGAGTTGGAATTGACTCGACGGCACCTAATAACAACAACTGGCCTCTACAGATCTTTGCATTTGTCAGTCTGCTAGAGCTGATTTTTCATTTAATCTTCACCATGATCCAGTCTTTTTATCCCCATTTTACAGATGAGGATGCTGAATCTGAGGGTACTCACCTTGGAGAATTCTCACTTGGTCTGCCAAATTCTGATCCCAAGCTTTCCCACCACGAAAGAGTAGACTAAAGGTAAATAACTATCAGGAAGTCTACAACAACACTCTTAGTGAAGAACATTTTGGGAACTTCTGGTTAAAGACGGCCATTGAACACCTGCATTTATCTCTGTTCCCTCTCCAAACCACCCTAAAATGAGCGTAACCAAAAAACCAAACCTGTTGCCGTCCATTCAATTCCAACTTATAGTGACCCTATAGGACAGGGTAGAACTGCCCCATAGGGTTTCCAAGGCTGTAATCTTTACTTTACAGAAGCAACTGCTACATCTTTCTCCTGTGGAGAAGCTGGTATTTTTGAACTGCTGACCTTTTGGTTAGCAACCAAGCACTTAACCACAGTGCCACAAGAGCTCCTTAAAATGAGAATTAAGGGATTCTAAAAACAATGTAAACAAAGAGAACAGAAGAGGAGATGTTAGCAACAGCATTTGAAGTGGAAGGCAGAGTATGGTAACTGACTCAATTAAGCTGGAAGTTGGGAAAGCCAAAAAGTGGGCTGTTGTGTACCAGCGATTCCCTAAGAGACTCAGGAATTGGCAGCAATAGATTCTTACGGAAGTGGGGATGAAGGTGTGTGAGATTTAGACACATGGGGAGAGTTTAGGATTGGTTTAGCAGTAAGTACATAAAAACTGAGCCAACACATTCACACAGGATAGTTATTAATTCCTTTGAGATTAAAACGTTTTGCAAGAAAAGAAATCACACCTTGAAATTTTTATGGTTATAATAATGTAAATGTTAAAACTGCTCCAACCAAAATTATGGCATAGTTCTGTTGGGAGGATTGAGAGGGGGAAAGGGCGCTTGGGTGAGTGGGGAGGAGGAAGGTGGTGAGAGAGAGTGGGAAGTGATTAGATAATGTTTAAAGAGAAAAAAATCAAGATGACACAGCATAACCCCAAACCAAACAAAACCCACTGCTGTCGAGTTGATTCCGACTCATAATGACCCTAAAGGACAGAGTAGAAATGCCCCATAGGGTTTCCAAGGCTGTAAATCTTTACAGAAGCAGACTACCACATCTTTCTCTCAAGGAGTGGCTGGTGGGTTTGAACATCTAACTTTCGATTAACAGCAGAGCGCTTTAACCACTGTGCTCCTAGACACAGTGTAAACATGTTTTTTTTGTTTGTTTTTGGTAATGTAAGTGTAAATACTGGGAGAGAATTCAAAATGATTGTCTTACAGAATTATGCACGCCTTAAACTGTGTGTGTGTGTGTGTGTTCTTCATGAAAAAATGAGGACAAAGTTAAAAATATAAAGAAAGCTTTTTGGAAAGCATATGGATAAGAAAGTGAAAGCATTTGTTTAATCGGTAAATGAGGCTTGTTCCAAAGAGGTTAAAGCTGGGTAAGTGTGTACATGACTGGATAGTTCTTCATCTCGGAAGTACATAGCTAGACAACTCTCCATAGGCTCATTTCTAAATCATCTTTGTGACTCAGGGTGGTTTAATAATTCTACAGTCTTGATCATGGCAGAGGTACTTCATCACCTAGGAGTGATACCTAGAGCTTTAATGATAAGAAAGTAATGGATGTGCTCATTGCTCAGGACCTCCTTCTTCCATCCACCAAGAAATAGTACTTAAAGGCAGATACATGTTAAATTCTTTGCAGATTAAAAAAAAGTAGTAGTAATAGGTCTCTGTGTTGTGCTGTAGAGTAACCTTTGGTGAAAATCACCCTACTGGCCATTTATCACTTTGCTCCCCAAGCCCTGGACTCAGATAGGAAGTGGATTGAGCCATTTGTAAGCCCCATTAATTATAGATATACAAGACATCTCTTCTATTGCTCTCCTTTATCGAAAAGGAAAACTGGTTTGTTCTCTTTTCTAAGACCTAGACAAGGTAATCTTCCCAAATAATATTAACATTTAGAGTACACAGTCCCTCAAATGACCCATTTCTTACTCATCCCAAGGATCAGATAGTGATACCTTTTAAAAACATCCATGCCTAGCCTCCAGAGGTCCCTCTGGAGACTCCACGAGACACATTGAAAGAATGGGAAACTTACTTCATTCTTGAGGAGACATTGTAAGTACAATTTTCTCAAAGATTGGAGGATTCTAGAACATTTATGTCATATAGAGTTGTGAGTGTATTGAACTACAGTTATTTTCATCAACAGTCCTATATGCTTTATTGGACCACATTCCTGTGGAAGGTGTTCTCCAGATACTCATGTACATGATAGAAAAACAAACAAACAACTGTAGTGACCAAAATACAGCTTTCCATTTAGTCTGTGTTCTTATCCTACACACATTCCATTGTATAGGATTTTAAACGAACAAAAGAATGAGCAGATTGATCGTATGTAAAGTGGTCAAGTGTGGCCCTTAGTCCTCTTCCATTATCTATATCTTTTAAGAATCTTTAATGGTCACTGTGTCACAAGGAGCCCTGGTGGCACAGTGGTTAAAGAGCTCAGCTGCTAAGTGAAACGACTGTGGTTCAAACCTATCAGCTACTCTGGAGAAAGATGTGGCATTCTGTTTCTATAAAGATTTATAGCTTTGAAAACACTATGGGGCAGTTCTAGTCTGCCCTATTGGGTTGCTGTGAGTCGGACTTGACAGCAATGGGTTTGGGTTTTGTTTTATGGCTCTGCAATGGCTGACACCATTATAATTTGGCAGAATCCAGAGGCTTGCTGTCAGGAGACAGGCTTCCCAGACTTGAAGTAGGACCTCTGGCTTTGGCTACAGATCCAGAGAATTCATTGGTGCAAATAGACGTAGTTTTTAAGAGAGTCGTATTGCCAAAGAAATCCCAAACCTAACTAACCCATTGCTGTCATGTCAATTCTGACTCATAGTGACCCTATAGGACAGAGTAGAACTGCTTCATAGGGTTTCCGAGGAGCAGCTGGTAGATTCAAACTGCTGATCTTTGGTTAGCAGCTGAGCGCTTAACCACTGCGCCACCAGGGCTTCAACCTAGCTATGAAGCTGATTATTGCTTTTAGGTCTTCCTAGACCCCAGAAATGACACTGTAATTGACAGGGTTAAACTTCCTCCTCCTCCCATCACACCCAAGGTCTCTGAGTTCCCGATAAGGCATTCTGTGTAGCAGCTCAAGGCTGTATTACTGCTTGTCTGTCCAAGGCCTCTTCACTGCCACCCCCCTCCATTCAGACATGAACAATAAGCCACAAAGCTGTCCTTAGATAAATTCCATGCGTCATACCCCTAAAAAACACACACCTCCTAGCCGCCATATTGCACCCCCACTGCACCCCCATACATGTTAATTAGTTCCTGGAATTGCCTGCCTATTCCCAGAAACTTCATGAATTATGCAGAAGTTCCCTATCCCAAACCTTATAACTGCCCTAGAATCCCCAACCTCAGGGAGCTTAATTTGAGACTTAGTCTCTGAGCTCCTTGCTTGACCAGCTTGCAGTAAAGTCTACTTTCTCTTTCTCAAAGGCCTGGTGTCTCTCAATTGACTTGAGGGGTCACGCCCAGCAGGATCCACCCTCATCGGGTTACAGCACCATAAAAAAATTTTTAAAAACCTGCTAAAATGGTGCAGTTTCTCAAATGGATATTCTCCCTTATGCCTATCTCAGATGTGGTCATGGAGGACAAGGGTCAAGTGAGCTCCTCTTAGGTGTCAAATTAGGGGGGAGTGGCACCAAGATTAGATGACCTGGGCATTCACTTCACTGCCCAAGCGGGATTCAATATGTGCTATGGACAAATGACCACTTGTGTATTGTTTCCCGGTATCTTTGTTTTTTCCCAGATGAAAGTTTTTACTGCTATAATTCTTCTCCTTTCCATCACTTTATATTGCGAATGTTGAGGATGGACAGCTTATCACTCGGCCCAAGGTCAGTGAACCATTTGGAACCATATCTGGACTGACAGAAGAGGAATGCGAGACCTGGGAACTGGATAAGACTTTATTTGGATTGTCTTCTTTTAGGGAAGGAGTGAGAACATTTCAGCTAGGCACGAGCAACTTAAACAATGTTCATATGAGAATACTTTTTATGCATGTTGGATAGCCAAAGGTGTGTCACAGTGGACATTGTGACAGAACCCCAACAATTATTCTATTCCTTCATAATGATGAATAGTCTTGTGATTTTGGTGAAACACACACTGCCCTCAGCTTCAGGGGAGGGTTCTGATTAATCTAAACCAATAAAGAAAACCCCAGCTCTGTTGGCACAATGATTGTTTCAGAGACAACTTCAGGCAACCTGAGGCCAAAGTATTTTATTTTATTTTTTTGATGGTTGTGGAACCAGCACCTTCTCCTAGGCTAAACTGGGGAAGCCTATAGCTTTGGTTGCAGCAGGAGGAATTTTGTTACCATGAGAAACCATTAGGTAAATTCATGGTTAGTATTAGGTAAACTCAATTTATTTCATTCATGGCCAGAATTTTTAAAAGACTCCAAGAGAGCATCTGATTTGTCATGTTGAAAGTCACCAGCACAATTTCCGACTGCCTGGGGCTAGGAGAGACAGGATCTGGCCTGTTTAGATTCTGAGTGGGAGATCCACACCTGGATTTACTAACCCACTGTCGTGGATTGAATTATGTCCCCCAAAAAATGTGTGTATCAATTTGGCCGGGTCATGATTCCTGGTATTCTGTGGCTTTCCTATAAATTGTAAATCCTGCATCTATGATGTTAATGAGGGAGGATGGGCGGCAGTTGTGTTAGTAAGGCAGGACTCAGTCTACAAGATTGGATTGTATCCTGAGGCAACGTCTTGAGATATAAAAAACAGAAGTGAGCAGTGAGATAGAGGGACCTCATACCATCGATAAAGCAGTGCTGGAAGCAGAGCGCGTCCTTTGGACCGGGGTCCCTGCACAGAGAAGCTCCTAGTCCGGGGGAACACTGAAGAGAAGAAGGCCGACAGGGACAAAAAGCCGCCCCCTGGCGCTGACACCCTGAATTTGGGCTTTTAGCCTACTTTACTGTAAGGAAATATATTTCTCTTTGTTAAAGCCATCCACTTGTGGTATTTCTGTTGTAGCAGCACTAGATGACTAAGACACCCACCAAGAC
The DNA here is from genome assembly GCF_000243295.1 of Trichechus manatus latirostris. Classification (NCBI taxonomy): domain Eukaryota; kingdom Metazoa; phylum Chordata; class Mammalia; order Sirenia; family Trichechidae; genus Trichechus; species Trichechus manatus. The sequence goes on from NW_004443965.1 coordinate 21,446,973, forward strand.
CATTCAATACCAAAGAAGCAATTCCACAAAAGAGAATCTGGGTGTTGTTAGGAACGGGGAAAGGTGCTACATGACCAATAAATGCACATATCCACAACTACACCTCTTTCCTCCTATCCCCACCTATATAACAAACAATTAATGAATCCTTAAAAGGTGCTAGTTGATAAAGGCTTAAAGGGTTAACCTCAAAAGAGTTTGCAATAAACATTCATTAAAAACAAACAAACAATTTGCAATAAACATTCATTAAAAAACAAACAAACAAAAACTCGTTGCAGTTGAGTCCGTCCCGACTCATAGCGACCCTATAGGACAGAGTAGAACTGCCCCATAGGGTTTCCAAGAAGTGGCTGGTGGATTTGAACTGCCGACCTTTTGGTTAGCAGCCAAGCTCTTAACCATTGTGCCACCAGGCTCCAAGATTTATTAAGCATTAATAGTTCACTTAGTATTCCCATTACCCAATAAAGTCAAAATTATATCCCCATTTAAGGTGAGAAAACTGAGGCTTATACAGGAAAAAAAAAAGGACATTTTCCCAAGGTCACCCAACTAATAAATGGAGAAGCTGTAATTCAAACTCAGGTCTGTTTGACTCCAACCTGATGGCTGCGCTACAGCACTGGGGAAGTTCGAGATGAGAGTGGGCAAATGAAACCGACCTGATTTTTTCCCTTAAGTTCCCACATTAATTAGCACATAGTAATTGTTGAGGGCCTAAATAAGAAATTTAGACTAAACTCGAAACAGTTAGGTCCACTTGCCACAGATCATGGGACATACATAATAAATGGGGGAAAAAAATTAACCAGCTTATTCAAGACTGAAGAGAAAGTTGGTTTCCCTTGCATCTTCCACGAGAAGAATCAGGATAGTGTGGGCAGGGAACTTACAAGTTCGTTGCTTGATACAACTGAAGAAGTGATAAAACTTTCCATAGTCTGCAGATTCATGCTTTTAACCACTGACATTTTATGGGATATGTGGAGACAGAAGTCAAGTGTGGAGCTTCGCGTTCTTTTAGTTTAGACACAGGGTCAGCTCAGGAAGATCTGTTTTTTTTTAGGGTTCTAAGAGACCAGCAGAGACCTGGTAGCATGTGGTTAAGAGCTCAGCTGCTAACCAAAACGTTAGTGGTTCAAATCCACCAGCTGCTCCTTGGAAACCCAATGGGGCAGTTCAACGTGTCCTATAGGGTTGCTGTGAGTCAGAATCGACTCGACGGCACCTAACAAACAGCAGCAACGGAACAACGTTTTTGGAATTCAGTGGATGTCCTTACTGATGAGCCATGCTATTGGATAAAATGAATTTGAAACTAAAAGGAGGGAAAAAAGAGTTGGGTGCATTTATTTCTGAAAGTATGTTCTTGTAGATTTAAACTCAGAGTGTTTGGAGTAAGCAGGTGGCACCTGCAAGCGCCTATCATTTCCCATTACGGAAATGCCCTGAGCCTGAGAAAGCCACAGATTTTGTTTAAAGTTGCATAGTTTGTCAGTGGGAATGAAGTCACAGCTGCAGAGCAGATTCACAGATAATGTTGCTCATGTTTTGAGTCTTCATAGCTGCCGTTGGAGTGGGAACCTCTGGGCCATGGAAATGGGCGAACATCTGCCCTAGCAGTGAGGCTTGCTTTCCCGAGGGCCTGACTGAGCAGAGCATGAACTGGGCCCACCAGGAAGACTTGACATCCCTTAGAATTTGGATATATATGAACCTCAGAGCTAACCTGAAAGTTCTGATGACACGGTCAAACTCTGGACAATGTTTGAGTCTGCCCCAGTCTGTGAAAATTCATCCTTTTTAAAGAGATCAATGAAATTAAAGCTGAGATGCAAACTTTGAGTCGGAATTGAGGTATGCTTTGTAGACATAAAGCCCCCTGTTCTTGAATATAGTCTAATTTAGCATCTTAAATTACAAATTTTTATTGATATGATAAAAATTCCTCAAAGACTAGTCTTTTTTTAATAGCTAAACAAATTGATTTTGCAATATTTTCATAATACTATTAAAGTCTGAATTTTTAAATAGCTTACAGTGTTTATACTTAATTATTTTATCAAATAGAAAATCATGTGACCACACACATACATACCTTTCTGATTGTATGAACCACTATTTGAAAATGTCCTTTTGCCACCATTCTATTTAGCTATCTGTAAGTGTAGGTGAACCCAGTAACGCAACGGTTAAGCACTAGGCTGCTAACTGAAAGGTTGGCAGTTTGAACCCACCAGCGGCTCTGTGGGAGAAAACACCTGGCGATCTGCTTCCATAAAGATTTCAGCCTAGGAAATCCTATGGGGCAGTTCTCTTCTGTCCTGTAGGGTCTCTGTGAGTTGGAATCCACTCGACTTCACACGACATCAACAAGTGCAAATGGTCAGTGTGCTTGGCTGCTAATCAAAAGGCTGAGGCTTCAGTTCACCCAGAGGCACCTTGGCTGAAAGGCCTGGCAGTCTACTTCTGAAAAATCAGTCACTGAAAACCTTGTGGAGCGCAGTTCTACTCTGAAACACATGGGGTTGCCATGAGTCAGAGACAACTTGACAACAACTGGTTTTTTCAACTGGTAAGATTAGATCTACTAACAGCACATGTCTACACGTGTTTTGTCCATTTTAGTAGATATTTGTGAAACCAGAAATATTTTTAAGATTCCAAACTGTGACTTTTTACGGTGGGTTTTTGGGCCTTGGGTTTGTTGGAGGACATATTTTGGGAGCAATAAAATCATATGGGCAGTGACCCAGGACTGAGGTAGGCTTGTCAGTGAAGTTACTCTAGTTGACATTTCTAAAAATCTCATTTAGTTTCTTTGTAATATGAGATGGGGAAACTGAGGCATAGAGAGATAACATCTGTTTCCAGTCTCATAGCAGCCTCAGATTTTCTTCATAGCACTTACTGTTGTTGAAATGAAGTAATTCTGTGTGGAATTAGTTATTCAGTATCTGTCTCACACTAGAATATAAATCCTATGCATGCAGAGTCTGCATCTGTGTTGGATAGGCTATATTCCCATTACCGAGCCCAGTTCCTGAAGCTTAAAATGTGGTCAATGATTATTGCTGGATAAATGAATGAACAAAGGGAAGGAAGTGACTCGTTCAAGGACACTAGGACCAACAGCTGAAAGGAAGTAGAGGGGTGGTTGTGAAATAATGGGACTAAGGATAAAAGTCCCAAACTAAATGGGACTTTCTCTCTAAATGGAAATAACATCATTTAAAAATAAATGTTTTGAATCAAACGTCATTTTATTTTATAAAACAGTATTGTTTAATTTAGAAAGTTAGTGGTTGGTTTACAGATAGAATTCAATGGCTCAGTAAAATTGTTCTGTGCTAAACACCAGGCCTGGTTAGAATGAGTATAGATTAAAATATGGACCAGAGAAGTTATTGTTTAAAACACTATATTGTTCAAATGAAAACCTGTAAATGAATGTTCATAGCAACATTATTCATAATAGCTGAAAAGTGGAAACACCCAAATGTCTATCAAATGATGAGTAGATAAACAAAACATGATGTATCTATACAATAGAATATTGTTCAGCCATAAAAGGAAGGTAGTACTGATACATGCTACATGGATGAACCTTGAGAACATTATTCACGGGAAAGATGCCAGATGTGAAAGGTCACATATTGTATGTTGTTGTTGTTAGTTGTTATCAAGTCAGTTCTGACTTGTGGCGACCCCATGTGTGCAGAGTAGAGCTACTCCATACGGTTTTCAGGGCTGTGATCTTTCAGAAGCAGATAGCTAGGCCTGTTTTCCAAGGTGCCTCTGGGTGCGTTCAGACTGCCAACCTTTTGGCTAATTGTTGAGCACTTAGCCATTTGTACCATTCCATCTATACAAAGTGTCCAGAACAGAAAATTCATAGAGGAAGAAAACAGATTAGTGGTTTCTAGGGGCTGGGGTGGGGTTATGGGTGAGTGGTGTAGATGGAATTGTGTCCCCCTGAAATATATGTTCAATTTATAACTCCTTTACCTCTTGTTTGAAGATATAGTTTTTCTTTTGTTATCAGTTAACTGATACTGATCAGTTAAGGTCATAACAGAGTAGGATAGGCCCTAGTCCTAATCTTTTCTGAGTGGTGTCTTATAAATGGGGAGAACAGACATGAAGAGAGTCACACACAGGGGAAGACACCATATGAGGATTGTCTACAAGGCAAAGAACACCAAGAAACGCCTGGGGCTACCAGAAGCCGTAAGAGACAAGGAAGAATCTCCCATTACAGCTGTCAGAGAGAAAGCATACCCCTGCCAACACCCTGAATTCAGGCTTTTAGCCTCCAGAACTGTGAGACAATAAATTCTTATTCTTTAAAGCCACTACTTTGTTGTCTGTTGTAATGCAGCCCTAGGAAACTCAGACAGAGTTTATGGGTATGGAATTTCTTTATGGGTTGATGAAAATGATTGTAGAATTAAATAGTGGTAATAGTTCCATGATATGGTGAATGTACTAAAAGCTACTGAACTGTGCTCTACAAAATGGTTAAAATGGTGGATTTTCCCTCAATTTAAAAAAATTAAATGATAAAAAACTAACAGAAAAACCATATTAAGGTACATATTTCTTCTATGATGCTATTTGGAGGAGGAGGAAATGCAAATTGTTTTTAAAAGGTCAATGTAAAGAATTTTTTTTTTTTTAACTGGGCAGTTATTTTCAATATATTAGAAACAGAGCCTTAATTGAACAATTGGCTATTCAGTCTAGGCACTATCTTCATCCGTTAATCACCATGATGGCAATAGTGGTGTAGCAGATGGTTGAGCATGACGACATCAGAGGCAGCCTGTCTGGGTTAAGACTGCAACCCAGCCACTTACCATGTTACCTTTGGCAAGTTAGCTAGACTCTCTGTATCTCAGTTTCCTCGTCTGAAAAATGAGTATAACAATAATGTCTACCTCTAATGAGATAGCGTATATCAGCAGTGCTCAACCTTGGCTGCATACTAGGTTGCTAACTTTTTCTTTTTAGTTCCCAGGTGATTCTAACATAGAGCCAGGCACCACACCTGGCGCATGTAAGCACTAAGTAAACGATTGTTTTTTTATAATTTTGTTAAGGGCTGTATTGGTGTCCTAGATCTCCCATAACGAAGTATCACAAACTGGGTGGCTTAAAACAACAAAAATTTATTCTTCCATAGTTCTGGAGCCTTGAGGTCCAGATTCAAGGTGTCAGCAGGGCCATGATCTGTCCAAAGGTTCTGGGGAAGATTCTCTATTGTCTCTCCCAGCTTTTGGTAGCTCAGGTGTTCCTCGGCTTATGGCAGCATAGCTCCAATCTCTGCCTTCATTGTCACTATGGACATCTTCCTTCTGTGTCTATGTGTCTGTGTCTCTTCTCTTTTTATAAGGACACAACTCATATTGGATTAGGACCACCCTACCGCAGTATGACTTCATAATGACAAATTACATCTGCAAAAACCCTATTTCTAAATAAGGTCACTTTCACAGGTATCGGGGTGAGGACTAGAATATATCTTTTTGGGGTCCCAAACTAATAACAAGGACTTATTATTAATTATAACATATACAAAAGGTCAGCAGTTCAAATTCACCATCCGCTCCTTGGAAACCCTATGGGGCAGTTTTCTACTCTGTCCTATAGGGTCGCTATGAGTTCAAATCGACTTGACGGCAGTGGGTTTGGTTTTTTTGTGATTTTTTTGGGGTATTTAATAAGACTAAATATGCCTGTTATATTATAACAAGGGATGTGGGAGGTTAGTAAAAAGTATGTGGAAGGAGGAAATATTTTCCTCAGAAATTTATATTTTGTTCAACAGACAATCACTGTACCTTCTACAGTCAATAGGTAGATTCTTCCACTTCAGTAGAAGTTCTCTGTTTTCTGTTTTATGAAATTTTCCTATAAGGCTAATTCATCTAACATTATGTAAATATTTATTAGTAGTTTGTTTATTCTCAAGAACTACTCTCCTGCTTTTGGTGTGCCTCATTGGTGTAAAGGTATTATTTTTTAGATAATAAAGATAGTGCAGGTTAAAGACACAAATAAAAAACTTCACCTCAGTAATTACAAGCAGATAAAATCCAATCTCCCTGATTCAAATGGATTCATCATTAGTCTGTTGCTAAGATGAGATCTGGTGAATAGGAAGGCCCTGAGCTTCTCACTTACCCTTAACTGGGGCTTGGTTTCCTCGTTGATAAAACAAAGGAGTTTAACCAGATGATCTGTAAATTTCCTTGTATCTCTAACATTTTGTGAGCCCAGTTGGATTTTGTGGTGTTAGGCTCGACCATGGGTTTTGTAGACATACCAGGCAGCACCCAGAACAAACGTGATCTCTTCTGCTGGTCACTGGGCTGCAGAATAACTTTCCCTACCACAAGATCCCTGAACATCTTCCCACTGGATATTATTTTTTTCTGATGTAATTTTTTTGTCTGATGTCCTTTTCCCCACCTTGTTTAGCTTTTGTTTACACAACTTTTTACTAGCTAAGAGTAAACCAACAGTTCTCATTAGATGTAATACCCCCCACAAGGGGCATTTTGGAAATCTGTGGGACTTTTTGGTCTTCTAGTCTAGTCAGACTTGAACATTTACACGTTGAAACATATGTTTTTGAATCAAAAATTACTTTTGTTTCTTCCTTATGTATGAGTCAGGGAATTATACTTATTTATTTTTTTAAAATTAGGTAGGTAGGTGGGTTATATATTTATAAATTTTACTTTATGATAGCATTAAAAAAAAACCAAGAAACTGTTGCCCTTGAATTGGTTCCAACTCATGGTGACCCCATGTGTTACAGAGTAGAGCTGCTCCATAGAGTTTTCTTGGCTGTAATCTTTATGCAAGCAGATCATCAGGCCTTTCTTCCATAGTGCCACTGGGTGGGTTCAAACTGCCAACCTTTAGGTTTGTACATAGTAGGGTTCAAATCATTTGCACCACTCAGGGACCTTTAGGATACTACAAGGGGCATTATAAAATTTTTATCGTAAAAATTGTCATAAAAAGGTACTGGTATAAGTATAGATCAGATAGACGAATGGAATAGAATTGAGAATTCAGAAATGAACTAATACATCTATGGCAATTGCTTTTCAACAAGGGTGCCAAATCCATTCAATGGAGAAAGAATAATTTCTTCAGCAAATAGTGCTGGGTCAACTGGATTTCCATAGGAATGAAATGGACCCATTCCTCATACCATATAAAAAAATTAACTCAAAATGGCTCAAAGAACTAAATGTAAGAACTAAAATCATAAAACTGTTAGAAGAAAACACAGGGGTAAAACTTTAAGACCTTGTTTTTGACAATGGGTATGATACCAAAAGCATGAGCAACTAAGGAAAAAACAAATAAATTGGACTTCATCTACAAGAAGAATTTTCGTGTATCAAAGTACTTTATCAAGAAAGTAAAGATACAGCCTACAGAATGGGAGAAAATATTTGGGAAATATATATAAAAGTTCAATATCCAGAATATATAAAGAACTCCTATAACTCAACAACAAAAAGACAAACAACCTAGTTAAAAAAAATGGGCAATGGACTTGAATAGACATCCCACCAAAGAAGACATACAAATTGCTAATAAGCACATACAAAGATGCTCAACATCATTACTCATTAGGGACATACAAATCAAAGTACAGTTAGATACTACCTCACACCCTACAGGATGGCTATTGTCAGAAAAACAAAAACCAACAAGTGTTGGTGAGGATGTGGAGAAATCAGAACTCTCATCTATTGCTGGTGAGATTGTAATGGGTGCAGTTGCTGTGGAGAAGTTTGGCTGTTCCTCAAAAAGTTAAACATAGAACTACCGTAAAAAACAAAACAAAACAAAACAAACCCATTGCCATCGAGTTGATGCCGACTCATAGCGACCCTATAGGACAGAGTAGAATTGCCCTGTAGGGTTTCCAAGGAGCCGCTGGTGGATTTGAATGGCTGACCTTTTGGTTAGCAGCCAAGCTTTTAGGCACTGTGCCACCAGGGCTACCATACTACCATATGGGCCAGTAATTCCACTGCTAGGTATGTATGCAGAAGACTTGAAAGCAGGGACTCGAGTAGACACTAACTAATGTTCATTGCAGCATCATCCACAATAGCCAAAAGGTGGAAACAACCGAAGCATCCATCCACAGATGAATGGGTAAACAAAATGTGGTATATTTATACAATAGAATATTATGTAGCCATAAAGAGAAATGGAGTTCTGATACATGCTGCTGCCATATAGGTAAACCTTGAAAACATTATACTGAGTAAAATGAGTCAGACATAAAAGGGCAGATATTGTAGGATCTCACTTGTACAAAATACCCACTGCACTACTATTACCGTATCAAATTGCAAGGTCATCACTTCTTCTAAGGCTGTCTAGAAAGATGCCAGAATGTGTGAACAAAAGTACTAAGGAGTTGGTCATTTTGAGCCCCTGCTGCTAAACCAACAGGTAGAGAAAGCGTTACTCTACCAGCCTGGATGATTTCCCCTTGCAAATTGGGTTGCTGTTCTACAATGGGGACAGTGAAGTCTCGAAACCCAAGGGATTCATTGGGGCATCTCATTGTATTCTCATGTCTAATAATGGAGGTCAAAAGAAAATGGCATCAATTCAATAAACAAAGTTTTTCATTTCAACCTTAAAAAAAAAAAAAAAAAAGTACTAAGGAGAAAGAGTTGTTCAAAGTAATCATTACTGGATTTTCATTTCTTTTGCCATTTCTGTCAGATTTTTTTCCCTTTCTTTCCACAGATCACTGGTAGTTATTACAATTTCTGGTTCTGTACTATGCAGCATTTTAATTTGTGATATTACTAATGGTTATTAGAATGCATTTGTAAGTACATAATGTTAAATGTTTTTCCAATTTCTTAAGTGTAATTTTAAGAAACATCTTTAGGTTTTTTTTTTTTTTTCCACTGTGGGAATGTATTTGTCATAGCCAACTTCTGATAAATGTATCTACTCTATGAAATGAGAAAAATGTGCACTGCAAACAGATGTAGATATTCTTAAAAATGAGATAGCAGGGGCTTTGGGCCAGACATTTGGAAGGGTAATTATAGTGATTCTGTGGATAAGTGGTAGAAAAGTAGGTAAAAGATTTTCTGTTAAAGAAAGGGGGGAAAAAATCAACAGTTACAAAAAGGTGGCTACAAGCCTAAAGTCTAGACTGTAAGTTTGCCTGGGAAGAGCTTGTTGGTACTAAGAAAAGATTCCTTGTAACTTGGAAAGTGAAGTTCTATCCTCAAGGAAAGAACCAGGTTAGAAAATCTAGTGATTGTACCATTAGATAAAGATTAGAGGGAAAGATACTCAGATTCTTTTTGCATCTTTAAACCTTGTTCAAGTTATGTAGCCTTTTAGTAAGCGTAGTGATTAGTAACCTTTATGTTTGGTTATTTTAATAAAGATTTCAACTCAACAGAAAAAGTACAGTGAAATAGAAGGGAACACCCTTCTCTATTGGCCCTGGTTACCTGCACCCAGGAAGTCATCCTGCCTGAATTTCAAAGCCACAGACCCAGCAGTACCTTTGATGCCGTGACTATTTTCCTTGGGAAAATGGCCTCCAAGAAGAAATACAAAGCTTCAGAGGGCAAACCTTGCAAATTCCAACTTATGGAATAATGACAATAATCATTCCTTCAACTCAGCATCAGGTGGACCTCATGTAAATATTGTTAAATTAATTACATTTATTGAAAACATATTAAACACCTCATCATCTTTTTAATTCATTTTTTAGTTTTTATATAATGTTCTTCAAGATTCCCAGAAGATTAAATGATATTCTAACTCCTGTGTTTACTTTTTAAAATGACTACAGCAAATAAAAGATGGTCTTACAAACGTGTACTTCGCCGAAATTTTCCTACTCTTATTCTAGACTATTCCTTTTATCTTTATAGATTCTCAATACTTCGATAAAAGCCAATCTAGCCTTCCTATTCTTTTAAAGCCACACTTTTCCCTAGGAGTAATTATCAGTTTTACAATGAACAGCACGACTAATTTCTCAAGCAGCATAACTTGCATTGATTTCATAAATTTGAAGGTTAACTTAAATTGTTTCTGTAATAATTTTTTAGTATTCACCACCAAGTCCACATTGGTCAGCTCAGACTCTAGGGAGTTCAGTATGTATCCTGTATACTCAGTTCATCTTTTGCAACTATATTGGCCAACTTGCAAATTTATCTGTAGTATGCCTGAGTGGTTATGTAGAGAAAGCAGCTACTCTCTGGGGGCTAATGTCTCTTCTTCACCAATCAGAATGCAGTTCATGATTCATTAGGTTTGTTGACTAGAATATTTAACTTAATTCAATATAAATTATTTAATTCCTAAGGCCTTCCTTGTATTCACTATGAATGAAGCAATTATTCCTGGACACAATCATCCAAATAACACCACACAGTTTTACCAAGTCCCAAGACAGTTGTTACATCCCAGCTATCCAGTGCTCTACATAAACTACTCATGCTGAGTTTGAGGGTTATAATGTTACTGAAATTGTTTGGATTCAATAAGGGACTATATGTTATTCTATATTTAATGAGAGAACATCCCAATTACGTAGCAATGTGAGAAATCATAAATTATTTCTAGGTAGCAACTTTGCCCTGCGTTTGATAACTTCCTTTCTTTTGTTATCTATTCTTGTCCATGGGGAAAGAGATGATTCCATTTTTTCCAAATGTAAGTCTGCTGCTGAGAAGCATTCCTTTAGGTTAACCACATCTTGACATCATTTCTAGCTGGTCATTGGCTGGTGGAAATAGCATATATGGCAGGTGCATTGTCTCTCGAAGGTTGATTTATATGACACGTGTACTCCAAATATTATTCCCCTTGTCTTAGATTGGGCTCCCTGGAAACAGACTCTGAGGCAGAGAATTGTGTGCTTCTTGTAGGAAGTGATGAAGGCAGGTGTTATTGATTGAATTGTATTTCATGTGTTGGAATCCTAACCCCTGTCTGGATGTAATGTAATGTAATGTAATCACTTTCCATAATGCAGTGTAATATAATCAATCAATCAATCAGTTGAGTTCATACCGGTGTAGGGTGAATCCTAAACCTAATCACTTCTGAGTTATATAAAGAGCAGCATAGACACAGAGACACATGCACACATGGGGGAAGACAGGCACCATGTTAGGATCACCAAGGAGCTAAGTAACGCCCAGGTCTACTGAGAAGCATAACAAAGGTTGTGAGAATGGCACAGGACAGGGCGACGGCGGTGTTTCGTTCTGTTGTACACAGATAGGGTCGCTGTGCGTCGGAACCGACTCGATGACACCTAACAGCAACAACAACTGAGAAGAATTAGTTAACATGTCAAGATTCTGATTTGTGCTTTTAACCTCCAGAACTGTGAGAAAATAAATTTCTGTTCCTTAAAGCCACCCACTTGTGGTATTTCTTTTATAGAAGTCCTAGGTAACTAAGACAGCAGGAATAGGTACAAGGAGAAACTCACGGGCAGTGAAGTTGAAATTGAGGCTCAGCAGATCCCATAGGGAGCTCTGGAGCTGGGATGGCCTTCTGAGTTTTCCTGAATTGATGCAGGAGGGTTAGGTGTTTCTATTGCTGCATCAGTCATCGGCTGTGGGCTGCTTCCTGAGAGGGGCATGACCCTATGGTTGAAGGCAATTTCCAGCAAGCTGTCAGCAGCCAATATTCCCAGTGGCCGGTAAAATGAGTAGCTCAGTCCTAAGGACAGATCTTGGAGGACCATCTGTCTACTACCCCTATTCTAAGGAAAACCTGGGTAAGAAATACTGAATGAGACTAAGATATGGAGGAATAGCATTATTTCTTTTATACACAGTCTCAGTTCTTTTCTCTCAATAAAGCTCAACTAAAATCCATAAAAATTTATTACCCTTCTTTTCCCTTTCCTTTTCTCTCCCTCCTTCATCCTAAACAAGACCAGCAATGGAATAAGGTGGACCCTGGAGAATTTTGACCCTGGAGAATAACAAACAGTGTAGTGCAATTCCTGTGAGACCAAGTTAGAAACATTGGAGTTGGCGTCACCAAGGCTTAGAGAACTGTGAGTAAAAGGGCACTTGGAAAAGGAGAGATGGAAAGGAGCCAGAAAGAAGTAGTTTGGTTTCGGAGAAGTAGGTCATAAGCCACAGTTTGTTTGCTTCTCTCACTACTCCTTACTCAGGCAGTCAAGGTGCACTTGTACTCATATAGCCACACTTAATCACCCTTTCCAATCTCAAAAGGAGACTCCTTACAAGAACTTTCGGGTAGAGGCACAGGGTAGTCTTTGTTATCAAGGTCTTGCCTTATACCTGTCCTACTGCTTGCTTTTCCATGATTCTTCTTTCAATTGTTTATTCCCTGAGTCTATTTATATATTGAACTCCTACTAAGTCCTAGGAGCCTTGGGTGGTACAAATGGTTAATGGGCTCATCTGCTAATTGAAAGATTGGAGAATTGAGTCCACCCAGAGACACTTCAGAAGAAAGGACTGGAGATTTACTTCCAAAAAAATAAAAAAATAAAAAAAAATCAGCCTTTGAAATCCCTATGGAACACCGTTGTACTCTGACCCACGTGAGGTCACCATGAGTTGGAATGGACTCGATAGCAAGTGGTTTGGTTTTGGCTTTTAGTGTGTGCTAGTTTTCTTCTAACTCTATCACCTGTCTAGCTCTATGCTAGCTCTGTCACCTTGAGGACTAAGTTGTGCCTGACCCAAGCCATGGTATTTTCAGTTACCTCATATGCATGTGAAAGCTGGACAATGAAAAAGGGAGACTGAAGAAGAAATGATGCCTTTGAATTATGGTGTTGGCAAAGAATATTGAATATACCATGGACTGCCAAAAGAACAAACAAATCTGTCTTGGAAGCAGTACAACAACCAGATGCTCCTTAGAAACAAGGATGGTGAGACTTCGTCTCACATACTTTGGACATGTTATCAGGAGGGACCAGTTCCTGGAGAAGGACATCATGCTTGGTAAAGTAGAGGATCAGCAAAAGAAAGGAAGACTGTCAGTGAGATGGACTGACACAGTGGCTGCAACGATGGGCTCAAGCATAGCAATGATTGTGAGGATGGCTCAGAATTGGTCAATATTTCATTCTGTTGTGCATACTGTCACTATGAGTCAGAAGCAACTTCACGGCATCTGACGACAACAATGGCTCTATTCTGGATATCCTGGTTCTTGACTGAGTGCCTGGAACTTTTAACCACTTGTTTTGCTTTGCCATTCTGATTCTTGTCTGTTTGCTTGACTTCCAACCTGTGGCTGGCCCTGATCTTTGCTCTCTGTGTATGTGCTAGATTTAAGTAGTTGTCTTGTTTCTGATCAGAAACCACAGAAACCTGCTTGACAAGACCTGGTCTATTAAGTGGTTTCTAAGTACTCCTTTGACCTTTAAATCTGGATCTATTTCCTCTGATTATAGATTCTCTGCGGGCACCTACAATCCACTGCCACCCAAGGTGAGCAAAAGTTAAAAAATATCCCAAAATAAGAATGGCTATGGCAAATAGACAGATCTTGGAGGCCCAGGAACAACACTCAGGGATGTAGAAAACTGAACAGCAAAACTGGAAGAGCAGTTTGTCATTAATAACAAATTAATCATTTGGTTTTGTACACATGATTATTTGCCTCTTTGTTTATTTTCTTTCTTTCCCAGGGACTGAACCTAATTAAACAAGTGTTCTACTTTAGGTTGGAAAACATTTTGATGTTTCTGATTTTATTGTCTCTCTCTAATGGTTTTAGCTCAGTTTACTTAGAGTTTACAGTTGCTCATTTAATTTTTTTCAGATTAAAAAAAATTTCCTTGCTAAAAAATGTTGAATTGTTGTTTTATGAGTTGTGACAGGTGTCATGGATTATGTCCCCCACAAAATGTGTGTATCAATTTAGCTGAGCCATGATTCCCAGTATTGTGTGGTTGTCCTCCATTTTGTGATTGTAATTTTATGTTAAAGAGGATTAGGGTAGAATTGTCTAACACCCTTACTAAGGTCACATCCCTGAGCCAATGTAAAGGGAGTTTCCCTGGGGTGTGGCCTGCACCACCTTTTATCTTACCAGAGATAAAAGGAAAGGGAAACAAGCAGAGAATTGGGGACCTCATACCACCAAGAAAGCAGTGCCAGGAGCAGAGTTTGTCCTTTGGACCCGGGGTCCCTGCACGGAGAAGCTCCTAGTCCAGGGGAACATTGATGAGAAGGCCAACAGAGAGAGAAAGCCTTCCCCTGGAGCTGGCGCCCTGAATTTGGACTTTTAACCTATTTTACTGTGAAGAAATAAATTTCTCTTTGTTAAAGCCATCCACTTGTGGTATTTCTGTTGTAGCAGCACTAGATGACTAAGACAACAGGAATAATAGAAGGCACTGTAATCTTCATTTTACAGATAAGAAAGACAAAGAGTAACTTGTCCTACATTACCAGGAACTCCCAAATCTGTGCTCTTATCCACTAAGTTATACCACCTAGTGAGAAACACACACAAAGACAATTGCAAATCCAGTTATCTTGTTTTGCATGCCTGCTTGCTACTCCCTTATGTTATGGATACTTTCTCTCTGTTCTGTTTATTCAAGCCAGTGGGCCACAGCTGGTGAAAAATCACTTGCTTTGCAGCTTAAACAGGGATACCTGCTCTTCTGTCTCACTTCTTTATTGACTCTGTATATATTTTCTATTTTCACTTGAAGATGTATCTGGAGTCCCTTGGCTATCCCTGTTAATTTTTTCCCTTTGCCTTGTTTTGTTTTTCATTTAAATTTTATAAGTGTTACATGAGTTAGTAAAGATAAGGTTTTATGAAAGACTCAATATCAAACTTAAGTTGCATTGCAAGGTATAATGGGTAAAATTGGAAGCGGGCATTTGAAAATCTCTATTGGGGTTCTGTAACTGAGTCTTTTTGAAGCTAATACAATAGTCTGCTTGATTTATGATTATATATTCTGACGTATGAAATGTTGTTTATAAATAGTTTAATAAAAGGCTTTTGCTCCAAATTCCAAATTAGCAATGAAGGTGATTTCTATTAGAGAAGACATTTATGGAGGATTTTGTTCTCGATGCTTAATAAAGTGAGTTCTTTTTCTCAATTAATACAGACTGTTGACTTGTAGCACGGCTCTAGAGAACTGATGCTGTATTCAAAGGGTAAAAACATATCTCTGCTCATTGTTTATTTACTACATTTTGGGGTACATATGGCAAAATGATTTTCCCTACAGTTCCCACTTTTTTCTGTCTCTTGATTATGCATTAAAAATATGTGCATAAGGTTCCTCAGTATCTCAGTTTAACCGCGTGAATCTCCCAGCTCCTTTTATTAAATGACATTTCTAGTATTTTAATGAGGGTTTGACATTTTCACATATTACAATTTTGTTTTATTTTTATATTCATCGAAGTGACTTTCATGCTGCCTTTGTGTGCTGTCAAATTACAATTTCTAAAGGTGCTTGGAAACACCTTTTGAAAAAGAAGAAGTACATCAGGAAATCATTCAGGATTCTCAGTGCTTGTGCTCAGAGGAGTGTATTTTTTACAAAATGTCTTGCAAGGCTTTAAGTGTAGAGTTTTTGTTCTGAGCAACATCAAATACTAGATTCTTTTGAAACGGTAAAGGCCACATGTGATTTAGACCAAGGCATGCGAACTCAAACACCTGAAGGATCAGTGGGTGACATAAACAAAAGAGCCTGGTGTGGGGACCATGGAGGACTGTAACAGGCGTGCCCCGCCCAAAGACGGCAGCTGTGAATTTGCTCTTTCTGATGGTTGCTGTGAGGGAATGTCCAGTATCATCCGATTTTTCGATATTCCAAGGGAATCTGAGATTCTGGATGTTAAGTGAAATATTCTGATTTTTAACTTTGGCTGTTTTTGGTCTAGAATACCTAACACAGAATCAGATACACATGCTATGTTCACAGAAAACGACTGAATGAAGCTATTTGCTTCCAAGTAGTCAAGGAGCACTGGTGGTGTAATGGTTGAGCGCTCAGCTGCTAACTGAAAGTTGGAACCCACCAGTGGATCCGTGGTGCAGGGGGTGGGGTGGAAGGAGGAAGACCTGGTGATCTGCTACCGTAAAGATTACAGCGTAGGAAACCCTATGGGGCAGTTGCTATAGGGTCACTATAGGGTCACTATGAGTCAGAATTGACTTGATGGCACTCAACAACAACAACTAAGCAGGAAAGGTGTGGCTGGAGATCTATGTTTCAAATGACCCAGAAAAAGAGAACCTCATTCCAGGAATCTTCAACTGCCCACTAAGGGCAGAGCATATTCTGGCATCGTTTTCAGGTGGTAAAAATAATCTAGTTGATCTCTCATTTTTTAAAGAAGCTAGTGAGAGATCTAAGGCACTACAAACATAACTAAAAATGTAAAGTGAAGTCATATAAATTCCCAAAGGGATGTTCAGGCAAAATTCAAAGGAAAGAAAGGTCACATCTGGTTGGGGACACGGAGAATGGCTTCATGGCTATTGAGATGTGCCTTGACAATGGATAGGATTGTGATAGATGCGGGCTGCAGGACATTCCAGATGGAAGAAATAGCAAGAGCAAGGTACAGAAATGGAAGAACACAGGAGTGGGGGAAAGAGAGTGTTCAGAAAGTAATAACTAGACCAGTATAAATTCAGGAGAGTGGTCAGAAAGGAGTCAAGGAAGGGAAGGTTAGTGCTAGAAAAAGGAGTTTATACAATTATTTTGGTAGGGAATGCTGAGCCATCAATGCTTTTTGACTTGGAGTGTACTATGCCCAATATTTTCTGTAGGTGAAAAGTTAAAGAATAAGATTACAAGACAGCTTATTTGCTCTGAATTTGATTGAAGCTCATATTGGTTGTTATGTTTTGTCCTCTGATTGCAGCTTGCTTTCTTACACTCAGGTAAAACATTCAGATGCCTCTGGCCCAAGGGACTGAGTTCATTCCCTGGAGACATCAGCCTAGGGTGTTTAGCCCTCAGGGTCTCCTGGCGGCAGAATGTGTGGATTACCAACTCCCTCTTCTTCCTGGCTGGTAGAAAGAAGAAAGTGTTCCAGGAAGAGCACACAGCCAGCGCAAAGACGTGGAGGTGGGAGCATGCCTGACTGCAGCATCTGAGTGAGGCTGGAGTGTAGTGAGTGAGGGGAAGGGCAGCAAGGCATGAGATGGGAGAGGTAACAGGACCCAGATTATGTAGGCTCTTTTGATAGCAAGGCTTTGCCTTTTATATTAGCAAGATGGAGAACCATTGGAGGATTTGAGAGTGATGTGAATTTTGGACCTAATGGAATTGATTTAATTTTCTTAACTTGTCTTTCTTATTTTCCATTTCTTAATCCTTTTTGTACTATTTTTTGGGAGATTTTCTCAATTTTGTCTCTAATTGACCTATATTTTTATTTATCTGCCATCACATTTTTAATTTCCAAAAGCTCTAGTTCTCAGGCAGATTCTTTTTGAGTATCTTGTTTTATTTCATGGATATGCTATCTTCTCTTATTTTCCCAAGTATAGTTTGTGAACTTCCCTTTTCTGCCTACCTTGACTTATGAAAGTTACAAGACTTTCCCTGGTTGTTTTGGGCTTTACTATTAGAGGCTTTCCTCAAATATTGAAGGTCTTTTGATATCTGTTCACGATTAAGAATAAGGAACTAAACAGGTGATCAGAAGCCTGATTGTGAATGCAGGGCTTATAAAGTGGTGGCTCCTTTAGGATGATCAGGTAGAGACGCAGTATTTTGTTGAAGGTACCAAATCATCAGCAAAGATACATCTTTTAAGAGAGAAAAAAAATCCTCTAATCTCATGCTTGGGTGGTGGAAAGGGAAGAAGTGGAGAAGCTGTGTGCAACCCTGGAATTCCGATTTCTCAGATCCTAGAGGTGGTTCAGTGGTAGAATCCTTGCCTGCCACGTGGGAGACTCAGGTTTGATTCCCAGCTGAAGTACCTCACGGGCAGCCACCAATCATTTGTTGGTGGAGGCTTGCATGTTGCTATGATGCTGAACAGGTTCTCAGAATAAGACAGACTAGGAAAAAAGGCATGGTGATCTACTTCTGAAATCAGCCAATGAAAACTCTATGGATCAAAACAGTTTGGGGGCTCTATGAGTTGCAGACCAACTCGATCAGCAGCTAACATCAACACAGCAGTAAGGGGAAGGAATTGGAGGTCTCACAGGCAATATGCATCCTTTAACTTAGTCATCCTGATTTTAATAAAGAGCTTCATTTTGTTACATTTCCACATTCCCCAAGGTTTGTCAGAGAACCTCTAGGGAAGTTTATTTGTGTCCATCTTCTGGTCAGCTGTTGTTACGCTCTTTATGCCCCCGAAGCGCATTCAGATGCTCCTTAATGCGGTGGGAAGAGATCGCAGTCATGGTTGCTGTCTATGCCTCAGTATTCTGGCATGGTGCTCTCTCTGCTGTGGAGGTCTCAGGTCAAGGCAGAAATGCTCTGTCTGCTCTGCTGCTGTGCAGGAACACAGTGCGGGATCAGTGTCATGAGCCCTTCTGTCCGTCCCCAGTGCCCAGAATTGTTCACACTGTCTCCATGGCCTCTGTGGCAAGTCTCTGCTGATTTGCCTTGAAGGCTCTTTCCTCATTGTCAGGTTGAAGACAAGGTAGAGGGGGCCCCTTAACAAGCTGTCTGGGCCTCAAATATTTCAGCTGAAACAAAATATTAAAATAAAGACCTCATCTGTAATCAATTGTATTATGCCAATACTATCAATTTCCTGGTTTGTTAACATATTATAGTTATGTAAGATGCTACCATTGGGGGAAGCTGGGTGATGGGCATACAGGACTTCTCTGTACAATTTTTTAAACTTCTTGTTAGTACAAAATAAATTAATACAAAACAAAAATTTACTTCAACATTCCAAAGTAAGGTGATACCCTACCCAGCAGAACTTGCAAAGTAGGTGGTGAAGATCTCATTTTGTGACGCTAAGCTGACCATCCACATTTAGCCTATAAAAGAAGTTAGAGAAGATAGGAAAGAGGTTAAAAGCTAGAAATCAGGCAGAGAATTTGAGTGGAGATACTGGTGATTTGAGACCTATAGAATTGCACTGAGGTGAGGGTTGTGTTCCCCTCATCTCAACCTAGTTTGTTGTTGTTAGTTGCTATGTAGTTGATCCTTGACTCGTGACGACCCTATGTGTGCAGAGTAGAACTACTTCATAGGGTTTTTAAGGCTGTGACCTATCGGAAGCAGATCACCAGGCCTGTCTTCTGTGGTGCCTCTGGCTGGTCTCAAACCACCAAACTTTCCACTAGTAGTCAAGCACTTAAATGTCCATGGCACCCAGGGACCTCCAAGCCTACTTAGTGAGAGGGATTTCAGGAGGGCCTCTGGAGTTTGGTAAGTCACCTGAGTGACAACTCTGACTGGATGTGCAAGCTAGGATGGAGGAATAGGAGGGATGGCTGCATTAAAAACAGCCCACTCCCCCAGAATTTGTTGGGGTGAAGGATGAGTGAGTGCTTCCTGTAGTGAAATAGATAAGGGCCACCTGAGAGGGAGAAAACTGGTGTGTAATTGTCTTAGATTCTGCCCAAGAGTGTTCCTGGAGGGGAGGGGAGACCTCATTAGAAAGGCTGAAGGTGTGCCCTCAGATGCCTGGAGGATCAGAGAATAATTGACCAGCCAGAGGAGACTCACTCATCTGGGTCAAGAAAATAGCTTCTGAGAGGTCTCCAGTGATGGGGGTGGGGAAGTGTTTCTGATAATGTCTGCTGGAGAGTCGGCTTCTAACATCTTTCATGGACAGAGGGAACCTCCCACAGCCCTTGATGTTGCTTGTCAAGTAAGACCTCTCACTTGTATCTCCTCTTCCCTCTCCCTCACGTCCTCCTTGTCTACCCTGGAGCAGTCAGATATGGAAGTTAGAAAACTGGGGGAGGATGGGAGAAATGCACAACAGGGAAACATAGAAGAAGATGACCCATCATCTCCCACTGTGGAGAGTCAACCTGAAGGAGGCCAGAGATGAGGAGGGCAATAGCTTTAACTTTGAATTAAGTTTAGAGTTTTGATTATTACTCAGACTTATTATATTGGTAACTGAACTGAGACAATTTAAGGAATGAAAACGGAGAGCTTTTGTTATCAGAGAATGAGAAAGATAAGCCATATAGCTTGCCTGTGATTTTATCCAGGGCCAGGGGCAGAAATAGCCTCATAGAGCAGATCTGAATGGTCAGTAGGGGGAGGGGAGAAATAACTTTATTTTCTGTTTGTACCCTACTTGTTCAACATAGAGTTGTTAGTTGCCATTGAGTGGACTCTGACTTATGGTGTCCTTGAACACACAGTTCTTATTGGTTAATTCTTTGAATTCATAACAGACACAGAGCCATTTTTTCCCCTAGAGGATAGACAGAGCACCAAGCTAGCTGTGGAGTCTGGATGGATTTTAGCATTAGCCTATGTCAGCCTAGGAGCAGCAGTCCCCTAGATCCGTCTAGGTTTCAAGGTTGAGCCCAGGCCATTGGTCTAGATTCCACTTCCATTGTGATGAATTTCCTCTTAGGGACTCATGCATATTTTTTAATTAGTTTTTTTTAAATTAATTTATTTAACAACTCCCTGTAAGGAGCTCTGGTGGTGCAATGTTAAACACTCAGCTGCTAACTGAAAGGTTGGCAGTTTGAACCCGTATAGTGGCTCCGTGGGAGAAAGACCTGGCTATTGGCTTCCATAAAGATCACAGCCTAGGAAACCCTATGGGGCAGTTCTACTCTGACACATGGAGTCACTATGAATTGAAATCAATTTGACAGCACCCAACAACAACAACAATTGAGTAATACTATGAGCCAGGCTCAGTGCTATGCTCTGGAGATGCAGTGGAAAGCAAAGGAAGACATGTCACTGTGCGTGTGTGCATGTGTGGGGAAGTGTATAAACATTAATCAATAACCCAAAATTATAAAGTTAAAACTGCTTCAAAGCAAAGGCACATGTAATTAAGAGACCATAACACAGGGAGATTTGGCCTACTCAAGATGGTAAAAGAAGGCATATCAATTTCCTATTGCTGCCATAACAAATTACCTCAAGCTAAGTGGCTTAAACAATACAAATTTATTATCTTACAGCCCTGTAGGTCAGAAGACTGACATGGGTCTCACTGGGTTAAAATCAAGATGTCAGCAAGGCTGTTTCTTCTCCTAGAGGAGAATCGGTTTCCTTGCCTTTTCCAGCTTCTAGTGCCCATTTGAGTCCCTGGGTGGTACAAATGGTTAAGCACTCAACTACTAGCTGAAAGGTTGGTGTTTCGAATCCACCCAGAAGTGCCTTGGAAGACAGGCACTTGAAAACCCTTCACACAGTTCTACTCTGCACACATGGGATCAGTTGAAATTGGAATCTACTCCTTAGCAACTAACAACAACAACAACAGAGGCCATTTTCATTCTTTGATTCATGGGCCCTTCCTTCGTCTCCAAAGCTAGCAATGGTGGGTCAAGTTCTTCTCACATTATGTTACTCTACCCTACTGTTCTGTCTCCTCCTTCACTTTTAAGGACCCTTGTGGTGACATTGGGCCTACTTATGTAATCCAGGATGATCTGGATTTAAAGATTTAAAATTTTAGGGTAAGTTTATTAACAACCTTAGTTTTTCTTTGCCATGTAATGTAACATGTTCACAGGTTCCAGGGATTAGATCAAGTATATCTTTTGTGGGGGCCATTATTCTGTCTGCCTACCACAGAAGGCTTGACCAGAAAAGTAATGCTTGAACTGAGATCTGAAAGATGAATAGCAATTAACTAGCTAAAGAAGAGGGAAAAGTTAGAGTAAACCATATATACAAATACCCTGTGGCAAGGCAGAACTTGTTGGACAGAAAAACTGAAAGACAAGTATTCTTTTTTGCCATCTGACCTCAATCAAGTTATAATACACAATTAATATCTTTAATTCTCAAAAAGAATGGGTTGGAGTCCCAATCCCTTCTTTCCTAGAGGTCTCCTTTAGGTGTGAGGTGGCCGTGAAGGCGCTCGTGGGGAACTGCCTTATTTCAACCATCAGTGTAGCCCCCAGGCTCCAGGAAGGTAAAAATGTCTTGTTTCGTTTTCACCCAGAACAATCGGTAGATACTTATCTTAAGGGTACAACAGAAATAAAGACCATCCAAGTGAAGTTTTCCAAACAGTATCATTTGGCCAAAGGTAAGTTCTAATATCTACCCTCAAATCCTGCTTGTAACCCTTAAAATGTTTGTTTTCCAGCATCAACACCCCCATCTCTTCCAGACCCCCAGTACATAAGATTTTGGAAGAACTCCAATTCAATGAGCATGTGAAGAAAGCAAGTGTTGAGTTTGTTCCTTTTTCGAAAGCTACCTAAACACTACTGTCATTTAGGATGGCAATTAAATTGCCACGGAGCAAGTTCATGTTCTTGAGTAATATTTCCAATGGTGTTAATGTACCTAAGATAAAAGTTAGTTTGATTGCATGCTGAGAGCATTGTGATGAAAATGCCAATGTAGCTTGTGGCACTTAATATGTGATATAGAGAAAACAAGGTGCCTTGTTGGGCTTCCATCTACAATAAAACTTACCAAGTCTCTGAGTATGTCGCCATTCTACACCCAGTTTCTAGCTCAGAATCTGGCATATAAGTACATGGTCAAAAAATACTGGTAGAACAAATAAAGACTCGTAGTACTAGATTGGTGTTCCGTCCTCCCAGTAAAAACAAATGCTTCTATCCCGACCCTGAATACCTTTCATTCACTCTCACTTTCTTACTGGAGGAAACCCTGGTGGTGTAGTGGTTAAGAGCTATGGCTACTAACCAAAAGGTCAGCAGTTCAAATCCACCAGGTGCTCCTTGGAAACCATATGGGTTGCTGTGAGTCGGAACCAACTCGATGGCAACAGGTTTCCCTACTGCCACACACACCTTATAGCTTTGGACTTTGAGAGCAAAAAGTGAGAGATACATAGAGGGACAAGGAAGTTAGGAGGACTTCTCCATAATAATTTGAACATAGATTGGACTTACATCTTACTGGAGTTTAGGTTTAAAAGGCAGAATGCAAAGCAAACATGTAGTATAGTACAAACAGCCCCTGAAGATTTCTTTGAGAAGGGACCACGCTGAAGATTTAGAAAACACGACCAGTTTTTATTCCAGCATTGGAACAGCCCACGACTTTCTTCTGTTGAGTATCAGTTGAAGGTGGCTTGAATTGAGGGGTTATATTGTATGAAAAATATATTTTAAACACTAGAATTAACTCCATGTGGTAATATACTGTCACTGTGAAAAGCACTCCAAGACCATGACTGCCTGAAGGATGTTGTCTTAGTTTTCTAGTACTGCTGTAACAGAAATACCACAAGTGGGTAACTTTAAAGAACAGGAATTTATTTTCTCACATTTCAGGAGGCTAGATCTGAATTCAGGACAATGACTATAGGGGAAGGTTCTCTCTGCTGGCTCTGGGGAAAAATCCTGGTCTCTTTCAGCATCTGTTCCTCTGTTCCTTGGCAACCTTCATGTGTTATCTGTCTTCCCCTTTTGTGCTTGCTTCTGTGTCTATGCTGCTCCTTATAACTAAATGAGGTTTAGGACACACCCTACACTAATATGGCTCGTTAACATAACAAAGACAACATTTTCCCAAACAGGATTACATCCACAAGTATAGGGGTTAGGATTCCAACATATATTTTGGGGGAACACAATTTAATCCACAACAGATGTCAATTTTCTACCTCTTCTCTCAGTCCATGTCTAGGACGTATGATCATTGAGTGGAATGGTAGAATGAAATCTCATTCTCCTTCTCTCAATCCCTCTATTCCTCCCTTCCGCCCTCATATTCCTTATTTGGTCGAGCAAGTTAAAATGTACACATGTTGTGATTTCCCTACACTCAGAAGTGGAAGAGGCAGATTGTATCTGGCAAAGCAGAGGAGCTTTGCTACCTGCACTCATCAGAGTAAGGATCATATCACCAGGGAGATGCTTGCTATGATATCGTAAGGA
Source organism: Trichechus manatus latirostris (assembly GCF_000243295.1). Taxonomy (NCBI): domain Eukaryota; kingdom Metazoa; phylum Chordata; class Mammalia; order Sirenia; family Trichechidae; genus Trichechus; species Trichechus manatus. The sequence continues at coordinate 21,471,063 of NW_004443965.1, forward strand.
AGTCTGAGTCAGCCAGGTGTGGATTAGGCATTGCCATAGTCATTCTGGTGAAAAATGTGTCAGAATAGAGACAACTGGTGTTCAGGCCAGGGACAAAGAGAGTTACATTTACCTGTTTTGATTTCAAGGATTTTCGGGAGAACCTGGGCATCACCACGTGCCAAGGTGGGACATTCACTTGACATAGTGGAAGGAATTTCGTCTTGGGAGAAAGGAAAACAATGATGGAATTCTTAACCTCACATCATTTTGACTGTGAGATCTTGGGCAGAGTACTTGATCAATTATTATGTGAGTAATGAGACATTACTACCCACATATGTTACGGATTAATGAGAAAATGTATGTAAGGCATTTAATTCAAGATCTGGGACATGCTAAGAAACACTCAAGATATGGTAGTTTTCTAGCTGCCTCTTAAACATGTAAGCAAGCCCCATTCATGGGACCAGGGCTAAGGGAAGTATGATAAACAAGAGAACTTCACTATGGCTGAGACCACTTACGTGTTATATAATTAGACATAACTAAAGGATCAACAAAGTGGAGGTAATTTGGTGTAATAAAGAGACCACTGATAATGGTTGCACAACATGATGAATGTAATCAATGTCACTAAATTATACATGTAAAAATTGTTGAATTGGCAAATGTTTTATTACATATATATATAACCACAATTAAAAAAAGAGAGAGAGAGAGACCACTGAACTTTAAGTCAAGAGACCTGGCTTCTGACTCTGGGTGAACTTTGATTAAGTCCTCTCTCCTCTGTTTTCTTAATGGTAAAATGAGGGAATTGGACCATTTCAGTTTTGAGATACTAAGACTCAGTGTCATTTCTCCCCTCGAAAACATTCAACAATTCTCTAATGCCTACCAAATTAGACCCATTTCTTTGACTGGTCTTAAAGGTTCACCACAAAATAGCTTTTTGGCTCCCTTTGTAGTGTTTTTCCCCTACTCTCACCCTAGAAAACCCAAGAGTCCAGAAAATTGTCTCTTCTTTGACCATTCCCTACATTTCACTTTTTTTTTTTTCTCTCTCTTATTGTTTCCTCTTTCTTGAAATCTCTGCCCCTCTTCCTCTGTGACTATCCTAACCATCCCTTACTGGATGCCATGTGATGCCATTTCCATGAAGCTCTTCTGTATCTCCTCAAAATGTTTGTGGTGTATTCTCTGTTGTTGGACCCAATCAGTATCCTCTAGGTTCCAGCTGGCAGTGAAGGAGCTCTTGGGGACAGGAGGCTTTCTTTCACCTTGTCACACATCATCTGACCATTTCTGGAAGGTTTACCATTGGGGGCCAATATGGTGTCATATCTCAGGGAAATGTGTGACCTTGGCTGGTAAACGAGGGAAAGACCCTTGAAACGATGCTTTTACAGAGCTCTGAAAGAAAAGTGCTGCTATTCACAGTCAGGTTCTGGAAACAGTGAAGCATAGATGACATTTCTTTTAAGCAATATGCAAAGTTTCCCCCAGAGGAAAGAGATTAGAAGACAACATTAATTATTCTCAAGACTGTGAAGCCTGATTTTCACTAATTGCTTAAATTTGCCACCTGCCTATTCTGACTGGTGACATTCCACTGGTAGAAATCCAGACCTGCAGAGAGAAAAAACTTTCCTTCTGAAAGGGCCTGCTGGACCTCGCCAACGTGTCTAACATGCGAGAAGGCAGAGCCAAGACTCAGCAGTTCCAGTGAAGAAGTCTGAGTCTAGGACTCTCAATCACCATTTCTCACCAGTGGTGAGAATTCAGGAAATCCTGCCTACCATGTAGTGAAGCCACATTCTCTGGGTTCAAACTCCAGTCCCAATCCTCCTGCCTTGCTAGCTTCATGACCTTGGACAAGTCACTTAACCTCTCTGTGCCTCAGGTTCCTCAGCTGTAAACTGGAATGATAATAGGCTTATCACAAATGGTTACTGTGAGGATTTAAGTGAAAAAAAAAAAAATATATACACCATCTTCTCAGTTATTGACACGGTTAGGTTTCAAAGACCAGGTTTTTATATGAAATCAGCATTATGTGAAAATGGAGGATGACCACATCGTTACATAACTGCCAAATTACATCATTACTTAACTGCCAAATTACATCATTACATACCTGTCAAAACACTGAGAATCATGGCCCAGCCAACCTGACACATAACCTTAATCATCAAAGCCAGTGTTACTCTTGCCTTGTACTTTGGCATTTGTTACTGCCCGACATACATTGTTAATGAACAAAATAGTCTGATAGATTTTTTACTATTGTCATAAATGCGAAATATCAGATAATGAGATGGTCAATAAGAAAGGAGAAGGTGTATATAAAACCAGTTGCTGAGAAGTTGATTCATGGAGACCCCATGTGTAATCTTTTGGAAGTAGATTACCAGACTTTCTAGGGTACCTCTGGGTGGATTCAAACTTCAACCTTTTGGTTAGTAGCCAAGTACTCAACCATCTGTACTACCCATATATATATCTGTTTAATTCTATATAATATAGAATTAATTATAATTATGTTGTTGTTAGGTGCCATTGAGTCGATTCCAACTCATAGCAGCCCCATGTGACAGAGTAGAACTGCCCCATAGGGTTTTCTAGGCTGTAATCTTTACAGGAGCAGATCACCAGGTCTTTCTCCTACAGAGCCACTGGATGTGCTTGAACTGCCAACCTTTTGGTTAGCAGCTGAGCACTTAAGTGTTACACCACCAGGATTCTTAATTATAATTATTACATATAGTTAATATGATTGTATTTATTGAGATATATATATCTCAGAAAATCGATAAGATCTAGAATTACTATTATTATTACTAATACATTCACTTCCATTCCCCAGGTGCTTTGGCTAAATTTGAAGACTATTAGATAAATGGCCCCTCTCTGCAGCTCCCCCCTTCTCCTGGAGCTTCCTAGGGATGTTGTCAGCATATCCCAACGTTGCCAGAGGCTACACCAGTCCTAGAAATAACTGTTCCAGAGAGTTAGTTTGTTCCCTGCATCTTTCCTTTAGGGTTTCCAACCCTCCTATTAGCTGGCTTATTTCCCGGATGATCTCCACAATCTCACCATTCTATGCTCTATGGCCTTGAATTGAAGTTTCTTTAGGTGAAGATGGATAAAATGTGTCAGATTAACAAATTCCTGGTGAAAGATAAGGCAACAAAAGTAAAGCCCCCCGGCCTTCAATAGTGCATATTGTATTAACTTGTTTGTTTTTGTTCATTCAACTGGTATTTATTAAGCACCTACATGGATACTGTGAGTCAGAGTAGCAAATTCCTGCTGATATTTGAGGCAGTGCAGATGTGTTGTGGTTGTTATTTACCATCGAGTAGATTCCAACTCAGGGTGACCCCATGTGTGCAGAGTAGAACTGCCCTATGGGTTTTCGAGGCTGTGACCTTACAGAAGCAGATCGCCAGCCTGTTTTTCAAGGTGCCTCTGGGTGAAGCTCTCTAAAATATATATAATAAGTAATTCACTCAACTTATATTTATTAAGTATGGGAAAAACCTGGTTTCTGCCCTTATCCAGCTTATGTCATATGGCAGTTCAATTACAATATAATATCGTGAATGCTAAAATGAAGGAAATACAGGGAGAATTTAGAAAGAGCAGCTAATTCAAAGTTAAGAGTCTTGGAAGAAGTGGTCTCTAAAGAAGGGGACTGAAAGTGAATAGGGGCTTACCATCCAAAGATCAGGGGGCTAGTGGGAGGGGGATGAGATATGAGGTGGTGGGGATTGTTCCAGACAGAAAAGACAGCAAGAGGGCTGGATGGGAGAGAGCACAGCTCTGCTCAGCGGCCTGAAATAATGGCTTTCAGAGGAGGAGTAGACACAGGGAGGAGTTTGGACTTGAACTTGAGGGCAAAGGATGGCTACTGAGGACTGTGAGTAAGAGAGTTACAAGGCAGCATTTGGATTTTAGAAAGATTGCTCTGGCATAGCAGGGAGACTGGGTGGAGGAGGTCCAGAGAGGAGACAGATGTAAAGGTGAAGGTAATGAGGGTGGGCCAAGAGACAATTCTGGATTCACTGTTGCAGGAACTGGGTTCTAACATGTGTTACAAACAAACTGACTGTGACTTTGCACAGTGATTCTGCACTCTCTCACCTTCAGACTTCTCTTTTGTAAAATGATGATTTCTAAGGTGTTAGAGGAGGAGCCTTGGTGCAGAGCTTTAAGTGCTCATCTGCTAATCAAAAGGTTGGTGGTTGGAACCCACCAGCTGCTCCACAGGAGAAAGATATGGTAGTCTGCTTCCATAAGGATTTCAGCCTTGGAAACCCTATGGGACAGTTCTACTCTGACCTATAGGGTCACTATGAGTCGGAATTGACTTGATAGTAATTTTTGGTTGGAGGTTCAAGTCCACCCAGAGGTGCCTTAGAAGAAAGACCTGGCGATCTGCTTCCAAAAAAATAAACCATTGAAAACCATCTGGAGCACATGGCGTCTCCATGAGACAGAATTGATTCAATAGCAACTGGTACCAGTATTGGCATTAATGTGAGCAAACCAAAAAATCAAACCCAATGCCGTCAATTCTGACTTATAGCAACCCTATAGGACACATAGTAGAACTGCCCCCATAGGGTTTCCAAGGCTATAAATCTTTATGGAAGCAGACTGCCGGATCTTTCTCCTGCAGAGTGGCTGGTAGGTTCGAACCGCTGACTTTTTGGTTAACAGCTTAGCTCTTTAACAACTGTGCCACCAGGGCTCCTTAATGTGAGCAGATGCTTCTTTTTTTTTTCCCTCCATTTTTTTCCTTTTCCTCTACTCTCTCTTTGTCTCTCTGTCTCTGTCTCCGTTTCTTTCACTCTTTAACCTTGTTTTGATATTAAAAGTGTTGAAGCTAGAAACATCTGGCTTGTTAGTTTTGGTTCTAAGATTTGGCTGTCTTTTCTGTGACCTTTCCTCTGTGTTTAATCCTTACTGATGGTGATTATCTGGCCCATTCATTTGTGGGAAAAATAGAGCTAACTTTTCTTCTTCTATGCACTACCAAGCGTTTTTTTTCCCTCTATAGTAAAAGAACTTCTGAATTCTGTGCTCTGCAATATTGTCTTGTTCCTGCCTTTGATTCTAGTCTTTATATGCTCCAAATGAGATTCTTACTTCCTGGCTAATGACTTGCTTTTCTCCACATTGCTTTGGCTGCCCAGAATAACTTCCAAATGAATCTATATCCGGTCCTTTCTTCTCCTCTTTCAAAACCATTGCTAAAACCCACCAGGATCTGCAAAAGCTCACCGCATTAATGTTCTCCTAATGTTTCTTGTCATCAGCCAAACTGGACTTACTCACACATTTCCATTGCAGTCTCTTTAAGGCTAGGATTTCATTTCATTTTCTTATTTTTGTCCATTATGTTTTAGCAGCTCAAAAGGGCCACGCATCCCTGGCACCCCATGAATAAATGAAACTGCGCACTGTAATAATGGCAATAGGGCATGCACTCTTCTACCTGCTGACAGGGTGAAGTGTTCTTTTGACTATTTTGCAAAATCGTAACGACTCGCTGGAGGTTTCTTCCCACCTACCTGATTCTGAGCCCGGTGAATTATAAACATATTTTATTTAACAAATTCATTTTTATGACTGCAGTCGGCTCATATCACAAGAGTTAAAGTTCTGTTTGCAGGTTCATAACTTGGCTATAGAATTTTGCTTCAGGCAGATGTATCAGGCATATGACTCCTGGCACAATATGTCATTATTAGAAAAAAAAATTTTAAACGCCAAAGGAAGAAAAAAAAATGCTTTGGCTTAAAAAAAAAAACAACTTTTCGCACTCTATTATTTTGTATTAAAGAAATGCTCCTTTTCTACCCCAACAAAAAAGAAATGCTAAATCTCAGCTATCAAAATTTGTAAAGTAAAACAGATTGAACTTCCTCGTCAGTGTTTCTTAGTGGGGTGCTATTGGCATTTTGGGTGGGACATTTTCTTTGTGCAGGCCTCTCTTGTGCAGAGCAAGGTATACATTTAGTCTTCTTGGTGTCCCTGCTCCTGCTACCTGTCCCCCTGCCTCTAACCCCAAACCGAAGGGGCTGGATTGGCCAGCAAAACTCACACTTTGTGACTTCTCTGTTTCTTTCATATCCTGCAGGAAGACCATGGCCTACTAGCTTGGAGCTGCTTTAATTTACCCAGAATGAACTGTTAGAATAGGCAAAATACAACGTTGACATAGTTGCCTGATCAGCTATAAGTAAAAGTATGCAATTGGAGATTGGTACAAAGGATTAAGGCACTTGACTGCTAACCAAAAGGTTGAAGGTTTGAGCCCACAAAGAGGTGCCTTGGAAGAAAGGCCTGGTGATTTACTTCCGAAAAACCAGCCATTGAAAACCCTATGGAGCACAGTTCTACTCTGACACACATGGGGTCACCATGACTCGATGGCAACTGGTTTTCATCCCCAGAAATCTTCTGTATTGCTTTTTCTACTCTTTTCCTTTTTTTTTTTTTTTAAATAGGACTTCCCCTACAAATCAGTTGCCTTTTGGATGCCTGAGTCACTCCTACTAGACTCCTGTCTGAGACCTGCTCTTTCTCCATGCATCCATCAAAATGTATCTGATTTTCACCTATGCTCTCAGGGCCCTATTTTCTTTCTAACATGGCAGTTACTTCATCAACCAACCCTTGATAATGACTCATTTTGTCATACCTCTTAGCAGGGGTCATATTCCAAAGGTGTAATAATTGCTTTAGCACAGGCCCTGACAACTCAGAATGGACACGGGTGGAGGCTTTGCTCCTGACATCCCCTGCTGCATCCACTGTTACTCCTTTAGTTGCTGGATCTTGGGGTGGTCAAGGAGGAGCCTGGGGTAGGGGAGGATTAGGGTGGTCAAGGCGGTGAAAAGAAGACACTTGGGAGTCTCAGGGCAGTTGCTATTTATGAACTAGAATGGAAATGCTTCAATATTTAAACAACTGATAAGGCAGTGTGGTGCATGCTTGCCGAATATCAGCACTGCCTCTAGGGAGATTTGCATTTAAAAAGGAGACTCCCTGGGTCCTCAGTGCCTTATTTTAAAGTAATAAATGATATTTTTAGGCACCGTGGCAAGTTAGTGAGGAGTGACTTTTGACCTGTAAACATTTAAGTTTTGTATATAGTCAAAATTACTACTCTTGTTGATTTCATTTTTTAACATTGAAAATCCCCACTCCATCAGCTAAATATGTACTAATATTTTTCTTTTAATATTTTAATGATATTGTAATAGAAATTTATTCTGGTATGTGGTGTGAGTGAGAATCAAATCTGATTTTTTTTTTTTAAAGCTACTTTTCACAGCACCATTTGTTGAAAAATCTACCCATTTTCATTGATTGGTGACCCATAGTTGATTCTTATCTATATTGGACTTAGTTTTAGGGCAGTCTGTATAATTTCATTCTTCTCTCTGTTCTTTCTTGCATCTGCAACGCACAGTTTTGGTTGTAGTGACTTCATTAATGGATTGGGTATCATATAGGGCAGAGTTCTCCGCTTTCATACTTTCTTAGATATTTTTCTGAATAAACTTTTGTGTAGTTTTATCAAATTCTGTACCCCCTATAAATACACCCCCCATAATCTAATTGCAATTTTGATTAGAAGTATATTCATTGTGTACACCAAGAAGGAAAGAATTGACATTTTTACTCTCTTCAGTCTTTATGTTGTTTGTTCCTGTTAGGTGCCCTCTAGGTGGTTCCCACAGATAGCTACACTGTGTACAACAGAATGAAACACTGTCCGGTCCTGCACCATTCTCACAATTGTTGTTATGCTTGAGCCCATTGAATATACCATGGACTGCCAGAAGAATGAACAAATCTGTCTTGGAACAAGTACGACCAGAATGTTCCTTAGAATCTAGGATGGTAAGACCTCATCTTAAGTACTTTGGACGTATTATCAAGAGGGACCAATCTCTGGAGAAGGACATCATGCTTGGTAAAGTAGAAGGTCATGAAAAAAGGGTAAGTCCCTCAATAGCATTTTGAATCTGGCTTGAATTTCTGGCAGTTCCCTGTTTTATGTATTGCTGCAGCCATTTTTTAATTATCTTCAGCAAAATTTTACTTGTGTGTGATATCAATGATATTGTTTGATAACTTCTGCATTCTGTTGGATAATCTTTCTTTAGAATGGGCACAAATATGGATCTCTTCCAGTTAGCTGACCAGGTTGCTGTCTTCCAAATTTCTTGGCATAGACAAGTGAGAACTTCCAGCATTGCATCCGTTTGTTGAAACATCTCAGTTGGTATTCTGTCAATTCCTGGAGCCTTGTTTTTATCCAGTGCCTTCAGTGCAGCTTAGACTTCTTCCTTCAGTACCATTGGTTCTTGATCATATGCTACTTCTTGAAATGGTTGAACATCAGCCAATTCTTTTTGGTACGGTTACTCTGTGTATTCTTTCCATCTTCTTTTCATGCTTCCTACGTTGTTCAATTTTTTGCTCATAGAATCCTTCAGTATTCCAACTTGAGTCTTGAATTTTTTTCTTCAGTTCTTTCAGCTTGAGAAATGCTGAGCCTGTTCTTCCCTTTTGATTTTCTAACTCCAGGTCTTTGCGCATTTCATTATGATAGTTTACTTTGTCTTCTTGAGTCACCCTTTGAAATCTTCTGTTCAGCTCTTTTACTTTATCTTTCTTTGTCTTTAACTACTCTGTGTTCAAGAGCAAGTTTCAGTCTCTTCTGCAATCTCCTGTGGTCTTTTTTTTCTTTGCTGTCTTTTTAACGACCTTTTGCTTTCTTTATGTATGATATCTGTGATGTCATATAACAACTGGTCTGGTCTTTGGTCATTAGTGTTTGATGCATCAAATCTATTCTTGAGATGGTCTCTAAATTCAGGTGGGATATACTCATGGTCATGCTTTGGCTCTCATGGACTTGTTTTAATTTTCTTCAGCTTCATCTTGAACTTGCATATGAGCAATTGAGGGACTGTTCTGCAGTCAGTCCCTGGCCTTGTTCTGACTGATGATACTGAGCTTTTCCATCATCTCTTTCCACAGATGTAGTCGACTTGATTCCTGTGTATTCCATCCAGCAACGTCCGGTTGTATAGTAGCCATTTATATTGTTAAAAAAAAAAAGGTATTTACAATATATAAGTCGTTGGTCTTGCAAAATTCTATCATGCAATCTGTGACATTGTTTCTATCATCAAGGCCATATTTTCCAACTACTAATCCTTCTTTGTTTCCAACTTTCACATTCCAATCACCAGTAATTATCAATGCATCCTGATTGCATGATTGATCAATTTCAGACTGCAGAAGTTGGTAAGAATCTTCAATTTCTTCATCTTTGACATTAGTGGTTGGTGGGTAAATGTGAATAATAGTTGTGTTAACTGATCTTTCTTGCAGGCTTATGGATGTTATCCTATCACTGACAGCATTGTATTTCAGGATAGACCTTTGAAATGTTCTTTTTGATGATGAATTCAATGACGTTCCTCTTCAATTTGTCATTCCCAGCACAGTAGTCCATATGATTGTCCGATTCAAAATGGCTGATACCTGGTGTCATGGATTGATTTATGTCTCCCCAAAATATCTGTCAAATTGGCTAGACCATAATTCCCAGTACTGTGTGATTGTCCACCATTTGTCATCTGATGTGATTATCTTATGTGTTATAAATCCTACCTCTATAATGTTAATAAGGCAGGATTAGAGGCAGTTATGTTAATGAGGCAGGACTCAATCTACAAGATTAGATTGTGTCTTAAACCAGTATCTTTTGAGATATAAAAGAGAAAAGTGAGCAGAGAGACGGGGGACTCCATACCACCAAGAAACTAGAGCCAGGAGAATAGTGCATCCTTTGGACCTGGGGTCTGCACTGAGAAGCTCCTCAACTGGACACAATTGATGACAAGGACCTTCCCCCAGAGCCAACAGAGACAGAAAGCCTTTCCCTGGAGCTGGCACCACGAATTCGAACTTCTATCCTCCTAGACTTTGAGAGAATAAATTTCTTTTTGTTAAAGTCATCCACTTGTGGTATTTCTGTTGCAGCGGCACTAGGTAACTAAAACAACAAGTTTCAGTGGAGCTTCCAAGCTAAGACAGACTGGGAAGAAGGACTGGCTGTCTTCTTCTGAAAAAAATTGGCCAGTGAAAACTTTATGGATAGCAGCAGAACATTGTCTGATATAGTGTGAGAGGATGAGCCCCTCAGGTTGGAAGGCACTAAAAATATCACGGGGAAGATCTGCCTCCTCAAAGTAGAGTCCACCTTAATGATGTGGATAGAGGAAAGCTTTCGAGACACTCATTTGCTGATGTGACACGATTCAAAATGAGAAGAAACTGCTGCAAACATCAGTTAATAATTGGAATGTGGAATGTACGAAGTATGAAACAAGGAAAATTCAATGTTATCGAAAATGAAATGGAATGCTTGAGGATTGATGTCAGTGTTTATACTTAGGAATATATTCGTTCTTGCATTTGGAGTACCTATGTTGTGCAAATGTTTAACGTGCTTGACCGCTCACTGAAAGTTTGGAGGTTCAAGTCCTCTACCCAGGGGAACCTTGGAAGAAAGGCCTGACAATCTACTTCCAAGAAATCAACCATTGAAAACCCTATGGAGCACAGATCTACTCTGACACATCATGAGGTCACCATGAGTTGGAATTGACTCTATGACAACTGCTTTTTTTTTAATCCTTGCATTAAAATCTACTTTTCAGTAAACTTTTACAGTTTTCTTCATGTAGGTCCTATACATGGGTTACTCTTAAGTATCTTCCTTTTTTTGTTGTTGCTTTTGTGAATGAGATCATTTTGCTTTTTTGTATCAACTAACTGGTTACCGTGGAGTGGGGCATGTTAGGATCCTTCAACTTCATTGCCTGCTCTATTGTGCACCAGTGGGTGCTGCCAGATGAACTGTCTAGGATGCTCTCTGGACCACCTTTCTTCAAACACAGGTTCTTACAGGAATGCTGGAAGCCTGAAATAACCATGGTGCTTACAAATGCATTTTGGTGCTATTTTCAGCTTGCTTGTGGTGAGCTAAGTTTTAGAAGAAATAAAAATAATTCCTTATTTTGACTAAATTTGACTTTTTCTTAAATACTCACAATGGGACTTGACTCATCTTCTGGGAAAAGTGGCTCTCTAGACTCTTAGGAGAAATTCATGTTAACGATTACATGAAGACTCAGAGGGCATGTTCAATAATACTTTATTTTAAATGCCAGTTGTTTACTGAAAGGGGAAGTAGCTGAAGAGGGTTTAGAAGATATGTTTTCTTTGCAATCTATGACTTTAAAGTCTAGTGATAAACGTGGAATGCCTGTGCTTTACCTATACCCTTCTAAACAACCAACAGATCTGCTCCAGAAGAAATTCAGTTTCTCCCTGAAGGAGGGTAAGTGAAGAGAAGCTTTCTCATATTGAGAGACAATTGCCTTGACAAGCTCTCCGACAGGGAATAAAGCCGAATGAGAATTCAAATAGCTTTAGGACCACCAATTACTGCCCTATTAACTGTGTTAGCTGTGCTCGAGGTGCAAAAAGGAAAGAAATGGTAGCTAAAAGAGAGGTACCCTTGAAAGACTCAGGATTGTAAATCATTGCAATTATGTCACTGCACAGATAATCCCAGAACTCAAATAAAAGGAGTTTATATCTGGTATTGTCTTCTCAGCTGACTAGGGGAGAATAGAATTCGAACAGTATTTCTACACTTTGGGTTAAAATCATTATGGAGCTAGAAGAGTACTTTCCATGCTGATATACTGAGTTATTGGCAAAAACAGCAAAACATCAAAGATTAAACATGTCAGTGGCTACAAGTTTTTACCAATGCAGATTTCTTTCAGTCTTTCTGAACTAGGAGGTAGTCAAGGTGCCTGGGATGCTGGGATATTAGGATTGTGATTGACAGCTGACAGCAAGTGTTGCTTTGGGACGGGCATTAGATGAAGTCAACTCTAATGACCTCTGATCTTAATCCAAGTACATTGCAAAGGGAGTGTAAGTAGCTAGGGACAAAGACTTGTAACATTTGAGACATCTCTTCCTTTATTTGTTCATTTTCCATCTATGACAAAACTGAGACCTTTAAAAAAACCAGTTGCCATCGAGTCAACTCCAACTCACAGCCACCCTATGTGTGTCAAAGTACAACTGTGCTCCATCAGATTTTCAGGCTGAATTTTTGGAAGTAGGTCACCAGGCCTTTCTTCTGAGGTGCCTCTAAACCAGCTGCAGTTACTTTGTCTTTGGCTAAGGCAGTTATGGTCTCCTGACCACCAACGTCAGCTTCTCCTGGGAACTTGTTAGAAAGGCAAATTCTCAGCCCCACCTCAGATCTACTGAATCTGAAATTCTGGGTGTGGGACCCAGCAATATTTTAACAACCCCTACAGATGATTCTGATGCATGCAAGTTTGAGAATCACTGGCTCACAGAATTGTTTCAGGCCCTACCTCTCCCCTGTTACTTTCACTTTCGTTTGAGTCTGGTCTCTGTTGCCTTGCAAGGTACCTGTAATTTTCTTTGGTGTCTAGCCCCTTTGCACTGATGCCACTTTTGGATAGTCAACCTGACTTTCTGAACAGACTTCTTCCTAGAACTATAAGGCTGATCTTTTTGGATTCATGAGTGGAAACACATATGAACATCTCTCTTTGATGGCTGAGCCCAGTGCCCATTTTAGCAAGATCACCATCGATATCTCCAAGACTCACCAAGTCAGCACTGGCAGCTACAAAAACAGGTTAATTCATGATAGAGATAATATAGCAAAGTAGTTAAGAGCCTGGCTTTGGAATCAAACAGACCAGATTCAAATCCTGACTTTACCATTTACTAAGTAGGTGAACTTGAGAAGCAACTGAAGGATAATAATATCTACCTTGAAGTATTATCGTGATCAGTACATGAAATAAGCTATCAGAGCCATGGCACACTTGTCTACTGAAAAAGGTGTAGATGGGTTGCAGTATTTCCCATTAGCCTTCAGGGTTTCTGCCTAGAATGGCTGGAGATCTGAGCAGTCACTTCCATCCCGGGCAGCTTCAGCCACTTCCCCCAGTGTGCTGTAAAAATATGACTAATTTGTATGTAGGCCATGATGTAAAAATGATGGAAAGCACAGTTCTACGTAAGCACCTTGTACAGCTTGTGGCACCCAATAGGGCCTTAACGAATAGTGATGGTTGTTATCTCTGACTATGGGTTAGGGCTACTATGAAGAGTAATGACAAGTGGTGCAATGGCTGTCCTGAAGACGTTAGTGGCCTCCAAGGAAAATCCAACTGCCAGAGGAAAGAAGGGATCCAGAGGGTCTCAGAACCTCGGTTATTCCACAAGCTGGGGTCAACGTCAAGGGCTATACGCATTACCATGATATTGCTACTCACAGCTGTGGTTAACTTCTCCCTGGCTTGGTGCCTTCTTGGGAAGCAAGAGTGTCCAGTACAAACAGGTTTCTTCTTCCTTTGCTCTGCTATAAGGTATCCTGATGAGCATTCTAGCCTACCAGTTTTTTTAGCGTTGCTTGTAAATACTCAGCTTCTTATGATCTAGATTAATTCTGTCCTGTAGAAATACCCTCCCCCACATATATATGTGTATGTATATAAGATCCTTGTAAGATTTGTATTGTTTTATTCTTTAACCATCAATTTAGTGGGATTTCTGGAGTGAGTAAAGATAAGGCACATGATCAACAGGAAGACTGTATTTACTTTGGAAAACTGATTTTCTTTACCATAAAGTATACAAATCTCCTCTCGAGTAAGGTGATGACAGGGAGATGACATATTTTATAATGTTAATTTTTAATTTACACTGGAGCCCTCATGGTGCAGTGGTTAAGAGCTCAGCTGCTAACCAAAAATTCAGCAGTTCGAATCCACCAGCCACTCCTTGGACTTTATGGGGCAGTTCTACTCTGCCCTACAGGGTTGCTATGAATCGGAATCGACTGGATGGCAACAGGTTTAATATATGTGTATATATTTTTAGGATCTTTTATTTGATGTTAAAGGGAGATAAACTCTAGAACTCTAATGAAATGTGCGTCGAGATGAACCAAAAAATCCAAACCCATTGCTGTCACTTCAATTCCGACTCATGGCAACCTCATATGTTACAGAGTAGAATGATGCTCCATAGGGTTTTCTTGGCTGTAATCTTTATGAAAGCAGATTACCAGGCCTTTCTTCTTTGACTCTGTTGCATGGGTTTTAACCACCAATCTTTCAGTTAGTAGCTGAGAGCAAATCATTTGCACCACCCAAGGAATTTGTGTGGAGATTAGGAGACGGAATGATCCTAGGAACTGAGTACAGCCAGCGCCTGGGTTATGAATGACTGATTTCTGGACAGCTCATACTTAAGAATGGACTACCATAAAGCCTATTACAGTAAATCCCCGGGTTAGGAATGTCCGATTTATGGGCAACTTGTACTTGAGAACAGACTGCCATAAAGCCTGTTATATTAAAAATCTGAGTTAAATACAATAGTTCGTAATAACAAACACACACACTACTTTGTGACACTCATGAAAATATTGAGCAGTTTGCAAGTATTTCTTAAGTGTTTTATATGCATAGAAAGGTAAAATATATACTATATACTAAGAAAAACATTTGACTGATGCTAAATAAGAACCATATGTACCTGTTCTGACTTACCTACAAATTTGACTTAAAGACAGACTTAAAAATGGATCTTGTTCATAACCTGAGGACTGTCTATAGTTTAGTCTCATTTTACAGATGAAAAAACTGAGGATGAGTATTTTAAGCAAATAGTTTAAGGTCACACAGCTAATAAACAGCAAAGCTATGATTCAAACCTTGTGCTGTCTAGTCTGGTTCTAACTCCAATGCAACTTTTCACCCTCTCCTCTGTGCCTTCCTAGAGACTGGAGTAAAACATGGTGGCCACAATGAGTAGTCAAATTGGGAGCGGGCATTAAATTAAAGGGAATGACTTAGTTAAAGACTTAGGTAAAGAGCAGGCAGAGTAGGTGGGGAATGGGTCATAGCTGTTTACCTGGAGTGGAATGTCTAGTCTAGAACATAGGAAATTGAGGTAATTAGGAAGAGATGCATGACTCAATTAAGCTATTGAAGCCCATGATTAGAGATTTTATTAAATTACAAAAGAATTTTTAAATAGTATAGTAATCTTTTACACAAGTTTGTGTTTCAGCTCTGACTTCAGTCACTATAATAATTGCATGTAAAATATTAAATAAATGGAAGATATAAATATTGGCATATTTTCATTTTGCTGCTTTGTCTTATGTAAGTAATGATATAAGTTCGATATCAAAGATAACAGTTCTGTATAACAGGAAAGGGAGACAGATGAGAAAGGAAATAACTTTAGGGACCCTTCTCAAATTTTTCCAATTTATCTAATTTAAATAAGTGGATAGTAAAAATATACACAGTAGCGTTATTGAAAATAAGAACTAATACATAAGAAACCTCCAGAGAGTCATCTCTACCAATGTCTCCATCATGATCTGTAGCTGGAACTAGAGTTCAAATAACTCTGGAAAAGCAGGGCAGGGCCTGGCTGGTATACTGGAACAAATGAACTAATGGGCCACTGGAGACAGATGATAATCAATGGATTAACTGTGAGCTCATGGATCTGTCATGACACAAATATGACACCCTGTAGTTTACTAGTATCACACTTATTCTTGGCTTGAGATTCCTAGAGCAGAGGCAAGAGGTGATCTGAGACCTTCCAAAGACAGTGAAGGAGCAGCTGAATAAAGCTTTTCCACCATTGACTTACCAAAATGACCACCAATTCTCCTGAAAGCTGTTTTTTCTATTGAGCAAGAGACACAGCCTCAGACTGAATCCCCCAGCATTGTTTTCACACTTCTAATTTAAGTTCCAACACTTTTCCACCCCATCTACTCTGCGTGTTCCAGCAGAGGGAAGCAGAGTGGCTATCTGGGGACAGTGGTGTTAAAATGCCATTTAGAAAGGAAGCCCTAGCTTCAGTGGGAAAACAAAGAAGAAGCCCCTGAAAGCAAGCAACTGAGAGGCCCCGGAGCTGAGCAGGAATACATTCGGGAAGCAACCCAGACTGAGGCTCTTTCTCTGCTCTGCGGTATTGCTCGTGAGGACCCCACTGGTGCTCCCCAGATTGAGCTCCTCTGACTGAACATTATTATGGCTCCAAGGTAAAATGCTGTGAAAAGCCAAACTGTTAGAGACACTAAGTATAGTAGATGCTATGGATGCCCTGCCACGTTGCCTTGGCATTCACTGTTCCCTTACATGCCAGTGGCTTTCTACTACCAACACTGTAGCCCTGCCCAAGAGCATTCCCAGGTGGGAGCATGCTCAGTCCATCTGGAATAGGCCAGAAGTCAACACTACAGAAAGAAACCCTCCACCAATGATAGAGAAAAACTGGGGGATAAATACCCCCAATTTCCCTCAGGTGGGACAATTCTGAGGTGTGCTCTGTGCAGCCTCCCAGAGGTCTCCATTGGGACCAAAACCAATTGCCCACAACGAGAATCTGTTCATGAACATCCTGGCCTTGACTTTCTTCCCTTCCCAGTTTCACTTTTCTCTTACTGGTGCTTCTTGGCTCACTCCCAAATAAATCACTTGCACCCAAATCCTTGTCCTAGGGTGTGATTCTGGGAGACTCTAACCTAATACACCAGGTTAATTAAGAGCTAGGAAATATGCAATAACAAATCCCCAACTTCTTGTTAACTCACAGCATTTTACAGTTGGAAGTTAGAGGCTACTTTTCTGGCTTGGGTAAAAAAGTGATCCGTCAGACTTTATTTTTCTCAGGCTCCCAACTTTGGCTAATACCACCATCATTGTCTTAGTTACTTAGGTGTGAAACCTGAAATTTGAATTGATGATGCTGAATTTTACCTGTGCCCTGTGCTCCTGAAAAACAGCGGTGGTTAAAGATACCCCTCCCCACACCCGAAACTTTTGTGTTCTGGAAAATTACTTACTGCAAAGAAACATTCTACTATATGAATTTTTCAGTTTTTCTTCTGTTGTTGATTTCTACCTGGATGGCACAAATTGTTTGCCCTTGACTACTAAGTAAAGGACTGGCAGTTTGAACTCATCCACCGGTGCCACAGAAAAAAGACTTGGAGATATGCTTCTGTAAAGATTATAGGAAAACAAAACAAAACAAAACAAAACATAGAGCTCAGTTCTACGCTGTAACATGTGGGGGTCACCATGAGTTGGAACCAACTCGAAGGCAACAAGTCTATACTGATAAGGCCTCATTAAAAAAACAAAGAAAACCTATTTCCAAATGGGATTATACCCACATGTATGGGGGTTAGGATTCTATTTTGGTGGGACAGGATACTTTGTATGATTTCAATCTTTTAAAATTTATTGCGACTTATACTGTGGCCTAATATATGTTCTATATAACATGTTATATAGTGGAGAATTCTCCTTGTGCACTTGAGAAAAATGTGTATTCTGCTGTTGCTGTGGGGAGTATTCTAAATATCTTTTATGTCTAGTTGCTTTATAGTGTTGTTCAAGTCCTCTGTTTCTTTACGGATATTCTGTCTAGTTGTTCTATCCAGTATTGAAAGTGTGGTATTGAAGTCTCCAACTATTATTGTAGAACTGTGTATTACTCCCTTCAATTCTGTCAGCTGTTGCTGCATATATTTTGGGACTCTGTTATTAGGTGTGTGTATGTTTATAATTATTATATCTTCTTGATGGATTTACCCTTTTATCAAGACTTAATGTCCTATTTTGTCTTTTGTAACAATTTTTATCCTACAGTCTGTTTTGTCCGTGTATCAACCATATTTTCGAGCTTCTGTACTATGATGTTTTAATATCCACATCAAGTCACCCTTCTCCACCTATGTCTGGTATACCTAAATAGGAAGCTCTCTGTTTCCCTTTGGTAAACATTCCAAGCCCCAAGCATGCGTTTCAAATATAGTTGATCAATAAAATCCCTGCATGTTCTGACCTCTTGTCACATTTCCCATGAAAACCACAATAAAAGTGCTTGCCCATAGTCCCACTCCA
This sequence comes from Trichechus manatus latirostris, assembly GCF_000243295.1. Taxonomy (NCBI): domain Eukaryota; kingdom Metazoa; phylum Chordata; class Mammalia; order Sirenia; family Trichechidae; genus Trichechus; species Trichechus manatus. The sequence continues at coordinate 21,489,155 of NW_004443965.1, forward strand.
TCTCAGCCTTATCACCTCCTCTTGCATTTTCCCCAAGTGTTCCTGCTGGGCGTGCTGTGAACCCCATGGACTGTGAATATAATAAATCTTTAAATGTTTTAACCTCCTTCTCTTGATTTGTGTTTGACCTTACCATACCTCAAACATTACTATTACATCAAGTTAAAACCGTCTGATAATTGTATAGCCATCCCAGCTCTCTTTTGGTTACTATTTGCAGGGAATATTTATGTCTGTTCTTTCATTTTTAACCTATTTGTGTCTTTGGCTCTAATGTGAGTCTCTAGTAGACAACATATAGCTAGATTTTTTTTTAAATCCATTTTGCCAATCTCTGCCTTTTAATTGGAGAGTTTTATTACTGACAAGGAAGGACTTCTACTATTTTGCTATTTGTTTTCTATATGTCACATCTTTTTCATCCCTTAATTCCTCCATTACTGCCATCTTTTGTGATTGAGTTTTTCTAGTGTACTGTTTTGATTCCCTTCTCATTTCTTTTTTTGTGTGTATTTCTTAGTTTCTTTTTTCCTTAGTGGTTGCCCTGGGGGTTACAATTAACATCTTTACTTTATAACAAAGAGAAAGACCTGGTGATCTACTCCCGTAAGATTACAGACTAGGAAACCATATGGGGGCAGTTCTGTTCTGTCCTATACAGTCACTATGAGTTGGAATTGACTGGATGGTACCCAACAGCCCAACTTTGTAAAAATCAAGTTTGAATTAATATCATTTTAATTTCAATAGTATACAAGATCTACTTCTTTATGGCTTCTTCCCCTGACCCCACTATGTTGGTATTGTTACAAATTACATCTTTATAGACTGAGTGCAAATAAAACGTAGATTTATAATTATTTTTTATTTGCCTTTTAAATCACATATAGGAGGAAAAAAAATTACGAACCCCCAATACAATAATACTAGCTTTTATATTTACTTCTGTTGCTACCTTTGATGTTCTTTATTTCCTCATATGGCTTTGAGTTTCTATTTAGTGTCCTTTCATATCAGCCTGAAAGACTCCCTTTAGCATTTCCTGTAGGGTAAGTCTACTAGTGACAAACTCCCTCAGTTTTTGTTTACCTGAGTATGTCTTAATTTCACCTTCATTTTTAAAAAATAGTTTTACTGGATATAGAATTCTTGGCTGATGGTGTTTTTTTAAAGCACTTTAAATATGCCATTTCACTGCCTAAGGGTATAAAGGATTGGTGAAGTTAGAAGAAGTGTCACCTTGTAAAAGCAGGCTCTTCACTCAGGAAAACGCTGGCAGTGTAGTGGTTAAGAGCTACAGCTGCTAACCAAAAAGTTGGCAGTTCGAATCCACCAGGTGCTCCTTGGAAATCCTATGGGGCAGTTCTACTCCATCCGATAGGGTCGCTGTGAATAGAAACTGACTCGATGGCAATGGGTTTGTTTTTTTGGTTTTCACCCATTAGAATGAGGTCCAGGAACTGTTATAACAGTTTATATCACCTGACATCAGGGAAACTTGATCATTCACAAGTCAATAAGACTTGTGTACCAGGATCAGTGGCTCTCAGCCAGTCCAGGGTAGGGTGTCCTAGCTGGGCAGAATTTGTAGGAATTCTAAGCCTGAGGCATGGGTGTTGGAGGAGATGGCTCTGGGTGTCACATCTTAGTAAGCAGTAATGGTAGTTTCCATAGTATTTCTCACAGGGCCATTTCTGCAACTTCACAATGGGGTACAGTGGCGTTGCTGGACTGTGGATACACGTGCCATATGGGTCCATCATGTAGATCTTCCCATGGAAGCATGAGGGTCCAATGGTCCATATGACCAGGAGTCCAGGTCAAGACTCATGAATAGCTGATCTGCAGGAAGTTGTTATTGGGTTACTCTCAAAGTGCTCTAACAATTTCTTGATAACTAGGTATCTATCTTTAGTTTTAAGACAGAAAAAGAGAAGATGACGGTGGTGATGGCAGCGACAAGCTTGCACATTTGTTCAAACACAACAACTTATCTTCAAATCTGGTTTTATAAGCTATGCTTAGACGTCTTAGTGACAAAGACAGTGGTAAAATGTGGAGAAGATTAAGCCAAAGCATGCTGCAAAAGGAATTATCATTTCTGTGTGTGTCTGTGTGATCAACAGTGATATTGATTAGAACACTGAGAAAAAGCCAACCTCTTCTCAAAGGCAAAGATACAGGCATGAGTAGGGCCCGTGGAATTTCTAACGGCTTGACTTGATTTGTGTTTTGAGATGTGAAGATTACCTCTTTGGTGCTTTAGGTGGTCCAGTTCTAATGTGAAGTCAGAGTCATGAGTGCCATCATGAGATGCATCCCAGTACCATCAACTGTCAGTTATTTGTGGGAATGTGCACAAGGGGATGGGAGCAGAAAGGATGGAAGGAGGTTATAGCTAACCCCTAGTAGAAGCTAAAACAAGACCAGACAACACTTCGTCTACAATAGATTTAATGAACAACAATTTACTTAAAATGACGTAGAATATTTAGGGACACATTTTCTGTTCTACAGATACCTTCAAAGCATAAACATAATGCAACAATAATACTTTAGGGACTCAAAGCATCACATAAATTGTTTGATGCGAAGTGACAAAATAGTCTGTTATTATTATCTGCTTCTTTGCAGAGTTCTTCTTCTGTTGAACATTAGAATAAAGTGACATCAGTTTGTCAGTTAGCAAATGGTCCTCTGCTTTCTACGCCATCCAGCAGAGAGTCTAGGTGATAAAGTGCAGCACTGGCTGGATATTGTTTTTGCTAGCAGCCTCTACCCCACACTCCTGCAATCATTCAGCTCTTCTCCACCAAGCAACCTCATCATGGTGTCAGTGCTCAGCGTCCCACAGTCAAGTTCACATGCATCATAGTCAAGCCACACAGCTCTGAAGTTAAATTACGCACCTTCTTAATGTCAGCTCCTTCAATGGCTTTTCCTCCTCATTCTTCAGATGCCCCTTCACTCTCCGCAAGGCTGCTCCCTCAATGTTCCGGCACTAAATTAAAAGTTCCAGGTTCTGAGTTTTTGCAGCAAAATTCAAGTTTTGTTCTGTAGAGCAGTCACTCCCCACCTTTCTCCCTAATCTCAGATTAAAAGAACATAAAGTTTGAGAAGCAGGCAGACCTAAGAACCCTCAGATTGACCCAAAAGTAAAAGCAAGGGATTTAGCACAGAGGTGAGTTTATAATCACCCAGAACTCCCGAGGTGCTGCTAGTTGGACCTGGTACTTCTGGCCTACCTGTGCATGGATGGCTAACATGGGTTTCAAGCAGGTGAGAGTGTTTACAATTGGCCAGGGATAGGAGGCCAAAAAGTAGATATTTTTGTTGATTTATATTGTTATTTTTTTCCCATTAATCTACTAACTGTAATTTTTTCCCATGGTTAATCACAAGTTGGTTAATTCACTTTTGAAAATAACCAAGAGTTGAGTGCACTACAGGAAATGAGAAAGATAGTACTCACCTGAGGAAGAGGAAGAAGTGGCTACCCCCAAAAGCTGAAGCTGCCAAGGTCTGTGGTAGTTCTACTTGTCTCATAGAGGGAAATGACACCTGTGCATTTAAGTGCAGAATCATAGTATCTGAATGTGTGTATTTAAATTCTAAGTGTCTATGAGTAACTTTTGAATAAGCATACGTAGTTTGTTAGAGTTAATAAATATTTAAATTGTACTGATACATAAAAGTAAAATGAGGCTCTGTTACAGTTTATTGCAGAATTATTACAACATCAAGAGCAGAGTACTGATATAAATGTGACCCACACGGTATGCTTATTAATAGTACCCATCACCAGAACCTAGTAGAAAAGCTCTTTAGAGTTCATGCTGAGGGGCAAGTGGTGGGGAAGAGGAGGGGAAGAGATGGGCAAAGCTGTAGGGAAGATCTTTTTAAAAATAAAAACTTTCTGTAATGATTGGTGGTTTCAAATACTCTATGTAAAGCTTAATTTTTAAGATTCTAGGGACCGTTTTAATGATTTCTTGATATTGTCAAACAAGAAAATGTTAGAAGTCCTCTGCCAGAAATGAGAGTTAGCAAAAAAGATAAATAGGAATTTATATGTTTATTTTTGGGGCACAGAAGGCATGACTTTTATTCCACATACTTAACTGTGCAAGAAACTTAATATGTGTTTTGTTTTCTAATTCTGAGCCCAAGACCTCATCCTACTGATCTGGCAGAAGATGCCACACAGTTGGAGCTCCCTCTTTCTTCCCAGTATGCTTTAAGATCCTATGGGCCCCAGTCAGAGGAGACCATCAGGGAAGGTCCTTTTGTCCTCACTCTACGCTGGCCACCTACATGTTCAATAAATATTTGTTGTCTGGTTCATGCTTATTTTTGTCCAAGCCTCATAGTCTTTTAAAGGCAAATGGTTTAGCTGCTTCTGTGTTAAGCTTGAGACAATAATAAGTTTGGGGTCTGTTTGTCAAGGTGATGCATTCTCCCTGAGGTGCTCTGTCCTCCTGCTGCATGTGGGTCTTTGTTATTCATAGAACTTGCAAATTGCCATATCATCTTCCTCTCAGTCTTGAGGAATCTCTCTTCATCCCTCTTTTTTTTTTGGAAGCTGTGTGTCATAATTGCATTCACCTTCAAGCAACAGAAAACCTATGTACAAGTAACAGATTTATTTGCCTAATGCAACAAGAAGTCTAGGGGGTAGGCAAATCAGGGCTAGAATAACTGATCAATGACATCATCAAGGACACAGTCTCTGTTCATTTTCCTGCTCTGCTATTCTTAATTGTTTTCTTCCTCAGGATCTCAAAACAGTTGCCATGCCTCCAACCATCACATGCAGCATTTGAGGGAAACAAAAAATCAATAACTGCTTTACCAAGTGCCAGGGTCTGGGTTCATTTGTTCCAATAAAGATATCAAATTTTGGACAGCAGCTAAAATTTGAGTTACCACCTGGTTAAGTTTACAATGATGCTTAGTCATTCTCCACATTTTATTTGACTTCTGCACTGGCCAAATCTGTAAGTTAAATGAGGCTGTGATAAGGATTACCACTTCCATTTCTTTCAGGTCTTTGAAGGTGATATTAATCTCTGCAGTTCCCCCAGGGATTCAGTATTGCTTCTGGTTTACTATTGTGGTAGGAAGGGGAAGTTCTTCTGAGCCTTTTTTACTGTTATGCTCCTTACTGCATGGGTCAGACAGCTAATGTAGGGTTTTTGCTAGTTGACAAGTATGACTATTCTAATTATATATTCAGGAACTGGGAAAATAGCTCCACTGCGGGTCTGGGACCACCTTGATTCATTGTGAATCCAAGTTGAGCTAAGGGTCCATCTATCATTCAATTATTGTAAGACCAGTTTACACAGTGGGTCACAGTGGCATTCTGTATTCCCAGGAATTAGCATCAAGTCAGAGCCGGTGACTACTAATTCCTAAAAGGCTTGGGTATTTTCTTTTTTCCAATGCACAGTCACACTAGTAAATGGCAGAAAGTCCCTGCGGAGAATGCTTGTTGGAAGATTTATGACATGTACTTGTGGCAATGGTACAGGATTCTTCTTCAAGGGGACTCAGCCTCACTTTAGTCAAGGGACTGAGTCTGTGAATTGAGTTATCTATGCAAACTGGGAGAGACACCATGACTCACCACTGTAGCATCTCAGTCAAGTTTTTCAGTACCAGATTTATATTTTTTCCTGTTACACAGATCAACAAATAATCTAGTAGGCTGTGCATCTGTATTATTCCTGGACATGTAGTGATAATTACCAAAAAAAAAAAACAAACCCGAACCTGTTGCTGTTGAGTTGATTTCGACTCATAGTGACCCTGTAGGACAGAGTAGAACTGCCCCATAGGGTTTCCAAGGAGTGTCTGGTGGAGTCAAACTGCCACCCTTTTGGTTAGCAGCTGAGCTCTTAACCACTGTGCCACCAGGGCTCCTAGTGACAATTAGCCATTTCCAAAGATCTGTGTAGGCCAAAACCTTCTGATTACTAGTACGTCCCTGCTGCCCCTTATGGCAGATGTGCCTACTGTCTTTGAAAGTTGCTACTCTGTGATCCCATCATCCGCATTGAAATCAGGAACCCATCTCGATGCAGTCATACCTAGCCTACAAAGAAGAACAACTACATGGCTTTCCAAGGATGTAGGCGCTCACTAATGTATTTCTTATTGTTAGTGAAGGGACCATCTTCCTGTTCTTCTCCTGGAACATAGTTGGGGGTGAGTGTGCATGATAAATCCAATTCAATCTTCCTATCTCCATAAGCCTTTGAATTCCATTGTCTACCTCATGCTAGAAAGCTCTGGCATCTCCATATTATCAATTGTAGGCTACTGTTGAGTTCATGCTTCAGTTAACCAGCCAAATAAGATGTTAGAGCTAACTCTAGCTGCACAAACTAACAGAAATTTTCAATCTCTAGTAAGTTCATCCCTATCAATGAATTCAGCCTGATCTAGTGTTATATTCACCCTTCTTGCTCAAACACTCTTATAGTTCACTCCCACAGATATTCCACACACATATGCCCATATATATTTGCAAATTCTTGCAATTCTTTTTGTGTGTAGGCTATTTCTTCCTGGACCATTGTATATACATATCCCCCTGGAGCATGCTGAGATTTGAAGATTTGACCCTTTTTATGGGTCTGATGGTAACAGAGGGTGGTTGTGCTAAGTCTTGAGGAGAAAGAGCATTCCCTTTCAAGACAACTGCCTCAGGTGAGGTTATCACATGATTTTAAGTAAAGGAAGGCTGGTCTACTCAAACACCAGAGGGCAAGCTACCTCCACTGACAAGGGAGGCTCAAGGGACTTGGGAGTTAAAAATTATCAGTTTCATCTGGGTCCAATGAGATATCCCTATTCCAACTTTCCAGATCCAATTCTTTGCCATTAGATGCCCTACGTTTCACATGAGATACTTGGCAAGACTATGAATTCAACTGTTGTGTTCGTTTAGTAACCTGCACAGTTAAATTTTGTATTTGATTTTCAGGACTATGAGTCCTATGGCTACAGGAACTAAGAGATTCTTTAGAATTATAGTGGAAGTTTCTAGTTCTCAGGTTGTGACTTGAGCTTTGAGTTAAAGGATCTGAGCTTGTCATTTTATTTGATGATGTAGAGGAGGAAATTTGTAAGTGTTCAAGTACACAAAAAAATCCATCCCATACCACAGTCCTTATGGTAATTATTAGTACCATGAAGGTCAAGTGAAGCAATCACTTGTGTTTCCAAAGCACTTGCCTTAGTTGACACTCCATCACAATCAACCATAGTTGTTAGCTTGATTAATTATGATGCCACCGCATGCCATAGATTACTAGCATCCGACGTTTCTTGGCAAGGAGTTCAGGACTGCACTCAAGTCCAAGGGCATGACCAAACAAATCTCCAAATCCCATCTTTTCAGGTCTGTCTCTTAGAACCACTCCTGGAACCAATTCCATGTTAGTCAGGGTTCAATCAGGAGACAGAAACCATATAGTAATTTGAATAGGGAAAATTTAATATAATGAATTATTAGCAAGGGATTGGAGTAATTGATTGATACAAGGTAAAAAGCATGCCAAAGAATACAGGAGTAGGATATATAAGAAGCAGCCACTACTACCCCTAGAGCTGAGATAGAGTGCCCAAGGAAGACACCTCTTTCCTGCAAGGCTGATATTCAGATCTCATGTCGAGAATGCAGCTGAGGCTCATTAGATGACAGAGAAGTTCACTCTAGTTCCATGCATCAGAACTCTTTGCGGAGCCACTCTACGGGACTTAGGAGTAAGCTTTCCAAGAGGCTTGCCTAGCCAAGGCCACTCACTGGAAAATCATTCCCTGAAGTGCCTGGGGAATTTGTTAATAGGGAGGTGTTGGCACTCCACTGGCAGCACTCCAGTCTGAAGCCTTTTAAGTGGGGTGCTGGGGAAAGCTGCCTACTGGAAGGTGTTGTGCAATGCTAGCCACCAAGTGATCATCACATGACGTGGGAGCTGAATGCTGCAGAATCCTTGTGCTTCGGAATCCAGGCATTGCAGAAACTGTGTGCTATAGGAAATGGACTGTGTAAATATATGCATACTCCACAAGCCCGAAGAGCGAAGGACACCAGAACCAGGGAGAGATTCTGATTCACTGTCCCCCCAGTGCCCTCTACTGAGGAAGGTTAACATCATGTGAGCTAGCCAAGAAGAAATATTTACAGGACTCATCTCCATATAGCAAAGCAGGCAATGAAGGGCAAATTTGTAGCTGAGAGGTAATACATTAATAATTGGTACACAGGCACGCTAGGCCAGCAGGAAAGAATATTAAGTAGTGTCCCTAAAGGAGACTCTGTTAGGAGGATAGGGAGTCTGGGCAGAGCAAGCAGCTGAAAACAAGGTTCTTTTGTTGTTGTTGTTGGTGGTGGTAAGGGTGAGTTTGTTTTGACAGAATATTAAAGCTGAGACCAGAATACTCTATTGATCCGGTTACTCTTGGTTAAGTATCTTTCCACCAGAGTGTGGGTGCTGCTCTAGTCTGTGCAGGCATTTGGACCAGCAAGGGTATCACTGCTTGAAGAATGAATGTTTTGTGGTACCATGCAGGCCACATTGTCGACAGGGACACACAATTTAGCAGTGAGAAGCAATGGTATTATAAGCCTGGTCAGCCTTTCAAATTCTCCCTGTTCTTCATTTGGAAACTGTTCTGACTCTTCGTTAGACTGAGTAATTCCCTTGGACAATTCAAAGTATGGAAGGCCTCAAGAGAGATATAAAAACTTCTCTTTCAAAGGGTATGAGGGATTTTAAGCAATTAACTGGGGAAATCACAATGCTTTTGCACCCCCAAGTTAGTCACACCAATTGCACGAGGAAAGAACCTGTTTGTGACAAAGTCTTTCTCAAATGTGCTGCAGTGCCATCACCAACATTTCCTGCTCACCACAACAACTCTGTGCTGGTTAATTGAGGTAGATCCGTTTCTTAAGAAATCTATCACCTTAGACAATAGACCTGCAGTCACCCAACTGATATTAAGATATTTGGTGAACCATATCGGCATTGTCAGAATCATGCTTCATTACCCTGAAGCAAATGGTCAGATTGTGAGGAAGGTGAAGATGGCTGAGTGAGGCCTGAGACAGCAATAGGTAGTTTTCTAGATAGACTAAGGAGCCCTGGTGGCACAGTGGTTAAGCACTCGGCTGCTAACTGAAACATAGGTGGTTTGAACCCACCAGTGGCTATATGGGAGAACGATATGGTAGTCTGCTTCCATAAAGATTACAGCCAACAAAACCCTATGGGACACTTCTACTCTGTCCTATAAGGTCACTATGAGTTGAAATTTCGACTCAGCGGCAATGGGAATGTTGTTGTTGTTGAGTGCCATCAAGTCCATTCTGACTCATAGTGGTCGCAGGTGATAGAGTAGAACTTCCCCATAGGGTTTTCTTGGCTGTAACCTTTATGGAAGCAGATTGCCAGGTCTTTTCCCCACAGAGCTGCTGGGTTTGAATAGCCAACCTTCTGATTAGCAGTCGAACCTTACCTGTTGTGCCACCAGGGCTCCTTTACTGTCAGCATACGTGTACAATTTCTGTCATTTCCAAAACTTTATTTTATGATTTAATATAGTTTTTATTTTGAAGTTCATATTGGACAGGGAAGAAGGGAAGAAAGGGAAGAAACTACATAATATTTAGAGTTCTAAAAATTCCTACGTCTGACCTGATGGAGTTCTGGTTGGTTATCAAGACCTGGACCCTGAGGGTCAAGACACGGCCTGGCTCCTAGAGTGGGAGTATGAGGTGTGGCCTTGGTCTCAGTAACAGAGCAGGAGCCAAGCACCCAGGGGGTCCAGACTTAGAGCACGATTAGCAGCAAGGGAGACTAATGTGTCACTGGGCTCCATATGTCCTGACCTGGAGTCCCTATGTCTGCTGATAAGGGACCAGCCTGTTTTACAGCCTGAGATGGGCTGGTTATTCTTAATGGAGTGGTCAAGGGACTTGGCTGAGGGTAGAGGAAGATGTGGAGCAGGAGCTGGCCAGGACCTCTGGTACCAGGAGCATCCTTCTGATGGTAGAAAGATCAGCTAATGTGAGGGGCCAAGGAGGAAAGTATGTACTGGGGGAGGGAAGAAGCAGGTTAGAGCTACTTTTGGATACTTGTTTCATCTTTTTAGGGAGGAATCAGCCCAGAATTATTAATGGTAATAAAGCATCGTTGTCTGTGTTGAAGTCCAGCTCCTGAGTGCCTGCCAGCCACTGCCAGCCACCACTATAACAGAGAATTGTCCAGTGCAGTGGGAATGAGATAGAATGAAGACCTGTCTAAAGGAAGAGGAATTTCTTCCAGAGTCAGAATATTCAAAGCCGTCCTAAGCAGGAGGGTGAAGCCCAGGGTCCCATTCTCTCGCATTGTGGCTTGGTTACCCTGACCTTCACACTGAGCTGAAGGAGTGGCTTCTGGCTGGCCAGCTGTGTGGTGGTAGCGTCCCAGAGTGGCTGGGAGGTCTTTTTGTCTCTGCTTTGTCTAACCTGGGACATTTAGCGTGGCCAGAGTGTCACTCCCTGGGAGTAGCCTCAAAACCTCAAGGGAGGAACAATCTCTTCGCTCAGCCCTTCCCCTGCCACTGGCCTCCCCCGGCAGTCATGAAGTGGGAATGTGAGAGGCAGGGAAGCAGCAGCTGTGCAGTGTGAATCATACCACTCTAGGAAAATGCAAGCACCGTTATGGGATGGCTCCCCAGGCCCCAGTGTATTGTATCATACTATGCATGTGCTGTGTTGCTTCTGCACCAGAGATTTAATTCCAAACTTGACAGTAGTGCAGCAGCCTATAAAATACATTGTTTTTCTAAATATATATTATTTACTGTACTGTCTATAAAATATTTACATAGGAACATTTTTCTAAAGATACTGTATTCTATATATGATTTCTACTCTACTGCACGTTGAACTGGGAGTCAGAAAACCTTGGTTGTGGTTCTACTTTTGACTATTTGGCTGTGTGACCCTGGGCAAATCAATTCACTTCTCTGATTTTCTTATGTGTAAAGTAGGGATAGGACCTTGGAATATCCAAAATCCCTTTCAGCTCTAACACTGTATGGTTCAGTTTCCTCTCAGCAGCTATATCACAGACAGCCCTCAACCTGAAGCAATCCCTCAGTGCTTGGCCAAAGAAACCCTTGTTACTCTTTCATCACAGCAATAAATGAGCATCCTATTAAATGGAAGAAAAACATCCCAGAGCTGGGGCAAGCAGAGCCTGACCTCTAAATTGCAACAAGAAATGGAAGGCAGGGATATAAACAATCTTAGAGATGAATAATGGTTACGAGTTTGGGTTTTGGAGAAGGGCATATCTGGGACTGAGCCCAGCTTTGCTGCTTACAGTGTATGATCTTAGACAATGTGTTTCAACCTCTGCACCTCAGTTTCCTTATATGAAAAATAAGGAGATTAATATGAACTTCTTGGTGTTGTTCTGAGGATTTATTCAGTTAGAAATGCAAAGTGCATTTTACATTTGATATGGCATATGTTAAGGGCTCAGTAAACATTAACTACTTTTATTATTGATTCATCAAGAAGTCATCTATCAAGAGGCTACAAATATGTCTCCTCAAAGATGCCTATCAAATTCTCCCAAAAGAAACAAAAAATCTTCTGAATTCCCATGTATTTATAAATGTGTTCTCTTGCCCTCTAATTTGTTAGCATACAAAATAGATCATAACTGTAAAAAAAAGATAAGAATTTTATGGAGTGCGCTATTAGTTCATACATCTGAAATATAATTTTGTGATTAATCATTAACTTGTTTAATTGCAAATTCTAAGAAGACTGCAACCATATAGTGAACAAAAATGCCTTTAATGTTAGGGCATCATGTCTTGGTTTGCTTGGGACAGTCCTCATTTATGACTGTTGCAAAGAATGGGCATTCCAGAACACTTAATTATGCTCATGTGGAATCTGTACATAGACCAAAAGGCAGTCATTCAGACAAATCAAGGGGATACTGTGGAGTTTAAAATCAGGAAAGTTGTGAGTCGGGGTTGTATCATTTCACCATACTTATTCAATCTGTATGCTGAGCAAATAATCCCAGAAGGTGGACTATACGAAGAAGAACACGGCATCAGGATTGGAGGCAGACTTATTAACAACCTGCATTATGTAGATGACACAACCTGGCTTGCTGAAACAGAAGAGGACTTGAAGCACTTACTGATGAAGATCAAAGACTATAGCCTTCAATATGAATTACACCTCAACATAAAGAAAACAAAAATCCTCACAACTGGACAAATAAACAACATCATGATAAATGGAGAAAAGATTGAAGTTGTCAAGGATTTCATTTTATTGAATCCACAATCAATGCCCAGGGAAGAAGCAGTCAAGAAATCAAACGACGTATTGAATTGGGCTGAAATGTTGAAAAGCAAAGATGTCACTTTGAGGACTAAGGTCCCATGGTATTTTCAATGACCTCTATACATGTGAAAGCTGGACAATGAATAAGAAAGACTGAAAAAGAATTGATGCCTTTTATTTCTTTCTATTGCCTTGACTCCCTCTCCATATGAAAGATCTATGTCTACATTTTTTAGTCCTTTTTTGTTTTAACGTCACCTTTTACATATTGAGGTCTCTGTTTCCCTATTTTTAGTGTTTCAGCTTTGAATAATTTTTGTGACTTTTCTATTTGGATTGATATCTGGTTGCTCTGTCCTGTGTTCTAATCTTGGGTTGTTATCTGATGTTATTGATTTTCTAACCGGAGGACTCCCTTTAGTATTTCTTGTAATCTTGGTTTGGTTTTTGCAAATACCCGAAACTTCTGTTTATCTGGAAATGCTCTAATTTCACCATCATATTTGAGAGACAGTATTACTGGATATATAATTCTTGGTTGGCAGTTTTTTTTTTTCCTTCAAGGCTTTATATATGTCATCCCATTGCCTTCTTGCTGACATGGTTTCTGCTGAGTAGTCCAAGCTTAGTCTTATTGACTCTCCTTTGTAGATGACTTTTCATTTATCCCTAGCCACTCTTAAAATTCTCTCTTTATCTTTGGTTTTGGAAAATTTGATTATAGTATGTCTTGGTGACTTACTTTTGGGATCTACTGTGTGTGGGGTTTGATGAGCATCTTGGATAGATATCTTGTCATCTTTCACGATATCAGGGAAGTTTTCTGCCAACAAGTCTTCAACAATTCTCTCTGTATTTTCTGTTATCCCTCCCTGTTCTGGTACCCTAATCACTCGTAGGTTATTCCTCTTGATAGAGTCCCACATATTTCTTAGGGTTTCTTCATTTTTTTTAAATTCTTTTATCTGATTTTTCCTCAAATAAGTTGGTGTTCAAGTGCTTTATCTTCAGTCTCACTAATTCTGACTTCCATTGCTCAATTCTGCTCCTATGAATTTCTATTGAGTTGTCTAATTCTGAAATTTTATTGTTAATCTTCTGGATTTCTGTTTGCTCTCTCTCTATGGATTCTTGCAGCCTGTTAAATTTGTCATTATGTTCTTGAATAACCTTCTTAAGTTCCTCTATTGCTTTGTCTTGTGTTCCTTAGCTTGTTCTGTGTTTTGTCTGATCTTCTTCCTGATATCTTGAAGAGTTCTGTATATTAATCTTTTGTATTCTACCTCCGGTAATACCAAGAAGTTCTCTTCCTCAGGAAGATTTCTTGATTCTTTGTTTTGGGAGCTTGCTGAAGCCATCATGGTCTGCCTCTTTATGCGATTTGATATTGACTGTTTTCTCTGAGCCATCAATAAGTTATTACATTTATTTATTGTGTGTTTGCTTACTGTGTCCTAGCTTCTTGTTTTGCTTTGATATGCCCAAATAGGCTGCTCGTGTGAGATAGTTTGATTATCAGCGCCTTTGAAGCTCTAACATCCTGTCACCAGGTGGTTAGATCTGTTACGAGGTATGTGAGCCCAGGAGTCCGTTTACTTTTCTTGTATGGATTTAACTCAGGTGTCCAGGTAGTCAGTCACCAAGTGTGTGGTGAAGGCTCTCACCTACAGTCCTAGATGGGCAGGGGTGATTGGAGTAGGCACAGGTATCTGGCTGCAGTAGGGGGTCAGGTGCTGAGCAAGGCAGGGGGCTGATAGTTGCCCCTGGGTGCCTGGGAGGAAATTGTGTCCCTGTTCCCTAGAGCACATAGGTGAGGGGATTTTCCAGCCGGACCATGAGTATCTAATGCTGTTGGCTGTAAAGACTGGGAGATACCACTTATTCTTGGATCCCTGTTGCAGGTGGCTAGGTGGTGTGGGTGGAACCACCAGTCCTCAGGCCCCTGATGTGGGTAGGTGAGGACTCTGTTTAATGGGCAGAGTGGTGTCAAATGTCATGAACCTGCCACTCCACCATATAGCTGATACAGTTGAAGTTAGGCTTCAGGTATGTGCCCTGTTGTACTGTGCTAATGAGGGCCTATACTGTTGAAATGGGCCCACACATGTCTATGCAGGGGTGAAAGACATTTAAAGTCTATGGACCCATTATGCCTGTGCCTAAGCAAAGGAGCTGTACATGCCCTGAGTTCTTGGCTTAGGGGAGCTGGCAGATTATTTTTTCCTGTTTGTTAATTTGTTCCCTCTCCAAGGCCAAGAGAATGGCTCAGGGCACGTGATGGGTCCTACTTCTGGCCCAGGGGATGCAGCAGTCGCTGAAGCTGGCCTGGGACCTGATGCAGAGTGGGGAGAGGGTGGGTAAATGGGAGAGAGGTTCTTCCCAAAGGGCGTGTTTTCTGATGCATGAGGTAGGCTAGACACATGTACTTATCTTTAGCCAATTGATGGCCACTTTTCACTGGTTTTGGAAGCTTGAGTAGATCTCCACCACTCGGTCTCTCCTGATGTGGAAAATGCATCCTGAGTGCCACTGCTTGCCTTACTGTGCACGCCAGCCAATCCTACTTGCAGGGTGCTGGTTCCCACAAGGTCAGGTCTGGCAACTTCTTGCTGTTTCTGAACTGTCTCTCCCTCCCCCTGCTGCTCAGTCCAATTCCTCAACTTTGCCTTTGATGCTCAGGGCTCCTAGACTGTCATATGTAATCAAGTCACTTGTTTTTTGGGGTCGTTTTTGTAAGAGGGACCATATGAAGCATCTGACTACTCCGCCAATTTAGCCTGGCCTCCAATCTGTGCCTTTGAATTATAGTGTTGGCAAAGAATATTGAATATACCATAGACTGCCAGAAGAATGAACAAATCTGTCTTGGAAGAAGTTCAATGAGAATGCACCTTGGAAGCAAAGATGGTGAGATTTTATCTCACGTATTTTGGACATAAAATCAGAAGGGACCAGTCTCTAGAGAAGGACACCATGCTTAGTAAAGTAGAGGGTCAGTGAAAAAGAGAAACACGCTCAATGAGATGGATTGACACAGTGGCTGCAACAATGGGCTCAGACATAGTAACAATTCCAAGCATGGTGCAGGACCAGGCAGTGTTTCATTCTGTTATATGTAGGGTCCCTATGAGTCAGAACTGACTCAACAGCATCTAACAACAACTCTTCTATTCTCAGAAGTGTCCTGGTTTAGACAATAAATCATATAGCTACCCTACTTAGAGTTAATTAAATGTTGGGTTGATAGTTATCTCTAGAAAAATCTATTTGGGAACATTTTTTTCATGAAAAAGTTAAATTCGACATACATCATTTCAACTTCAGTCATTTTCCTGGGTGTCTAACTCATATAAATGAGTGGGGCATTCAAGAGACTTGAATCTACTAAACACGGCTATTCAGATGTTTCCACAAGAGTAGATGTCTTAAGTATGTTAAAAGTCTAAAAATGATACTGGAACTGTAATTTGGAGAAAAGGATTACAAAATATTTTGATAATATTATTGAGGTTCTGATTCTTCATTCATTTATTCATTCCCATTGTACTGAGCAGCTGGACTACGTTTAGGAACAAGATATCCATGGTCCATCTTGCTTTCATGGAGCTCACATTTTACTGAAGGACACAGAAGAAATGTAAGTAAACAAAGTCATAAAAAATTAACCTGTTGCCATCGAGTCGATTCCAACTCATGGTGACCCTATAGAATATGTAGAATTGCCCCATATGGTTTCCAAGGAGAGGCTGGTGGATTTGAACTGCCAGTTTTTTGGTTAGCAGCCATAGCTCCTAACCACTACTCCACCAGGGCTCTGATAAAAAATTATGAATAATGGAAGAAAGGAGGAACTAACACAGAAAGTAATAGAAGTAATGGAAGGGTGTGGGGCAAACCTTCTTTAGATAGGGTTGTTGGAGAATGCCTCTCTGAGGATACAACATTTAAGTTTACGGGCAAAGCAGTAGATGATGGAAGTATTCCAGGTAGGAAAAATTACTGCATGTAAAGCCCTTGAATAAGGAGGAGCTTGGTGTGTTTGGGGAACTGAGAGAAGACCAGTTTAGCTAGAAAGCACTGAACAAAGGGAGAGTCTGGCATGAGAGAGCAGATCACACAGTACCCAATAGTTTATGTAAAGAAGCTACATTTTTTTTTTCCATCTAAAATAGAACTCCATGAAAGAGTTTTAAGTGAGGGAATGGCATGATCTGATTTAGGTTCAGTGTTGGTCTGTGTTATAGTTTACTTTTCTGCTGTGTGGAGAATGAATTGAGTTGAGGGCAGGGGTAAAAGTGGAAGTAGAGACACCAGTTGGGAGGTGCTGAAGTGGTCCAGGAGAAAGATAGTGGTTGTTTGGACTGAAATAGTAGCAGTAGAGATGAATAGATTCATGGCATTGTTTAGGTTGACTTGATAAGACTTGCTGGTAGATTGGATACTGGGAGTACAGGGAAATGGAGAATTAAGAAGGAACCCATGGTTTTGGTTTCAGTCACTGGATGGGTATGTGGGGAAGATCTGTGAAGATGAAAATGCATGTTAGGGGACCTGAAATTGTAGGCAGTTGGATATGCAAATATGGTTTGCTTGGGACAGTCTTCTCACAGGAGAAGTAAGAGCTGCAGTTATAAATTTGGGACTCATCAGCATACTCATGGAATTAAATATTGGGAATAATGAGGTCCCTTAGGGTGAGAGTATAGACAGAGAAAGAAAGGAGGGAAGGAAGGAAGGAAGGAGCCCGAGGAACACCAGCATGTGAAATTAAGAGGAGACTTGGATACAACAGACAAGAAAAAGCCATTGAGGTGAAGAAACCAAGAGAGAGTTGTGTGACAAAAACTGAGACAACAGAGTGTTTCAGAAAAGAGGAAACGGGCAAATTGATTGAGCAGCCAAATAAGATGAAAACAGAGAAGTGTTCTATTCGATTTGGCCACAAGGATGGAGATGGTTGGAGACCTGACAAAAGCAATTGAATCACTATCTTCGGTATTTGAAAATGATATGTTGGAATCCATTACTCTACAGGGATTTGCTTGTACTCATGCAGATTAAAAATTCAAGTGAACGACCTGAAAAGTTATGAACCACTCTAATGTTCACTCACAATGACCTCAACCCTGAGGCCAGCTGGAACCTTGGCAGCAGACCCCTGGAGGAGGGTTGTTGGGCATGGGGAGGCCTGGAGTGGGCAGGGCACTGGTACCTTTGTATATCACAGTTTACCTAGTGCAGGGTAAACAGACAGTAGACTGTCCAGAAGTGTTTGCAAATTGACTTAAAAAAAAGAAGAAAAACAAACCAAAAACTGTCATTCAAGCTCCTTTTTCAGTCACTTTGTGAGAGGCAATGTAATGTCTGAAGGACACAGATCAACTCGTAAGAGCCCAACATAGGTTTCTCTCAGAAATAGTACATTAAATGTTTTAATCCTCTGTTACTCTGTGGGAGGAGCTCTGGTGAGCAATGGTCTGCTAACCGAAAGGTCAGCATTTTCTACTATAGGGTCGCTATGAATTGGAATTGACTAGACAGCAATGGGTTTTTTTGGTTTTTATTACTCTGTGGCATAAGCAGGGATGTTACAGTATTATCAGTATTTCTAGTTTTATAGGTCTGGAAATTGAGTTGAAAGGTTAAGCAAATTGGTCAAGACCACACAGTAATACTGAGCAGAGCCTGCCTGAGTTCAAGGTCTGCCTTCACCAGGTCTTCCTGAGTTCAAGTCCTGGGATCTCCTCCCCATTCCTCCATAGGAAAGAAAGCTATGATTCATGACCCTCACACAATATTTAGTCATCTCGCAGAGCAATGGCCTGGAGGAAGGTCATTATCTTTTTCTTCTCTTTCCAGTTCTTTATCTCATTCCTTGGGTAAACTTTCATTTCTTCTATTTTTTTTTGGCCATTCCTTGTGCAGTGGCTACAGAATCAATGAGAAATAAAGTCCATCCTCTACTCCTTTCTCTTGCCTTTTACTTCTGTGAATGGTTCATTGTTGCAGGGTAAAGGAACATGGCAAAGGAAATTGGTGACTCATTAAGTTACAAGGATAGAGGGTCTGCACACTAGCAAGACCATTATGTAAAAGACTGTTATGAATTGAATTTGTCCCCCCAAAATGTACGTTGTAAATCCTAACTCCTATACCTGTGGTTGTGATCCCATTTGGCAATGGATTTTCTTTGTTATGTTAATGAGACAAGATTAGAGGGTGTGTTTGAGCCGATCTCTTTGAGATATGAAAGGAGCCGATTAAGCAAGCAGAGATGGGGGAAGATAGATGCCAAGTCACGTGAAGATCTCCGAGGAACACCCGTTGCCATAGAGTTGATTCTGACTCATAGCAACCCTATAGGACAGAGTAGAACTTCCCCAGAGAGTTTCCAAAGAGTGGCCAGTGGATTTGAACTGCCAACCTTTTGATTAGCAGCCTGAGCTCTTACTTCACCACCAGGGCTCCACTCCGAGGAACAGAAGCTCTCAATAGACGAGGATCTTCCCCCAGAGCCTACAGAGAGAGAAAGCCTTCCCCTAGAGCTGGCATCCTGAATCCAAATTTCTAGCCTCCTAACTATGAGAAAATAAATTTCTCTTTGTTAAAACCACCTACTTGTCGTATATCTCTTACAGTAGCACTAGCTAACTAAGACACAGACTATGATGGCTGTGCACATATGATTTAATTTTTGATAAGAGCCTTATGATCATATTCATTTCTGGGCCTGAAAAAAACCTTTTCTTCATTCTTTTGAATGATTAGGATCAGGTGGTCATACACAGTGTGGTCATTACTCCAAAAATGAGACCTAGACAGGTATATAAACAGTTCACACAGTTCTCTGAGCCTCACTCATGGGCAGGAAAGCCTGAGCCAAGCCAGATGGGCAGGGGTCCCCAGCACTGCTGGCACCAGTACCGTGGGAGTTCTGGCGTGGAAACCACAGGACAGCAGGATTTCAGAGGCTCCAAGGACAGAAAGGGCCTGAGAGGATTTCTAGAGACTGTCCCAGATGGATCATTTAAAAATATCCTTCCTAGAGAAGGACATTCTGCAGTCTCCCTTGATCACCTGTTCTCAAGCTTACAAGATCCCAATGACATAGTAATAAAGGGATTGCTTTCTAAAAAGTCCTCACACTGATACTTTAATTAAAAAAAAACAAAACTCTATGTTCTGTAGCATTTAAAAGCGTCATTGTAATAAATACTTATGGAAATAAAGAGTTCCTTTGTATTTCCTTTAAACATAGGAAAAACTGGCCACATTTCCACAGCAGTGGGGGATGCTGAAGAGAGAGGGCCTCTTGAATGCACTGTGCAAATTTATGAAAACAACATGCAAATCAGTATAGTTCTAGTGTTTAAAAACAAACAAACACACACATGATGGGAAAGAGAGTGATTACTGTGCCCAGTGGAGGATTCCTGACTTTATTCAGAGGACTGTCCAGGTATGTATGCGTGCGTGTGTGCGTCCGTGTGTACGTGCGTGTGTGCGTGCATGTGTGTGTGCGTGCATGCAGGGTGAAAGAGATGTAGGGCAGCAATGCGACCTGAACACACCAAAGAAGTTAAAACCACCTCTTTTTCACTATTTTCTGACGCCTAATAGTTCTTTCCCATCAGGAATAATAATTATCAGGGTAAAATAGGGTTATATGTGCATTAAATTTTGCAGGAGGGAACGCTGTAGAGCGGAAGGAAAACCCTAGATTGGGAGTCTGGACAGAAGAACTCCCTTAAACACTGGCAAAGGGGGTCCCTGCCTGGCCATGCTTTGTAGGACCTGGCTCAGGCACTCTTTGGGCATGTTTGGATGTTTCTCTGGCCACTGGGTCAACAGCAGCATCAACAGCACGTGCCCCCCTGGTTTTCGTGTCTCCCTTCTGGATCACATTCTGGATACCCAGAGACCCAAAATTCTCTGCTCAAATGTCTCTAAGCCAACGATGTCCAGGACCTGCACGAATCTCCTCCTTGTGACTGTTCTCCTGAGGGCTGATTGGGCACTGCGCGTAGACAGAGATTAGACAAATGGGTAGTGATGTCCATACATGTGCCCAGCCACATGAATGCAGGATGGAGATAGGGGTGTTGATAGGATGGAGAAGGGGAGTGCCTGGGAGCCAAGGGCTGGCTCTTCCCAGGCCGCCACTTTCTGGAGCAGTACTTGGAGGAATCCAAGAATTTTAGCATTGAACCTGGCCTGCTGTGATGTTACTAAGGTATGCTTGTTAAGGAGGGAGGACGGACTGTATTCCACAATTCGCTAGAATGACTTGTGACGTTTAGACAGCTAGCCCATAGTAGGTGAGCCTCATTTAGTACTTGAACCTGGGCACCACCACTGTTAGGAGCAGGCCTGGTCAAGAGAACATCTTCTAGGCTTGAGTCTGCCTTTAATGGTTACATCATCTTGGGCAAATTTGTTTCCTTTCTAGGCCTTAGACCTCTCACTGGTGATCAAGATCAAGGTGAGATTGGACTGGATGAGCACTAAGGTGCTTTACAAGATAAACATCTCTGAGAAAGGTGGGACATTCAGAAATAGTCTCCTGTGCTTGATGACCTGCAGGAGTCATGAGGTCAAAAGGAGGGGGTATGTCACCAGGTCCATGCAGGTTGCATATTCAGAGTTTCTGAGCTGGAATGAGATTCAATGGTTAAAAAATCTGTTATATTCTTCAAGTGCATTAATCTTGGAATATTAGATTTGCACACAGTTGTAGGGTGTAGCACTAACTAATTTAATTTAATTGTACCTACTTGGAGTTACAGCCTTCTGAACTCGGTATGTAAGTTTATGTAAATAACATGCAAATAAGAATTCAAGTGCTTTAAATACTGCACCAAAATAGTCCTACAGCACCATAGATGCAGAATTCACAATCATCAACATTTATCCTACAATTAAACACCATACAAGGTGATATGGCTTATGAAAGTATTCTCACACATCTTTACTTAGGAAGCCCCGTACATGGTGAAATCTGAGGCAAACTACTATAAAGTTATACTTAATAAATACTTCCATCTCCCACTTTCAGGTCAGTCTCCCTCATGCCCGCTCACCCCCGTATTCCCTCATGAATAATTAACTGGCAGGCTTGGCAGCCAGGCAGGTACTTACCAAAAAGGAAGCATGAGAACCTGCAGTTTACTTTCTCTCCACTTTGCAGATAAGCAGCCCACACAGCCCAGTCTGCCTTAAACCAAAAAAAACCAAACCAGTTCCTTAGAGTCAGTTCTGACTCATGGCAACTTCATGTGTGCAGAGGAGAACTGCTCCTTAGGGTTTTCAAGGCTGTGACCTTTTGGAAGCAAATTGCCAGGCCTTTTTTCCCAGGAGTCTCTGTACAGGTTCAAACCACCACCCCTTGGTTAGTCATCTAGCGGTGGATTGTTTGTGCCACCTTATGCCTTTTTATTTTTATATGTGTCTGGTGCTGTAAGTTGTACATCCCAGGCTGATACGGGTTGCCTGCCCAGTTGATTCATCTCCATCCTTCACAATGTGGAGAAGGGGCCTTGGTGCAGTATGTCTTCTATTTCACTGGCAGGAATATTACAACAATAGACCATGGCCTAGGTAGTCCCAGGGGTACTTCTCTTGTCTCTGACTTCCTCTACAGCTCCCACAAAGTTCAATATTCCAGAGCAGTACTGTCCAATAAAAACATATTTCAAGCCACAAATGTGAACCACAAGTATAATTTTAAATTTTCTAGTAGCCATATTGAAAAGGTAAAAATAAACAGGTAATCAATTCAATAATATATTTTATTTAACCAAAGATATCTAAAATATCCATTTGTAATCCATATAAAAATTATGAGATATTTTACATTCTTTTCTTTTTTTCCCAGACTAAGCCTTCAAATTGGGTATATCTTTTACATTTATAGCACATCTCATTTGGGACTAGCCACATTTCAAATGCTCAATAGCCCCACGTGGCTGGTGGCTACCGAATAGGACAGCAGAGGTCCAGAGTCTTCACCTACCCTGCTTAACCACTTGTAGGAGGCTAAAGATGGAAGGCAGAAGAGAAGCCTGCTTTCCTGTTTATCTTTGCAGTAAGATGAATAAGCATCCCAATCTAGATGCCTACTTATGTAATTAATTAGCATTTATATAGCAGTTTATGTTTGCAGAATGTTTTATTGATATCGTTGCCAGTATCTTTATCTACTTGCATCTTATAATTTCATGTGTGCCTACCTGTGCTAATTACTGCTATAATTATTGAAGTTATTTAAAAACACAACTCATAGTTACCTCAAAGAACCCCAGCAACAATTTTAATAGCAACTATAAATTCCACCTTTCACCTCCAAGCTCTTTCTATTTCACCAAGAGATTTTATACCTTCACCCAATTCTCCCAGTTCTTGGTCTGCCTCAGAGTGAAAAATGCATTTAAAAGCAGTCTTGTAATTGTCTTTTTTCCCTTGTCAGCTTAAATTTTATACGAATAAGATAGAAATTTAATGGCATATCTTTCAGTAACAACAGCCACAAAATGCACAACATTCTAACAGGAAAAGGATAATTATAAACAATGCCCACCACCATCAAATAATGCTGCCCCTAATATCAAATGTCATTTCCCATTCCCATCTAAAACTTCTTTCTGACAAACAGCAGAGCTCACAAGCAGGAGAGGAAAAGAGTGCAGGCAGTCAGAGACCTGGGCCCTGTACCCTGACTACCTAGGTTAGAGGGTACCCTCTTGCTCTATGACCCCAGCTTTCTGAGGGGGAAAGTGATCTGGGCCTGTTGAAGGGCCTGCCAGGAGGCAGGCAGAATGGAGAGACGGGGAGAGCTTGAATAAGCAGTTCTAAGGTAAAAGAAACAGAATTGTGTGTGGTTAGGAGATTTGAAAGAACATTCCACCTTACCCTATCCCCTCCCCATCTCCTGCCTCCCTCTGCCTAAATCAACGAGGGCGAAAAATTACAGTGCTCCAATTCATTCCATGGTTCTGCTGCTCTCAGTGATTGGAAATGCCAGCGAGGGGAATGATATACATCATGTGACGAAAGGAGAGTACAAAAAAATTCACCAACAGCTATAAAATGCGGCTGCCTCCACAGCAGAACCAGGCAGCTCTTGAATAGAACACAGCAACACCACCCAAGAGACTTAAGACCAACTCCCGCTCCAAAGCAATTTTGTGAGCCCAATATTGGAGATTAGAGACGAATATGAGAGATCTTATGCCACAAATCACTGCATATCCAATGCTTCTGCTACCTACTTTGGTCTCCCTTGGGGAAAATCATTAAGCCTCTTTCTGTCTCTCTCTAAAATGGGAACTAAATTAGTAACTTACCACAAAGGAGTGTTTTCTTAATTACTTGCATACAAATAAATTGCTCGACATTATTGAATGAAAGGTATCAAGGAGAATGCAAGCTATTAGCATGATTATTTTTGTTCTAATATAAAGCGGTAGGCCAGAGTCTTTTCTATCTCTGGATTAGGTTTCAATTCAGTGATACTTCAGGGATTGGCTTCCTAAGACTCTGATTGCCATTAGTACAAGTAGCATTTCAAAGGCGAATCAGCGGAGGCTATCATCTCAAGGCAGATGCTTGATTGATGGTGGACTGGAAGGAAAGAGCAAATTCAGGAGAAGAGTTGAGGGTCTGAGTGGTGGCCTCGTCTAGGATTACAACAACATGAAAATATTCATCTCTTGTTAGACACTGCTTCCGGTCTCCATGTGTATCTCCCAGACTCCATTGTGAAGGACGCTGATTTGCCATTGGGTAACAAAAGAGGCATCTTTTAGTCATACTGTGCATATGTGTCTTTCCTAGGAATGTGGGGTGAAGAGAAAGTGACACATATGATGATTAGGCTAGAAAATTGGGCAGCATTAGAATAAAGCCTTGGAATGGTTTCTATGGAATTCTTTTGATCAAAACATTTTCTCTGCTGGAGATAATAGTACAGGATGCTTTTGAATAATTAGACAAGTTCCATAGTGGGATGGCAAAGGAGAGGGAGTTTATCACTGGCTCGATCTCTCTGTTACACGTACAGCTGTTTATTCATTTTGCTAAAAATATTCCTTATGAATTTCAGTATATTATTTTTGCTCTTAATGTCTTAATGATAGTGACAAGAGAATGTTTAAACCCCACTTAGCTTCTGACTCTCTCTATAGAAAAACTTCCTCTTCCCATATGCAATTTTCTGTCCATTCATTAATTGTACTGCTGCTTTCCGAAGTTTATTTACTGCCTTCTAAATATGTGTCTTAATTTACACTTCTAGTCCCAATGGGATCTTATAAAATGTAAAATCTTATATAATAGCAGAAGCCGCCACAAATATTTTAACATCCAGGCTGCTTCTGAATTCTAATTTCGCAGATGGAGTGAAGTTCATTTTATTACAGCTATTGAAAACTAATAAATGCCATCCACATCACTCAGCATTGTCAATAATCCACCAGATTTTGTGTGCAGGGATTCTGGGCAAGTATGAGTGGCTCCCAGCCCTTCCCTAACCAGCCTCCAGCTATAGACTCCATAGCAGCCTTGCCTTATCAGCTGCAGCAATTCTATTCAGGTCAGCAATGAGGTGAGTCTTTTTGAATTTGTAATCTGCCTGCAGAGAGATACTCACAAGAAGGTAATTGCTGCACAGAGCATGCAGAGAAGGGAGACGAACTAGTCCTGCCCCCTGCTTGCTCTATTTGCATTCGTCAAAAGCTAGGGGGTGAGCAGAGGAGAAGGAGCAGCAGGCTGGTGAGCGGCGAAGCCTTGGCCAGGTTTGGTGGTGAGCTAGCTGAGAAGTCATAAATCTCCCTTTTCTTATTCTAGGCTTGCTTTTTAATTTCCTTTTTGGTAAATTATCCCTTGAATAAGGAGTCCTGGTGATGCAATGGTTAAGTGCTTGGCTGCAAACCAAAAGGTTGGCAGTTGAACCCACCCAGCTGTATGAGAAAGACCTGGTGATCTGCTCCATAAAGATTACAGCCTAGGAAACCCTATAGGGCAGTTCTACGCTGTCGCATTGGGTCACCATTGGGATCTACTCAAGGGCACCTAAAAACAACTTCCCTTTAATAAAAAACCACAGCTCATACTATGAGAGAGGGCAAGGGGGTCAGAAACAGACTCAGTTAATCTATCATTTATCCTTTCTTTCTTTATTTTGCTAAATATTTATCAAGTCCCCATTGTGTTTCAGGCACTGTGCAACTTATTAAGTTTTCCCAAGGGATCCCTGCCGTCAAGGAACTTACAATCTAGAAGGGAATATTATAAAGGTAGCAAATCTGTTGTTAGCTGCCGCTGAGTTGGCCCCAAACTCATGGCAACCCCATGTGGTACAGAGTAGAAGTGCTCCATAGGGTTTTCTTGGCTGTAATCTTTACGGAAGTAGAGAGCAGACTGCCACGTCTTTCTCCCGTGGAGCCACTGGGTGGGTTTGAACCACCAACTTTTAGGCTAGCAGCCAACTGCAGATTGCTACACAGTTGAAAGTAGTAAGTACCCTGAGAGAGTGAAGGTCAGAGGGAGGGGAGAGAGAATATTTTCAGCCTCAGAGTAGATGGGGAAGAAGGTAGAAATCCAGAAAAGCTTTGTGGGAGAGATGGCAATGGACTGGATGTCATGAGCAGAATGTTGTCGGTGGGCCTTAGAGCATGTGAGAAGTGACTTAATGCCAACCAAAAAATGGTGGAGCTGGAGGCTCAGCAGCCACCTCTGCTCCTTTGTGAAATCTCCTTTGCTTCTCCCTTTTAAGGCTGCCTTTGCTGTTTCCTTGAACTAGATTTCATCTGGATGCCAATTCAAAGGGAGCAAGAAGCTAGTCTGCTTTTAGGCAGTCCTGGGAGTTATCTGCTAAGGGCTAGGCAGAGCGGTGCATGAAGTTGGTTTGATGAAATGCTTTAGTTCAGAGAAATCAGAGAACATCTGGTCCCCAGAGCAACTTGGATGCAGAGGAGCAAGTAAATGGTCCAGTCAAGGGTTGTCTTCAGATTCATCCAAGCTATCTGGATTGGAGGTATTGGGAGAGAAAGTTGGATGTATGAGAGCTTTTCTTTGCCGGTGCCCTTTGCCTTAAATAGTCTGAATCTTTTAAAGATGAAATGTTGTTGCCCGTCTATCATAACTTTTTCATTTGTGAAGCTATGTTATGCCCAGAAATAAAATTATATTGACTTTTGGAAAGATTTAATCTTTCCAAGGGCTTCCTTCTTTCCTTCCTCCCTCTCTCTCCTCCTTCCCCTCCCCTGAACCCCCACTTTCTTTCACCTTTGTGTACAGAGATGTGATATAACTAAATTAAAGCATACAAAGAAGTATTCCATTGCTCCTTGACATGACAGTGGTAATCTTCTCCAGTGACACTGCCATAACTTTCAGCCCAGCCAGGATCTCCCCACAGTACGCTTTCCCCCTCATCTCCCTACCCAATTTCACCAGAAGCACATCAGGTAACAGACTTTAGGATGAGGTTGTGGTGTGGACGGAATCATCAAGGCTGGACCAGAAGACTTTCCATCAAGCTGCACTCTAGAGCTCTCTTGGAAGCTGTGGGCTCTGTCTTGTGCAACAATAGGAGCCAGGGGCCTGGTGGAAAACATGTTTTTCATAGAAGGAACTATACAATGTGAGCGTTGGAAGGGACAAGGAGGCGCATCTGGTTCACCCACCTCATTATGCACATAGGAACCTGAGGCCCAGAAGGGGTAGGTGATTTGCTCAAGGTGGCACCTAGTTGTAGGTACAGGTAGGAGGAGAACTCTGAAAGGGCAGAAGCAATAGCAGTCATGAATATTCTGGGTTGCCCAGGTAAAGTGTTCAGATAGTTTCTCTTTATTGCTGACTGCAAAATGCTGAATACTGCTCCATTCTCGGGACTGGCAGAAACAAGTGGTGCCCAAGCTAATGGATGCAAGCATGCTCCGCTGCACCTGGTCTCATAAGATGATGCCCTTGCTGGTATGTCATCAACTGACACAACCTCTGACAACTCTGGAGGAAGGGGCCTGACCAAAGACTTGGAGACACATGTGTCTGATGACTCAGGCTAAGGAGACGGGATTCTGACAAGGCTGAGTAGACAGAATCCAGACAGGCTGCCTCGTAGTTTGGGTGCTATTCAGCCAGCAATGATTGGCCCTGGGCCTGGAGTTTTCATTTACCATAATATATATGCAATATATACAGTAAATGTACAGTACAAAAAAGGAAAAAAGAGAAATACATTGCATTTCTTTTAATTCTTGTGGGGGCATGTATACTTGAGTAAGCCTAAATTGAATACATGCATGATACCACTTGACTAGAATATCAGACATTTTTTAGGAGGTTGGAGTGAGGATTAGAGTCAATGTGTGTGGGACGCTATGCCACTAATAGAGCAGATCCTAGCCCGGCGCTTGGCATGTGCATTCAACCAACAGCACCGATTTTTCCTCTTTTTATAGCCATTCAGGGTGAGTAGTCAAGATGGTGGGCTATTGTCCTTAGGGAAATCTGTATTTAAGTGGCAGGACTCCAGCTAGGGTTGGGGGCAAGACTGCAGCCCTGGGAGACTGACAGGGAGGACAGAGTATCTAGGTTTCCCACCAAAGGAGGGTTCGGTGATGGTCTTGTGTTATAGGCCTAGCAGGGATTAGGTTGAAGAACTGTCAGCACTAAGGCAAAGGCCCTGGACTAGAAGCCTGGGACTGGGCCAGTGTGGTAGGAGTAGAAAATGAGGAACCAGCAGTCAGGATTAACTCAGTCACTCAGAGATCCTTGGGAACACCACATCATTTGAGCCTCAAGAGGAGGCCTCATTGGAGGCCAATATTGGAGGCCCTTAGCCATGGCTAGGCCAGGGTCCCAGGCCTTTGAGGAGGAGCCTTGATTCCTAATCTATCTGGAATGAGTCAGGGGCTCAGGGGAGAATTGTGGAGGGACTGAGTCTAGTCTCTACAGCTCTGTGCAGACACATTGTTGAGGGCATCAGTTATCCTGGAAGGAGATAGAATAGCAGGCTTTCCAGTGCATTTGAGACTCAGGAGGAGAGAATGTTCCAAGGGACTCCAGTGCTGAAATGATGAGCTGGGGTGGTTCATCTACAAGAGCACACTAGAAACAAGATAGCAATGGTCCAGCGTAAGATAGACAGTGCTGACGGAAAAGCACATATCTCTACTTGGAGACTGAGTTGCAAACACTCAGATATAACCTGATATAACAGTGGAGGAACAATCCACCTTTTTCCTTAAGGTAGCAACTTTTACTGTACTTAAAATAATCATCCTAGATAAATGAAGAGTTGATAAATGAGCTCAATCTGCATACTGCCTTGTAAGAGCAGAGCTGTGGATAATTACAAGATTGCCCTGGGGGCTGTTGCTTTACTCTACGGAGTGGAGAAGGCAATGCTTTGTGAAATGGCAAGCCCGAGCTCTTGTGGTTATGCAAAAAGAGGAATTTCATCTCACCCAGTACTCACTTTGCTTTGTCACTGGGGCTCCCTGAGAAACTCCCAAAAGAGAAACACAGTATTCTTGCCTCTAATTGAATGAATCCAGTCATTACCTTTTGAGATGCCAAAGGACTTGCCTTTTTATGTGTATACACATACAAAGTTGCTGTAAAAGGCCTACTGATATAGATACATTTAAAAGATGCAAGGGAAAATTATTCAAAATCCACTAAAAAGGTAGAAATGGAAATGAGAGGGAGGATGAATGTAAGTGGAACTGAGAAGAAAAGAATCCCAAAGAAAGGTGGGAGTAGCCAAGGAAAGAATTTTATCTGTCCTCATTGTCATGAGCTGTGCAGTTCTTCTGGAACTCTGCTCTTCCATGAAATAAATTATTTTCTTAGCTTCTACCTTTGCTTAACCTTCACTGTTCATTAGGCTTTGTCTTCTGGCCTATCAAATTTTTCTTTTAAAACTATCCTACCAATGGAAGAACGTTGAAGTCCCTGTGATATATCTTTATTTCACATTGAGAGCCAAAATCAAGGGCTTCAAACTCAAGTCTTTTGGGGAGCAGTTAGATTCCTTCCTTCTTTCCCATTGCTGTTGAGTTGATTCAGACTCATGACACCTCCGTGCGTTACAGTGTAGAACAATACTCCATAGGGTGCTCTAGGCTGTAATCTTTACAGAAGCAGATTGCCAGGCTTTTCTTCTGTGGTACCACTGGGTGGGTTTGAACCACCAATCTTTCAGTTAGTAGTTAGCATGCCACCCAGGGACATTACACTTAGATTAGAGATATTAAAACAATTATAGAACTAAAGCTTTTTAGTTATTTTATTCTAGAATGGGCTTAAGCACAACATCCAGTCCTTCTCACGCCCCTCCTATTTTAATATGAGCCTGTTCATTTTATACTAAAATTGGATCATGCACTCTTCTCAAAAGTTTATGAATGTTTGTGAAATAATTTTATAAATTCCAAAGTGCTATACAAGTGTGGCTGAATCTCCTATACTAAAGTTATTTGGGAACTGGATAGTCCAGGATAGCAATTGTTTGGTGACTTTCTAGAAGTAATTTTTGTTGTTGTTACTAGGTGCTGAAGAGTCAGTTCCTACTCACAGAGACCCTATGTACAACAGAACAAAACATTGCGTCATCCTTACAATCATTGTTATGCCTGAGCCCATTGTTCCAGCCACTGTGTCAATCCAACTAGTTGAGGGTCTTCCTCTTTTTCACTGACTCTCTACCAAGCATGATGTCCTTCTCCAGGGACTGATCCCTCCTGATAACATGTCTGCAGTATGTTAGACAAAGTCTTGCCATCCTTGCTTCTAAGGAGCATTCTCGCTGTACTCCTTCCAAGACAGATTTGTTCATTCTTTTGGCAGTCCATGATATATTCAATATTCTTCACCAACACCATAATTCAATGGCATCAGTTATTCTTCAGTCTTCCTTGTTCATTGTCCAGCTTTCATATGTGTATGAGGTGATTGAAACACCATGGCTTGGGTCAGGTGCACCTTAGTCCTTAAAGTGACATCTTTGCTTTTTAACACTTTAAAGAGGTCTTTTGCAGCAGAGTTGCCCAGTGCAATACATCACTTGATTTCTTGACTGCTGCTTCCATGGGCATTGATTGTGTTTCCAAGTAAAATGAAATCCTTGACAACTTCACTCTTTTCTCCATTTATCATGATGTTGCTTATTGGCCCAGTTGTGAGGATTTTTGTTTTCTTCATGTTGAGGTGTAATCCATACTGAAGGCTGTGGTCTTTGATCTTCATCAGTAAGTGCTTCAAGTCCTCTTCACTTTCAGCAAGCAAGGTTGTGTCATCTGCATAACGGAGGTCATTAACGAGTCTTCCTCCAATCCTGATGCCACGTTCTTCTTCATATAGCCCAGCTTCTGTGATTATTAGCTCAGCATACAGATTGAATAAGTATAGTAAAGAGATACAACCCTGACGCACACCTTTCCTAACTTTAAACCATGCCGTATCCCCGTTCTGTTCGAACAACTGCGTCTTAATCTAGTACAGATTCCTCCTGAGTACAAGTGAGTGTTCTGGAATTCCCATTCTTTGAAATGTTATCCATAGTTTAGTCATTTAGAAGATCTCATTTCAACACCAGAAAATATTGTTCTTAAAATTGCATCACACCAAACAAGACTCACTTCTTTTTGCTGTTCTGTTTGGATACTGTATGGCAGAAATTTAATTGTCTTTCCAAATTTGTTCTCTTTCTGTTTCTTAGAACAACTCAGCAAAATAAAATTCTGGTTTATTGTTGGACAACATTGTTTCACATATACATCAAACAGGCCAAAAATAAATAAATAAATAAATGAATGAACAACAACTTCATAGACCAAAAAAAAAAAAAAAAAAAAATTTATGGGCTTTTTTTTCACCATTTCATATATACCAACTACTTATAGTACAGCTAAGTATATATACACAAAAAAAGTTACTGGAATGCTGGGAATAAGATTGTATTTGTTGCTGTTTTTGCTTTTTTTTAACAAGGTTTTTTTTTTCCTTTTTTTAAAAATCTCCTTTGAGATTATAATGAACATGTTCACATCACAAATAAAGTTACAAGTAGGACAGAAAATGCTCTGGAAGGCTGGTTTGGTCATTGAGATCATTAAAAATGGCTGGCTCCTAATAACAGTAAGTAGAAAAATATAAAATGTAAACAAAAAACACAAAGAAATTTTTGTTTTTAAAGTGGTTCTAAGGAAAAAGAAAAAACACAAAACAGGGCTTTGGAAGTTTTGGTTCTTTTTTCTGCCCCTGTTGCAAATGCACATTGTGGTTTTGGTTCTGTGGTGGAGAGCGCTTGTTATCCATGGATGGTGCAGCCCATGGTGGGCGGGAGGGAAGGACTCTCTACTCCAAGGTGACCACATTTAGTTCTGAGACGGGAAGTGGAGGGTGATTAGGTCAAGGTGCTATTGTTTTTTCTTTTAAATTTAACTTTTCCTTTTTTGCTGTCCAGTCATCTTCGTTGGTCTTCTGCTTCTTGGTGTCAACATTGTCATTCTCATCATCTTCAGCTGCTAGATTGTCCGGTGGATGCCTCAGCCTCCTCACCTCTCCTCTTCCTCACTATCTTCTTCCTCACCATTGCCTTCTTCCTCCTCCTCTTCCTCGGAGAACATTCCTTCCCACCTTTTTCCTCTTCTTCCTCTACCTCACTGTCAGCTTTCTGTTCCCCATTTTCCTTCTTAGCATTTCCATTAGCAGGTGTGTCTCTTCCATTCTCCCCCTTCTCCACAACCTTCTTCTCCTTGAAGTCCTTAGTGGTGATCTCAGAGAGCTGGTGTCCACAGCTGGTCTGACATGGTGAGGCATGCAGGTGATTAGATGCAGGAGATTAAAAAAAAAAAAAGTGTGAGTTCTGGGACTTGGGCCATTAAGCTTCCAGAATCCACGTTGGTGAAGGTGGCTGCAGTGAGTGAGGAGCCAGACCTGGGACCAATGCAAAGATGGATTTTCAGAGCAGCCAGTTTTCCTTCTTTTAGTAACAGACTTCCCTTGAATTTTAGTAGGGCACATAGTTCCCCAGGAAAAAAAAGATTACATTTTATAGCTTTCCTTACTGCTGTGTGGAGCCAGAAAGGAGCCCTGGTGGCGCAGTGGTTAAGTGCTAGGCTGCCAACAGAAAGGTCAGAGGGAACCCACCAGCTGCCCAGTGGGAGAAAGATGTGGCAGTTTGCATCCTTAAAGATTACCAAACCAAACCAAAACAAACAAAAAAACAAACCCATTGCCATGGATTCCAACTCACAGTGACCCTATAGGACAGAGTAGGACTGCCCCCATAGGATTTCCAAGGAGCAGCAGGTGGATTCCTTCTGTGGACCTTTATGGTTAGCAGCTGAGCTCTTAACCACTGTGCCACCAGCACTCCTCTTAAAGATTACAGCCTTGGAAACCTGTGGGGTGGTTCTACTCTGTCCTGTAGGGAAGCTATGCATCAGAATTGACTCAATGGCAATGGGTAATGGGTATGGAGCCATGTGACTAGCAGGT
Organism: Trichechus manatus latirostris; assembly: GCF_000243295.1. Lineage (NCBI taxonomy): Eukaryota > Metazoa > Chordata > Mammalia > Sirenia > Trichechidae > Trichechus > Trichechus manatus. The sequence goes on from NW_004443965.1 coordinate 21,522,033, forward strand.
ATCTCATCTTATCTTATGGCTGGGATGTAAATATGAAGGCATGAGCTGTGGAAACCATTTTCAACCAGAAGAATAACCATGAGATGAGATTTGCTCAGTGTGAGAGAAAAGAAGATGCAGTGCTTTGGTCAAGAGTGTTGGGCCAGGAGCTAGAACACCTAGTAGGTTCTAATCACTTTGCTCACAAGGCATATGACTTCGAGCAAGTCATGTAGTTTCTCCAGTCTTTGAGCAAATCACATAATTTCTCAAATCTTTCAGTATCATCCTATACTGAATGGGGACGATAAAAACTACTCTCACTATCATAGCATTATTGTGGGGACCAAATGATGTCATTCATGTAGTAGCTCTTTGAGAAGCATGAGTCATTTTAAAACTGCAGTCGGTTATGAATGATATAATTATATGCAAAGTAAATTTTATTCTATTGAGTAAAAGCATATATTTTGATGAAGAGATCTCATAGGAGAAGTTTCTCAGTTTACAGTCTTCTAGAAGCTTTCCTGTTCAAGAGCAATGGTATCAGCAGGAGAAATCATTTTTTTCCAAGCCCCTAAACTTGCCTCAAGTGTTAGTGATCTTCTGTTGACCCTACCTGTCTCCCTGCAAAGGAAGGTTCCACTGTCATCAGCAACAGATGGATTCTCCAGTTTGACAAATTTGATGAAGAAAATCATTCTGCCAGGTAACAAGCAGATGTATAACAGCTGTACCAATATGTGACAGGTTGATTGTCATGGTGGATGTCTGTGTATCTGTATTTGTGAAGTTGAAATTGGAGACCCCTAATTTTGAAAAGCTTAGTGACAGTGGTCTGTGATTCTGCTTACTGAATGTGTTCTTGTTTGATTTCAAATGACTCAATTCATCCTCCACAGACCCGACAAGATCCTCACATTACCGATGCTCACAGAGGCTTCTCCTGAACATGGCCTCTTAAGGCTGAACTCATTACTTGACCTTCTGCATGTTTCAGAATGAAAAATTAGGCATCACTCAATTTTGACCCGTTCTTTTTTTATCAGTATCACTGAAGTGTCACAGGGTAGCTTTTGAACTATTCTTTAAGACCCAGTGTAAAGTTTATGGAGCAGGAAGGCATTGGGAAGGATTTTACGTGGCATGTAACAAATTGAGGGACGATCCCTTTAGTGGGAAATCCCCATGGCAAATGCAAGATGAAAGGTGAGATCTTATCATATCATATCATACCATATCATATTATATGCATAATCCTAAGGGTAAGACTTAGCAAAGAGTACTTGCAATAGGATGAAAGGAAAGAGAAACCGAAGTAATATCATGATTGTCATACACCACTGCCATGGTCTTAAAATTAGGCATAGGCTTGTAGAATCTTAGACTGTAATATGTAAGATGTTTTCCTAAAATTTGGCACAGAAACAAGATTGTTGAAATACCTCATTACTCTAGTTGGACATGTGCTGGAAGTGTCATTCTGCTAAAATCAGAGCATCTGGTAAATTGTTAACTTGCCTTGCTGACAATTGCATCATTTAGAAGAGGAAGAAATGAGGAAAATTTCTATTTGGTTCTGAATTCTGTCCAACAAAAAGGCTGGTGATGTGATAGAATGATAAAAATCTTGGCAAAAATTGACCACATCCTCATCCCTTCAGAAGCAAGGGAGAATGAAGAGAACAGGATACAAAGAAAAGATTAGTCCGAAGGACTAATGGTCCACAGCTACCAAGGCCTCCACCGGACTGAGTCCAGTAGAGCTAGATGGTGCCCAGCTACCACCACTGACTGCTCTGACCATGATCACAACAGAGGGTTCTGGACAGAGCTGGAGAAGGATATAGAACATAACTCTAACTCACAAAAAAAAGACCAGATTTACTGGCCTAAAGGAGACTGGAGAAACCCCGAGAGTATGGCCCCCAGACACCCTTTTAGCTCAATGGTAAAGTTACCTCTGAGGTTCACTGTTCAGCCTGGGAGTGGACAGCCCCATAAAACCAAATGAGACTAACGAGGTACAGGAGTCCAGTGACAAGGGCCAGAAAGCAGAAGGTACAGGGAAGCTGGTGATGGGGAACCCAAGGTTGAGTAAGGATATTGTTGATGTGTTGTGAGATTGTTAACCATTGTTATAGGGCAACATTTGTAGTAACTGTTAAATGAGAAACTATTTTGTTCTGTAAGCCTTCATCTTAAGTGAGAATAATAGCACAATTGAAAGAGCGTAGTCAATGTCACTGAACTGTGCATGTAGACATTTTTGAAATGGTGTATCTTTGGCTATGTGTATTTTCACAAAAAAAAAACAAAAAAAAGAGTTTGAGAAGTTAGAGGGTTGATATGTTGTGGGGTGTTGTTAACCAATGTCATAAAACAACATGTATACTTCTGTTTCATGAGAAACTATTTGTCCTGTAAGCCCTCACCTGAAGTACAATAAAAAACAAAAATAATAAAAAAAATTGACCACATCATCTTTAAATTGGTGATAGCAAAGGAAGATTCGGTATCACGGCATAGTCAGGGATGTACTCTAGAATTTATCAAAGAAGATTTGTATAAATTCAGAAAAATAAAATACATTATCTAGTAGTAGATATATTTCAGATTGTCCACTTCAGCCATAACCCATTTTTCTAGAACTGCATCCACCAATGACCCTAGCTGAAGAGGTCAGTGTAGGCAACCATGTTTGTACCCGGTACCATGGATTAGGAATAACGTCTGACCAAAAACCAAACAATGGCCAACTGTAAACTTGTAGTTGGTACACACAAGAGCTGAAAGATCTCAGGGAATCAGAGGTGGATTCTGTGACATAGTGAGCCAATGTCAATCCCTGCTGAAGTTAGAGGGGAGCAGAGACTTGGAGTGAATCAGAGAAGTTCATTTGTAAAAAGAAGAATGGAACAGATGAGCAATGAGCTATAGAAATGAGAGGGGGAGAAAGAGAGGAAAGCTGGAATACAATATTCAGCAAGAATGGGATCTTTGTGTGTTTTGCTTATTGATATAGGTGTCAATAAATATGTACTGATTAGGAAGGAGGGGAAGAGAGATCTCTCACGACTTCAGTTACTGACTTTGTAGTTCCACGTTTCAGGCACTAGGAGGTCCAACTGTGTTTTGCTTTATGCCCATAGATGTCTGTGATTGCCAGGTGACATCTATCAATTACTGAGCTGGATTTTTTTGTTTTAATTTGAGCTGGTTAGAGTGGATATTTGTCTTTTATAATGAAAGAATCTCAAGAACATGGTCTAGATTTTCATTTTAAGGCCCCTCCCCTTGAATCTCAGCTAACCAAATTCTCCTTGCATACTGTCCTCCATTACTTTGTCCTATGGCTGGTGTTCCAGGAAGCCTGCTTCTAATAGGGAACCAATGAAAGTAATCTAAGTAAGACATTCTTGGCAGCCAGTAGCCTATTATGGTTCCTTAAATAATTTTCCCCATGCCTCTTCCTAATTGAAGTTCTGCTTCTCAGACAGGCATTCATATAATGTCACTCTCCCAAGTCTTTGATCAGACACTGTGTGTTTACTGAACTTCTTTTTGAAGTCTTTCTCCATCTCATATGGAACAATCCAGAAAACCACAATTTCCGCACTTAAGGTTTCAAAGTCCAAATGAGTCAGCCTATGTTAGTGACATCAGAGCTGGGCAACCCAGCATTCCTGGTTCAGAGCCCAGATGGGTATGTCATTCCATATATTACTGAAGATTCTATATCCTCTCCTGGAATGTGGCAAGATGGGGAAGCAAATGTAATAAAACTATTCTCCTAATCTTTTCACCTAACTCTTAAATTATGTTATTTGATGATATAAAGATTACGGATATTTTATTTTTAATGTGAAAAATCTGGAAATAACTGACCCTTTTCCTATTATGTTTTTTTACTATAGGCTGAAGGCTTCTATTTACTTAGAAAATACAAACTAAGAAATGGGCCTCAATTTCCACCTCTGTAAAATGGGGATATTGACCTAGTTGATCATTTCTAAGTTTCCTTCACTTCTTATTATTTTATACAATGCATTGAAATCAAATAATATTAAATAGAGAATGGAAAATAATGGAGTGTATAGCCCCAGGAGGTATGGTCTGTCATGACTGAAACCAGATGAGTTTAATTTATTTGGGAAGGAAACAGCCTGCTGATTGGAGCAACTGGTGTTCTCTTCATGGGATCTTTTCAAAAAGTTGAAGAAGTGACAAATTGAAATGTCTAATTCTGGACTCACAGGTTCAGAGATTTTGCAGCTGAAACAGATTACAGGTCTCTGTTAAGCCAAACTGGGAAAGCCAGTGGAAAAGAATCAACCTATTTGTGTTGTTGCTGTTGTCAGGTGATGTCAAGTTGGTTCCAACTAATATGTCTGACCCTATGTACAACAGAACAAAACAGTGCTGGGTCCTGCACCATCCTCACAATCATTGCTATGTTTGAGTCCATTGTTGCAGCTGCTATGTCAATCCATCTCATTGAGAGATTTCCTCTCTTTCGCTGACCCTCTACTTTACCAAGCATGATGTCTTTCTCCAGGGACTGATCCCTCCTAATAACATGTCCAAAGTGTGTGAGATGAAGTCTTGCCATCCTCACTTCTAAGGAGCATTCTGGCTGTTCTTCTTCCAAGACAAATTTGTGCATTCTTCTGGCAGTCTATGGTATATTCGATATTCTTTGCCAAAACCACAACTCAAATGCATCAATTCTTCTTCAGTCTTCCTTATTCATTGTCCAGCTTTTGCATGCATGTGAGGCAATTGAAAATACCATGGCTTGAGTCAGACACACCTTAGTCCTCAAAGTGACATCTTTGCTGTTTAACACTATAAAGAGGTCTTTTGCAGCAGATTTGCCCAGTGCAAAAATATCACTTGATTTCTTGACTGCTGCTTCCATGGGCATTGATCGTGGATCCAAGTAAAATCAAATCCTTGACAACTTCAATCTTTTCTCCATTTATCATAATGTTGCTTGATGGTCCAGTTGTGAGGACTTTTGTTTTCTTTATGTTGAGGTGTAATCCATACTGAAGGCTCTATGTAGTCTTTCATCTTCATCAACAAGTACTTCAAATTCTCTTCATTTTCAGCAAGCAACTTTGTGTCATCTGCATAACGCAGGTTGTTAATGAGTCTTCCTCCAATCCTGATGCCGCTTTCTTCTTCATATAGTCCAGCTTCTCAGATTATTTTCTTAGCAAACAGACTGAGTAGGTATGGTGAGAGGATATAACCCTGACAAACACCTTTCCTGACTTTAAACCACTCAGTATCCTGTTGTTCAGTTCAACGACTGCTTCTTCGTCTATTTACAGGTTCCTTATGAGCACAATTAAGTGTTCTGAAATTCTCATTCTTTGCAACATTATCCATAATTTGTTATGATCCACACAGTTGAATGCCTTTGCATAGTAAATAAAACACCGGTAAACATCTTTTTGGTATTCTCTACTTTCAGCCAAGATCCATCTGACATTTGCAATGATATCCCTCATTCCATGTCCTCTTCTGAATCCGGCTTCAATTTCTGGCAGTTCCCTGTCCATGTACTACTACAACAGTTTTTGAATTATCTTTAGAATAATTTTACTTATTTGTGATAGTAATGAAATTGTTCAATAATTTTTGCATCCTATTGGATAACCTTTCTTTGGAATGGGTACAAATATGGATCTCTTCCAGTCGGTTTGCCAGGGAACTGTCTTCCAAATTTCTTGGTAGAGTCCAGTGAGCACTTCCAGTGTTGCATCCATTTGTTGAAACATCTTGATTGGTATTCCGTCAATTCCGGGAGCATTGTTTTTCGCCAATGCCCTCAGTAAGGCTTGGACTTCTTCCTTCAGTACCATAGGTTCTTGATGATATGCTACATCCTGAAATGGTTGAACATCAACAAAATCATTTTAGTACAGTGATTCTGTGTATTCCTTGGATCTTCTTTTGATGCTTCCTGCATTATTCAATATTTTGCCATTAGCATCCTTCAATATTGCGACTTGAGTCTTGAATTATTTCTTCATTCTTTCAGCTTGAGAAATGCCAACTGTGTTCTTCCTTTTTGGTTTTCTAAGTCCGGGTCTTTGCACACGTCATTATAAAACTTTACTTTGTCTTCTCGAGCTGCCTTTTGAAATCTTCTGCTGAGCTCTTTTACTTCGTAATTTCTACCATTCCCTTTAGCTACTGTACATTCAAGAGCAAGTTTCAGAGTCTCTTCTGACATCCATTTTGGTCTTTTCTTTCTTTTCTATCTTTTTAATAAGCTTTTGCTTTCTTCATGTATGATATCCTTGGTGTCTTCTCACACCTCATCTGGTCTTTGGTCATTAGTGTTCAATGCGTCAAATCTGTTCTTGAGATGGTCTCTAAATTTGGTTGGGATATACTCAAATTCATACTTTGGCTTTTGTGGGCTTGCTATAATTTTCTTCAGCTTTGACTTGAACTTGTATGTGAGCAGTTGATGGTCTGTTCTGCAGTCAGCCCCTGACCTTATTCTGACTGATGATATTGAGCTTCTCCATTGTCTCTTTCTACAGATGTCATCGATCTGATTCCTGTGTATTCCATCTGGTGAAGTGTATAGTCACTGTTTACTTTGTGGAAAAAAGGTATTTCCAATGAATAAATCGTTGTTCTTGCAAAATTCTGTCCTGTGATCTCTGGTGTCATTTCTGTCACCAAAGCCATATTTTCCTACTACTGATCCTTCTTCTTTGTTTCCAACTTTTGCATTCCAATCACCAGTAATTATCAATGCATCTGGATTACATGTTTGATCAATTTCAGACTGCAGAAGTTGGTAAAAATTTTTAATTTCTTCATCTTTGGCCTTAGTGGTTGGTGCGTAAATTTGAATAATAGTCGTATTAACTCGTCTTCCTTGTAGACATGTGGATATTATTCTTTCACTGACAGGCTTGTACTTCAGCATAGATCTCGAAATGTTCTTTTTGACAGTGAATGCGATGCCATTCCTCTTCAATTTGTCATTCCCAGCATAGTAGACCATATGATTGTCTGATTCAAAATGGCCAATACCAGTTCATTTCAGCTCACTAATGACTAGGATATAGATCTTTATGCATTCAATTTTACTTTTGACGACTTCCAATTTTCCCAGATTTGTACTTCATACGTTCCACTTTCCAATTATTAATGGATGTTTGCAGCTGTTTCTTCTCATTTTGAGTTATGCCACAGCAGCAAATGAAGATATTGAATGCTTTACTCCATCCACATCATTAAGGTGGAGTCTACCTTGAGGAGGCAACTCTTCCCAGTTGTCTTCTGAGTGCCTTCCAACCTGAGAGGCTCATCTTCTGGCACTGTATCAGACAACGTTCTGCTGCTATTCATAAGGTTTTTACTGGCCAATTTTTTCAGAAGTAGATCACCAGGTCCTTCTTTCTAGTCTGTCTTAGTCTGGAATCTCCGCTGAAACTTGTCCACCATGGGTGACCCTGCTGGTATTCTAAATACCAGTGGCATAGTTTCCAGTGTCACAGCAACATGCAAGCCACCATAGTACAACAAACTGACAGAAGATCTGCAAATCTCATCCAGCATCTTGCTTCCTTTTTGTAATATTCCCTCATTGAGAGCTCTGACCTCTTCAGAACCAACCTGGAGTGAATGTGTAAATGAGTTCCCAGTGATTTTGATTGGTCCACCTCCATGCTTTGTCACAACCATTGCACAGCTGGTAATTTAAAAAGGCATCTCTTTGTGGCAATATATAGCTGCTGCTATTACCATGTGATTGACAGCCCTGTTTGTTCTACATTTTATAGAAACTGACATTAGAAGAGTTAGAGTCAACTTGACCATTCAGTTGTCAGAGTAAAAGAGAATCAAGTCTGTCTTTTCTCTTCCTCCATCCCTCATTTTCTCAGTGTCTTCTTTACCTACTTTTCACAGGCTTATTTGCTCCAGGATTCCTTGTATTTTTTTTAAAGAGAAACCCTGTGTCTTGGAATGGGCATCATTTTAAGGGAGCAATTGGACAAGCAGAGAATTAAAAACTTGAGGCTGGTTACCAAGTATAAGTAAAATACAGTAGGTTACCATTCTTCCAGTTGGCCCAATCCCCATAATACAAGTTGAGGAAGCCCAGGGTTTTAAACACAAAGATCTGGGTGTGTTAGCAGGCTTCTCTTGGTGTTGATACAATGGAAGAAGGCACTTGGATATTTGTTATTTGGAAACAGGGCTGTGAACGGTTTTGTTCCAGTTCAAACCCCTGCTGAGAATTCTCATTTGTAACAAGTTCCCAGGAAGTCATACATAAGAATCATCTGGGGATCTTGTTAAAATGTAGATTCAGATTCAGTATATCTGGGGTGGAAATGCAAATTATCAGCAGGGAACTTGTTAGAAATGTAAATTCTCAGCAGGGTTTCAAACTGGAATGAACCGGTTTGAAGCCCTGGTTGGAAAATTCTACAGGCAACTCCCATTCCCACTCAGAGCACCATAGACGTGATGTCCAAGTCTTGACACCACTCTCCTCCAACCCAGCTCATTCAAACACATGCCTTGTACCTTACCAAGTTCCCAAAGCTCTGAGTACCAAAGGAACCAATGCTCAAGCAAGGGTGGTCAGCATAGACCCAAGCCCTAGGAGACAATTAGAGGCCTGCACACTTGTGACCAATATAATGAGCCACTGGATGGCACTGTGGGTCCATGCAAATGTGTATAGAGGGACATTTATCTTTCTTTTAAAAAGGCAGTTTAGCCTTGACAGGTAATTTGACACATTTTGCATTGAAATGTGCTAAATGATTTGGCAAATATTTCACTTACCTCTGAAAATAGGTACACTTGCTGTTCTGGCATGCAGGATGGTGGAGGAGAGTAGCTTCCTCCTAATTTCAGAACCTAAACAAGATTTCGGTCAAGAATACATGGGCCAACCCCATGTTTAGTGTGGTACCATGTTTTAACAGAAGAGAGAAAAATTGGTGTTTCTTATAAAGCCAATCTCTTCTGCCTAAAGGGACCATCTTTTCATCTTACCAGTGCCATCCATCCAGCCAATAGCTGGCTCCTCTAGCTCATGACCAGATCAAATTGGATTTGCTGAAAGATCTAAGTCCCTACTGCTCCTTAAACCAAGAGCATCTAGGAAAATTTGTTTCCAAACTTTCCTGTTCTAAAGAATGATCTGCACGATCTTTGGTGTGTTTAATAACAACAACAAAAAAAAAGCCAAGAAATGTGAGAATGTCTCATAAGGAACATCTAAGCTGCCTCTTGGTCATCATAACACCACTGCTTTACCATTCATGATGGTGACATTCACATGTGGACATTTCCATTCCCATGGGAAAACCCAGATAACAGGCTGAGGTATCACTAAGACAAGCTTCAAGTTACATGAAGTTCCTGGTGTACTACGTTTAGTTCCACCTCCCATTTATATGATACTCAAGAAAGCTTATCAGGGTGCAAATGAGTAAGAGAGGCATTATTATTGATATAACCTTGAATTTGATCTAATTTAAAAAATGGTAAAACATTTGCAAACCCAATTACTTTAGCTATCGTATCTAAAAAATGACCTGAGACCACTTCCCATGTGGTGAAAACACATTTTGGGAACAGATTAGGAACAGATGAGTTAGAGAAGAGAGATTCAGAATTCCCTTTTCGATTATTGTCTTACCATTTATTGACTAATAAAAGGCATATTTCATTGTATTAAATCTACTTCTCTTTTGAAATACATCAAGGGAGCATAGTATTATAAAATGACTCTGACTTTGAGTTCTGAGACTTGGTTTTTAGTCCCAGAAACAGCTGTGACAGTATACCAATCAGACAGTTGACTTGCACTTCCCAACCCAAGCAAAAGAAGATACTTTGATGTTTTAACCCCAACACCTGTGACTGTGACCTTATTTGGAAATATGGTCTTTGCAGATGTAATTAGTTAAGTTAGCATGAGGTCATATTGGAGTAGACTGGGTCCTAATCCAACATGACTGGTGTCCTTGTAAGAAGAGGAGAAGAGACACAGAGAGACAGATGCAGAGAGAAGATGACCTTGTGAAAATGGAGGTGGAGATTGGAGTGATAAAGCTACAAGCCAAGGAATGCCAAGGATTTCCATAAGCCACTGGAAGCTAGGAGAGAGATATGTAACAGATTCTTACCTAAAACCTCAGAGGGAGAATGGTCTGGCCAACACTTTGATTTTGAAGTTTTAGCCTTCAGAACTTTGAGAGATAAATTTTTGTTGTTTCAAGCTACCCAATTTGTGATATTTTGTTACAGCAACCCTAGGAATCTAATATACTCTGTAACCTGCTTTCATACCTAGATATGAGGAAGGCAATTTAGATGAACTGTAACGACCATAAAACATTGGGATTTTCTTTAGTTTAGGTAGCCACAACAAATTTAATATAGTCTCAGAATATCATCAAAATATGTTAGAGCGATAGGCAGCAATAGTGAAATAGGAGAGTACATTTATTCAAATAAAATTTACTCACCAATTTTCTTAAATACAATAAATGCCAGTATAATAAAGCAAAGAAACTCTTGTGATAATAAGACATTTTATGAAAAAAATTTTATGAAATAATAATATATCTGTCTAATGATTTGTGTTTGTTTTTTGTAATTAGCCTAAGATTTTTGATGAAAGCAGCACATAAATTGTTGTGTTGATTCTGTACCCTTTCTTCTTATCATGGTGCTCCTGTTTTTTCCCAAGCCTAGCCAGATGAAGAACCTCCTGGAGGTTGTAGGTGACCTTGATAAAAGAGATTTCTGGGAAATGATGGGGCAAAAGCCTGATTGGAGTTAGTTGAGGAAGGAGAGATGAGGACGAGATGGCAGCAAGTACAGACCACTCCTATGAGGAGTTTGCTATAAGAGGGAGCAAAGGAAAGAGTGTAGCTGGAGGGGTACATGAAATCTAGGGAGGGACTTTTTAAGATAGTAAGGTAGGCTTTCTAAGATTCACCACATACAGTAGGAATTCGTCGATATACTTATTCACGAACTTATCTGGAGTTCTAACGAAAAGATTGAGATCTAGTTGTAAATCCTGAACTCTTTCTTAACCAAGATCAAAGTTGTCTGCTACTGTCTTGTCCGTTTAAGTAGAGATGTCAGAGTTTTCAGTGAGCTGATGGAGAAGGGCCCAGGAGCACTTCCTTTTCTGCTAAGTTAGCAGGACTTTATTTAACAGATCATTTCAGAACTGGAAGATAGTATCATCTAATCCCTTCATTAAACTGAGGAATCTGAGACTCAGATAATTTCAGTCTTGAGATTTGTTCTTAAAGTGGTTGGGTAAGGATTAATGAAGTGGTTTGGGGGCCAGTCATACCTGGGATTGAGTCCCAACTCTGCCACCACTTACTTGCTGGATAACTTTGAGCAAGTCACATGATGTCCCTAAGCCTCAGTGTTCACATCAGTGAATGAGGGGATTATGTGGTATTTCACAAATGAGGATACTAATGGGACATTTTTTTCAGGGTTGTTGTAAAAATAAACTCAAGTAAGACAGGTAAAGGGCTTAGTACAACACTGGGTGTACTAAAACCAGTTGTCATCAAGTCCACTCCAACTCATCATGACCCCATGTGTGTCAGAGTAGAACTGTGCTCCATAGGGTTTTCAATGACTGATCTTTTGGAAGTAAATCAACAGGACTTTCTTCTAAAGCTTCTCTGGATGTATTTACACTGCCAACCTTTCTGTTAGTAGCCGAGCACTTAACTGTTTGCACTATCCATAGACTCCACTGGGTATGCAGTAAGCATTAATAAGTGTTAGCTAATATTATTACTTTCATATATATGAGCATTTGCACCCACAGAAAAGATACAATGCATGTTTAGCATGTATACAAAGTTAAAAAAATGTTATGGAGATTTACACAAACGGAATGTAATAGACACTGAGAAGACACCCTGGCCACATTGTTTAGTCTAAGCCTTGCTAAAGTACATGACTAGCTATAGTTGCCCTGTTCAAAGATTATTACTCACAGTTGACTCAAGTCTAGGTCTCCTTTAAAGTGCCTGTTTGGCTTGCTGATGTGGAATTGGTATCTCCTATGTAAAAACTTCAGAGCCGCCTATGAACTGGCTGGCTGCTGTCTACTGCTTCTTTCTCTTTTTTTTTTAATTTTATTCCCCTGACCTTCCCTTTTGAAGCCAGCCATGGGTTTAAGTAAAGCTGGTTGCGGTTGAGGGCTGCCATGTAGCTGGCTGGACCTGTATAATCAATCCTCTTTCTAGTACAGCCTCAGAGCTGGCTGTATAGGAATGAAATGAGAGAGAAGTAAACGTGAGGCAGAAAAAAGGTAGGGGTAGTGGTACAGACAACTAGCTCTTCCCAACCCCTCCCCAGTCTCTGGATGTGTGCTGTAAAGATCTATTTGCCTCTAGCAGGCCTGCGAAGCAAGATCCCTGATCCCATCAAAGCCATTGGGTGGGCACCTACCTTTGTTTTTACCCTTTAGCCCAGGCACTGTGAGGTTATCAAACATTCTGTTAGTAATAGTCAAAGTAGCTTAGAATATCTGTTCTGTCTCTTGGGGACCATTTTTTTTAAACAAATTCTCAGCCACCACTTTGCTTTAACTCATTTCCTATGTTGGTTTTCTTCTCACTGGAAATGAGCAACACGAGCCTGGATTAAGACCAATATAACAGCAAAAGTTAATTGGAGTCTGAAAGGATCAAGACACTTGAAGCCCATCTTGATAAACCCCTGCAGGGTTTGGAAATGAGTTTGATGGAAACCAAAAAAATCTGGTTTCCTTTGCCCCAGGGATCCACTTACCAACTTTCTGTAGTAATCCCTAGACTATAACTGAATGCTTAGTCTTAAGTAAGCAATATATTTATGCCTCTGCTTTACATATACTGTTGAAAAGGTAGTTAGATGAAGAAATGCAAAAGAAAAATTTTATAGTCTTTCTGGCTACTGAGGTAAGCTGTACTATAGTAGCAAACCAAGGAGTTTGGTTTCTCTTTCTGGAACTGATATATATATGTACATATATATATATATAAATATATATATATAATTACTTTTTTTCTTATTTAAATATGCCAGAACAGGGTTATATAATCTTACAGCCTTGCTCAAATGCATCCTATTTTTTTCACCCTTTCTAAAACTTATTTTCCTGAAAAAATGTTGTTTCCCATTAAAGAGAAAATTTTCTAAACGTCAAGCAGTAAGAAATTTAACAAGGAATTTATTGGAGGCTATCACAACGTGGGCTCAAGAATAAAGATTGTGAGAATGGTGCAGGACCGGGCAGTGTTTTGTTCTGTTGGGCAGAGGGTCACTATGAGTTGGAACCGACTTGACGGCACTTGACAACAACAATCACAACGCAAATAGGAACTACTGGCTTTGGCTTCTTAGTAATGGGAAACAGAACTGTTAACCTTTAGTCCATCAGCTGAATTTTGGCTCTGGATATAATGACACAAAGTCATTACCCCCTGAAGGTCCATGGTCTTTGGGGAAATGAGTGTCTAGTGGTTTCAGTTCCATCCCTAACAGCCCAGAGTCTTCATCAGCCTGCCTGCCATTACAATTAGAGTTAATTGTCACTAGTGCAGCTGAAAACAGGGATTGAATGAGATGGGAGAGTGAACTACCTCTCCTTTACTGCTCGAGGTGGTCCCTGAGCAGCTAAAGACTATTCTTCTCCTAGGCTATTGAAAAACCTGTTTTGGAAATTTAGAGAAAATGAGTGGAAGGCATGAAAATGTCTATTCATATGTTCGATCAAAAAGTCTTGCTTTGCATGCAGAATAACGTTTTAATAACAGGTATCATTTCAAATTATGTTTGATTAAAGTCGCATCTGTGTTCAGTGCACAGAAGAGGGAATGGTAAGTCAGTTACTCCACTTCCAATGAGAATCAAGTATCTCCTTTGAAGGGTATCATTGAGTCTGAATTCTTTCAGATGGTAGATTTGTTTTTAAAATTGCTTATGCAGGCAACAAGAAGTCAATGCTGTCTCTTTGAAAGAGCTTCCATTGGAGAGCTTTTAAAATTGGCTTTAGCTGGACATTTTAGAGGCATAGTTTGTTCATTTCCATGTTTATTTCAGGTTGTATTTAAGCCTCATACGGGAAATAGCATTCACGGTGTAGCCTTGAAATAAAAGGGGCAGTGGATAGAAATAACCCTAGCCTACTTTCTTCACATATTTGTAAAAGATGTTTCCTTTCCTTTAACCTTATCCTGTGAAACACCATGAGAGATCTTGGACAACTTCTCTTGTGATTGATGTTTCTAAATTGGTGACATGCAATTACCTTTTCCATATTCACACTGCTGAATAAGCTGAATTTTTAAATTATACACTTGTAGCTGGTTGAAATCTTCCCTAAGTATAAAATGGATGTTAAGTGTCTTGAGAGTTGATTTTAAGATGTTAAATTCTTTGCTCTCCTGACAGGCAAAACTAGTCTTACCAGAAAACTCTTAAGAAGGATTATTGCTAAGCTAACCACTTTTTGATCTTTGGAACGATTCCCTGATTTTATCTCATTTTCTTGTTCCAGTATCATCAGGGGAACTCTGTTGATGTTGTTAGGTGTTGTTGAGTCAGTCCAACTCACAGTGACCCTGTGGACAACAGAAGAAAACACTGCCCAGTACTATGCCATCCTCACAATTGTTGCTATGCTTGAGCTCATTATTGCAGCCATGGTGTCAATCCATCTAGGTGAGGATTTTCCTCTTTTTTGCTGACCCTCTACTTTACCAAGTATTATGTCTTTCTCCAGGGACTGGTCCTTCCTGATAACATGTCCAAAGTATGTGAGATAAAGTCTCACCATCCTTGCTTCTAAGGAGCACTTTGGCTGTACTTCTTTCAAAACAAATTTGTTTGTTCTTCTGGCAGTCCATGGTTTATTCAATATTCTTCAGGAGCACCATACTTCAAAGGCATCATTTCTTCTTTGGTCTTCCTTATTCATTGCCTAGCTTTCGCATGCATATGGGGCAAATAAAAACACCATGGCTTGGGTCAGGCGCACCTTGGTCTTCAAGGTGACATCTTTGCTTTTGAACTCTTTAAAGAGGTCTTTTGCAGCAGATTTGCCAAATGCAATTGACTTCTCAACTGCTGCTTCCATGGGTGTTGATTGTGGATCCAGATAAAAAGAAATCCTTGATAACTTCAAGATTTTGTCTGTTTATCATGATGTTGCTTATTGGTCCAGTTGTGAGAATTTTGGTTTTCTTTGTCTTGAGGTTTAAACCGTACTGAAGGCTGTAGTCTTTGATCTTCATCAGCAAGTGCTTCAAGTCCTCTTCACTTTCAGCAAACAAGGTTATGTCATCTGCATAGTATAGGTTGTTAGTGAATCTTCCTCCAGTCCTGATGCCCTGTTCTTCATATAGTCTGGCTTCTTGGATTATTTGTTCGGCATACAGATTTAATAAGTATGGTGAAAGGATACAACCCTGAGGCACACCTTTTCTGATTTTAAGCCACTCAGTATCCCCTTGTTCTGTTTGAATGATTGCCTCTTGGTCTATGTACAGGTTCCTCATGAGCACAATTAAGTGTTCTGGAATTCCCATTCTTTGCAATGTTATCCATAATTTGTTATGATC
>NW_004443965.1:21537761-21606360 GCF_000243295.1 Trichechus manatus latirostris
TGGTCTATGTACAGGTTCCTCATGAGCACAATTAAGTGTTCTGGAATTCCCATTCTTTGCAATGTTATCCATAATTTGTTATGATCCACGCAGTCGAATGCCTTTTCATAGTCAATAACACATCTTCCTGGTATTCTCTGCTTTTAGCCAAGATCCATCAAACATCAGCAATGGTATCCTTCATTCCACATCCTCTTTCGAATCTGGTTTGAATTTCTGGTTAGATGAACTCTAACCAATGGGAAATTATGGCTATGTTCACAATCTGAGAACTAGAGACTTGGAGTTTGAGAATATTCATGTAGTAGAGGTCAGATGGGTGGGATTCTATGATCTGGAAACATTCTTGGTGATCTTATGTTTTAAGGTTATTTGTAAGACAGCCTGATACAATTGGGTAAATTCTAAAATGTTCTAATACAAAGGCTTGAGAAATAGCAGAAACTGAGCCATTCAGTCATTCAAGTATTTATTTATTTATTTATTTTTAGACTAGTCAGTTGTGAAAAGTAAAATAATCATTTGGAAATGTGTCCACAAGTGACGAGAGCTCTCACATCTTATCTTAACATGCCCAGCCCGGGTAGAACTGGCTGGGACTTAAGGAAGAGGTAGTGATGTTAATGAGAGATGCCCTGTTCATCCCAACACATGAAAAGGGAGCGAGTCACTGGCTCAGCAGTTAAGTCTGGAGGGAAGACTTGGATTTGGAAGTTACAAAGTTACAGGAAACACAGAAGCCATAGATTTGGGCAAACTCATCCATGAAGCGTGTATGAAGGATGAAGATCAGGTGGCTGACAGGGGAGCCCTGAGGCACAGAAACATTTTAGGGGAAAGCAAAAGGATGAAAGAAGGAAGCTGAGAAGGAGCAGCCATAAGGAAGGCAAAAAATTGAGAGACTATAGTGTTTAGTAGAATCCCTAGTGGCTCAGTGGTTAAGAGCTTGGCTGCTAACCAAAAGGTCAGCAGTTTGAATCCACCAGTCACTCCTTGGAAACCCTATGGGCCAGTTCTGTTCTGTTCTACAGAGTTACTATGAGTTGTAGTTGACTCAATGGCAATGGGTTTGGTTTTTTATAGTGTTTAGTACAAATGGTTAGCAAATTCTCTGCTAGCTGAAATGTTGGAGGTTTCAGTTCACCCAGAGACACCTCAGAAAAAAGGCCCAGTGACTTACTTCTGAAAAATCAGCCAATGAAAACCCTATGGAATGCAGCTCTACTCTGACACACAAGCAGGCAGAAGTAGTCTATAGTGTCAATGCTGCAGAGAAGTAAGATAAGGATGGAAACATCTATTAAATGTATCAATACTGAGGCCATTAGTAACTCTTAGGGTCAGAAAAGCAATCTCCAGGGCATAGTGGGTCAGAAACCACATTGCAAAATGTAGAAATTAGTGGGAAGGAAAGGAGTTTGGCTGTGAAGATAAACAAGAAATATGGAGGTAATTTGAGTGGTATCTGGGATTTAATATGTTTAGATATTTACTATGTTTTCAGGAGTAGAGTGACCTGAGATTGTGGGTCCATCCTGTGTAGGAGGAAGATAGGTTGAATGTACAGGAAGGAGTGTCCATGACTGACAGAGCAAGGCCCTTGAGGTGGTGGAGTAGTTGGTAGTAGAGTGGTTAAAAACAAGTGGCCAGGTGGACAGGAGAACCCCAGAGGCAAGAAGGAACACCTAACCATTGCTTGGATTGGTTGGAGGGGAGAGAAGATAGGTATAGTTGTGGCTAAACTTGTAGGGAGGGAATAGAAAATTGCCGGGTCCTACCTGGTCATTTTTTTTTCTACAAAGAGAAGGTGTGATTTTCTGCAGAAATTAAGGAAAAAACTGAAAACAAAGGAGGTTTTAAAAGAGGCCAAAGTATGCAATTGCCATCGAGGGGAATAGGAGAGGAGACTAGCTAGGCAGGTGGAAAGTCAGGGCTTTTACTTGAATAATGTGTCGGGGCTGAATAAGGTCATTTGATTGGAGATACTGGGACCAATTAACTTTAATTTGCTTCCAAGACAACAAAAACAAAACAAAACAAAACAAAACCTACTGTCATCAAGTCGATCCCATAGGATCCCATAGGATTTCCAAGGAGTGGCTGGTGGATTTGAACTGCCAATCTTTTGGTTAGCAGCCAACTGTTTAACCACTGTGCAATCACTGCTCCAGACAACAAAAGAGGGAAGTAGATGAGAGACTACTGAAGGGTCTAGAGCATTTGGGAGGAAGGGGGAGGCAACCAGTACAGATAAAAAGTAGCTTAAGATGGTATTCAATATGCATGTCTTCTCCTGGCAAATCATTAGCTTCATCTTGTATTTGAAGCAAGGTGTCTTAGCCTGGATTCTCTAGATAAGCAAAACCAGTAAATCCTATAAATATATATATATAGAGAGAGATTTATATCAAGGAAACAGCTCACGTGACTGTAGAGGCTAGAATGTCCCAAGTCCATGGATGAGGGTAGAGGCCTCTCCCAATTCACACAGATGCAGAAGCTGACGAGCCCAAGCTGTGCAGGTTGGAGAGCAGGGCTCCCGCTCACAGGCTGTAAAGGTTGACGAATTCCAAGATAAGCAGGCAAGACCTCAAGGTTTCTCCTGTTTCACGTAGCTGCAGGGGCTGGTGATCCCAAGATGGGCAGGTCAGAGAGCAGGGCTCCACTCACAAGCTGTGAAGATCTATGAATCCCAAGTTCAGCAGATAAGCTGACAGCTCAAGTTCCAAGAACCAGAGGTGAGATGACAGGAGGCAGTCACAGGATCACAAGTGAGCAAAAAGCCAGAACGTCTGCTTATATTCAGATGCAGACCACACCCGCAAGGAAACTCCCTTTCATCTGATTGGATACTCACAGGATAATTCAATCATGGGAGTGATCACATATAAACACCGAGAATCATGATCCAGCCAAATTAACACACAATCTTAACCATCACACATGGCATCATTTTCAATTTGCGGTCATCACTACACTTGGATGTCCAGTCAAAATAGGAACTGGTTCCATAATTTAACAAAGCAAAATTGTCATATTACTCAAAACTGCATAGTTTTTTAAATTATTTTGGCCCCCCTAATCCCCATACCCCCACACATCTGTCAGTTTGTCATACTGTGGTGGCTTTCATGTTGCTGTGATGCTGGAAGCTATGCCACTGGTATTCAAACACCAGCAGGGTCACCCATGGTAGGCAGGTTTCAGCTAAGCTTCCAGACTAAGACAGACTAGGAAGAAGGATGTAGCTGTCTACTTCTGAAAAGAATTAGCCAGTGAAAATCTTATAAATAGCAGCAGAACATTGTCTGATATAGTGCTGGAAGATGAGCCCCTGAGATTGGAAGACACTCAAGAGACAACTGGGGAAGAGCTGCCTCCTCAAAGTATAGTTGACCTTAATGATGTGGATAGAGTCTAGCTTTCAGGACCTTCATTTGCTGGTGTGGCAATGACTCAAAATGAGAAAAACAGCTGCAAACATCTATTCATAATCAAAACATGAAATGTATGAAGTATGAATCTAGGAAACTTGGAATTGTCAAAAATGAAATGGAATGCATAAACATAAATATCCTAGGCATTAGTGAGCTGAAATGGACTGGTATTGAACATTTTGAATTGGACAATCATATAGTCTACTGTGCTGGGAATGACAACTCAGAGAGGACTGGCGTTGCATTCATCGTCAAAAAGAACATTTCAAGATGTATCCTGAAGTACAGTGCTGTCACTGAAAGGATAATATCCATATGCCTACAAGGAAGACCAGTTAATACGACTATTATTCAAATTTATGCATCAACCACTGGGGCCAAAGATGAAGAAATTGAAGCTTTTTACCAACATTTACAGTCTGAAATTGATCGAATAGGATGCATTGATAATTACTGGTGATTGGAACGCAAGAGTTGGAAACAAAGAAGGATTGGTAGCTGGAAAATATGGACTTGGTGATAGAAACAATGCCGGAGATTGAATGATAGAATTCCTCCAGACCAATGACTTCTTCATTACAAATACAATTTTTCAACAACATAAATGTGAATATACACATGGACCTTGCCATATGGAATACACAGGAATCAAATCGACTACATCTGTGGAAAGAAACAATGGAAAAGCTCAATATCATCAGTCAGAACTAAGCCAGGGGGTGACTGTTGGATAGACAATCAATTGCTCATATGAAAGTTCATGTTGAAGCTGAAGAAAATTAGAGCAAGTTCATGAGACCCAAAGTATGACCTTGAGTGTATCTCACCTGAGTTTAGAGACCGTCTCAAGAATAGCTTTGACATGTTGAACAGTAATGACTGAAGACCATACAAGTTGTGGAAGGACATCAAGGACATCATACATCAAGAAAGCAAGAGGTCATTAAAAAGACAGGAAAGAAAGAAAAAACCAAAATGGAAGTCAGAAAAGACTCTGAAACTTGCTCTTGAATGTCAAATAGCTAAAACAAATAGAGGAAATGATTTAGTAGAAGAGCTGAACAGAAGATTTCAAAGGGCAGCTTGAGAAGACAAAGTATTATAATGACATATGCAAAGACCTGGAGATAGAAAACCAAAAGGGAAAAACACACTCGGCATTCCTCAATCTGAAAGAACTGAAGAAAAAATTCAAGCCTCGAGTTGCAATATTGAAGGATATTACAGGGAAAATAATAAACAATGCAGGAAGCATCAAAAGAAGATGGAAGGAATATACAGAGTCACTACACCAAAAAGAATTTTTCAACCATTTCAGGAGGTAGCATATGATCAGGAACTGATGGTACTGAAGGAAGAAGTTCAAGCTGCAGAAGGAAGACGTTCAAGCTGCACTGAAGGCATTAGCAAAAAACAAGACATCAGGAATTGACAGAATACCAACTGAGATGTTTCAACAAACAGATGCAGCACTGGAAGTGCTCACTCGTCTATGCCAAGAAATTTGGAAGACAGCTATGTGGCCAAACTGACCGGAAGAAATCCATATTTGTGCTTATTCCCAAGAGAGGTGATCCAATTGAATGTGGAAATTATCAAACAATATCATTAATATTACATTCCAGTAAAATTTTGCTGAAAATCATTCAAAAGCGGCTGTAGTAGTACATCGACAGGAAACTGCCAGAAATTCAAGCTGGATTCAGAAGAGGATGTGGTACGTGGGATATCATTGCTGATGTCAGATGGATCCTGGCTGAAAGCAGAGAATACCAGAAAGATGTTTACCTGTGTTTTACTGACTATGCTAACACTTTCGACTGTGTGGATCATAACAAATTATGGATAACGTTGCAAAGAATGGGAATTCCAGAATACTTAATTGTACTCATGAGGAACTTGTACGTAGATCAAGAAGGAGTTGTTTGAACAGAACAAGGGGATACTGTGTGATTTAAAGTCAGGAGAGGTGTGTGTCAGGGTTGTATCTTTTTCACCATACTTATTCAATCTGTATGCTGAGCAAATAATCAGAGAAACTGGACTCTGTGAAGAAGAACAGGGCATCAGGATTGGAGGAAGACTCATTAACACCCTGCATTATGCAGATGACACAGCCTGGCTTGCTGAAAGTGAAGAGGACTTGAAGCACTTACGGATGAAAATCAAAGACTACAGCCTTCAGTATGGATTACACCTCAACATAAAGAAAACAAAAATCCTCAAAACTGGACCGACAAGCAACATCATGATAAATGGAGAGAAGACTGAAGTTGTCAAGGACTTCATTTTACTTGGATCCACAATCACTGCTCATGGAAGCAGCAGTCAAGAAATCAAACAACATATTGCATTGGGCAAATCTGCTGCAAAAGACCTCTTTAAAGTGTTAAAAAGCAAAGATGTCACCTTGAAGACTAAGGTATGCCTGACCTAAGCCATGGTGTTTTCAATCGCCTCATATGCATGCAAAAGCTGCACAAGGAATAAGGAAGACAGAAGAATTGATGTCTTTGAGTTACGGCATTGGTGAAGAATATGGAATATACCATGGACTGCCAAAAGAATGAACAAATCTGTCTTAGAAGAAGTACAGTGAGAATGCTCCTTAGAAGCAAGGATGGTGAGACTTTGTCTCATATACTTTGGACATTTTATCAGGAGGGACCAGTTCCTAGAGAAGGACGCTATGCTTGGTTGAGTAGAGTGTACGCGAAAAAGAGAAAGACTCTCAATGAGATGGACTGACACAGTGGCTCCAACAATGGGCTCAAGCACAACAACGATTGTGAGGATAGTGCAGGACCAGGCAGTGTTTCGTTCTGTGGTAAGTAGGGTCACTGTGAGTCGGAACTGAACGGATGGCACCTAACAACAACAACAATCCCCATACAGAGCCCTGGTAGCCCAGTAGTTTAACAGCTCGGCTGCTAATCAAAAGTTGGCAGTTCGAATCCACCAGCCACTCCTTGGAAACTCTATGGGGTGGTTCTACTCTGTCCTATAGGGTCACTCTGAGTCAGAATCGACTCCTTGGCAATGGTTTTTTTTTTTTTTTTTTTTTTAATTCCTATACAAGGAGACTTGGTGGCACATGGATTAAAGCAATGGACTGCTAACCCAAAGGTTGGTGGTTTGAAACCACCAGTGGCTCCATGGGAGAAAGACCTGGCAGTCTGCTTCCATAGAGTTTTACAGCCTTGGAAACCCTACGGGGTTGCTATGTGTTGGAATAGACTTGATGGCAGTGGGTTTTGGTTAATCCCCATGTGGAGCCCTGGTGACACAGTAGTTAAGTACTCAGCTGCTAACTGAAAGATCAGCAGTTTGAACCCACCAGGAGCTCCACAGGAGAAAGATGTGGCAGTCTGCTTCTGTAAAGATTTACAGCCCTGGAAACCCCGGGGGGCAGTTCTACTCTGTCCTGTAGGGTCACTGTGAGTTGGAATCGACTAGAGGGCAATGGGTTTAATCTCACATAAAGATTACTTTTACCAGTTTTATTTTGGTGACCAAATTAACTTGGTTATCTCGTGATCTTCAAAATGGCTTAACCACTTGATGATTGTAGTACTGAGGGAATGTTTTTTCTTTTTTTGCTAAATCTGAGTCTGCTAGAATTTCTGTTTATTTTCAACTGTTAGGTTCTTTTTTGACTTAATCATGATGGAAGGATTTTTATTTGCTTCATTTGGGAGAAAGAGTGACTCATGATGAGAACCTGTTCCTTCTAAAAGGCCTTTGTCATGCGGCTAACACTATTTTGCTCATGCTCTCTGTGTGTTCTTTTCAAAATTTGAAGTAGGTCAAAGTATCCTTAACAGCAAAAGCAAAAGCAAAAGCAAAAGACAAATAAAGCTGTTTTCTTATTTTCTCTTCTTTGTACAATCTTTGTCCTAGAAAACACATTCACATCAGTAGGGGATATAGTTTTCTACCTGTTTAAGTTCTCATTCTCGAGATAAAGTAGGGGAAGTGGCACTGAACTAATCCATTCTTGAAAACATCTTAACATTATAAGCAGAACAAAGTGGTACAAAATGTATTCAGCCTCACGGATTTCTCTAGATTGTAACCAGAATAGAAAATGGCAGAATGTATTAATTCCTAAAATAAAATTATAATGAGAACAGAAAACGGTGCGAGATGAATTATTGTAGTGGCAGGCTTCTGTCTGCAGAGCCTGGTGTCTTTAAATACCACATTGCAGTGCTTTGTAGTCAGCCTCTCTCTTGTAATCTATATTTTAAAGATACTTTAAAGATAAAGCTAGCCCATAGTCTCATATCCGGGAGAACCGCAGCAGTGCTCTGGACACCGAATAGCCCTAGGGAAGTGGGGAATGGACTTACCTTGCAGGAACAAAGAAGATTTAAGTCAGATAAGCAGGCAGATCTTTATTACTGCAAACTTAGAGGCTGACATGCTTCCTTCTCAAGCAGATCGCCCTTAAGTCTGGTCACTCCAAGGAAAATA
The DNA here is from genome assembly GCF_000243295.1 of Trichechus manatus latirostris. Classification (NCBI taxonomy): domain Eukaryota; kingdom Metazoa; phylum Chordata; class Mammalia; order Sirenia; family Trichechidae; genus Trichechus; species Trichechus manatus. The sequence goes on from NW_004443965.1 coordinate 21,545,675, forward strand.
AAGTGGTTGTGGTTATAAAAGAAGAAATTTGTTCTTTGCCAAAAACACTTCACATTTTACAATGCATAAAAAATTGCTGGATGCTTTCTGTCATTGCTGCTTGGGGGTCCAGGTTTTAAACAGGGATGGCAACCTATTTTCTGGGATGGACAATGAAAGCGTTTGAAGCTAGATTGTCTTTTATGATATCTTTTCTTCATATTATAAATATACATATTAATAGACCCTGTGGATTTAGGAAGTTAGTAATTGCAGATGGATAGGGTAGTGATGTACCTGCAGTGTCATTCAGATGCAGATTTTTAGAAGCTTTGCACTGTTAAGGCAACTGAGACTCAGAGCTTCATACACTTCAAAGGTGACTCCAGGAGCTACAGTGGAAAACCTCAAGTGGCTACATTAGAACTTTGAAATGTTTAATACGTAATGCTCGTCCCGTGTAGCTTCACATCCTCCCAAACCTGATCTGACTGCGAATTTTTAATCAGCGTATCTGGTCTTTGAATCAGAATGACTTTGCCGATTTGATTGGCAGCAATATTGCTTTTGTTTTGAATTTTCATGATGTAGAAAATTTGGGTCCAAATTTCTTCCTCTCTGCATTAATACTGTGGCACAAGGCATGGCTAGGTTATCCAAACTGTGAATTAGAGTTTTGAATAACATCTGAGTAAGGCATTAGCAGTCCTGTCTTATCATGGCTGGTTTTGATTTCAGAAGAAATTGGCTAGCTCTAAATAATAAGCAAGAGCAAACTGTGAATTACCAGAATGTGCTAAACACAAATGGTATTGTTACCCAGGCTCAAGCACTTATTTTCTCTTTCCACATATTAGCTTCCAAGACAGTTCTGTGACATAACCTCTTCAAGCAAATCTGGTGACCTGTGACTGTACTTTTCCTGGAACAAATTCTTGGTGAAAGTCTCTGCCTACCCCTCGCTTAGAGCCTAATCCTACAGTCAGGGATCCTTTATCCCCGGATCCCTGAAGCTGTTTAGAAAAGAAGCTGTTTATTTCTTCTCAAGGAGTCCTGGTGGCACAGTGGTTAAGTGCTCAGCTGTTAACTGGAAAGGATGGTGGTTTGAACCCACCAACCGCTCCTCAGGAGAAAGATGTGGCAGTCTGCTTCCATAAAGACTGTTGTTGGTAGGTGTCCTCCAGTTTTGTGCCACTAAGGCTCCTCCAGCCTTGGAAACTCTATGAGGCAGTTCTTCTTTGTCCTTAGGGTCACTATGAGTCGGAATCAAGTCGATGGCAATGGGTTTATTTCTTCTCAACCCTCTGACTTGATTCTCAAGTTTCAACCAATGGTATTGTAACCTCTTTAATGTTTGATTAAAAAGGAGAGGGATTCAAAGAGTGAAAACCCAAGATGGCCTTACTGCTTTAAGTTTTGAAAAAAATCAAAAACCTTTAAGCAAATAGCACATATGAGCCTGTGCTTTGAAACCCCAAGTGAGTCAAACAGCCTCTCTTTCTGGAGAAATTCATCCTCAAGTATATTCTCCCCACTGTCTGCATGGCCTGTACATGAAACATTTGCATTTTCTTTTAAAACCATGATAAAGAGAATTAAAACCCTATGATTAAACATTTAACATAAAATTAAAGGGCCGTGGTTATTCATTAGGAAAGTACTATGTACCTAGAGTTCAATTAGATTTCAAATACACTTCTTTCTTTTTACACAAAATTGAAATTTATGGATTTGACATTTCTGTCTATCTGCCTTGTTTTTCAGTCACAGTTTACAGTATTTTGTTCGTATCTGCAGCATTTTAGGGTCAGGAGAACATATTTTGACAAGTTTAGCCTGGGCTGGGCTTTCAATTTTCTGCAGGAATTTCAATTCTCCTTTGCTCCCCTGAATTTCATTAGACTGAACAGAGAGTGGTATATGGTAGGTATGAGGTGACACTACAATAAATTTTCTTGCCTGCATGAAGCATACAATCTAGAAGGGAAGGCAAAATTAAGAAACAGACCTCTGGCCATATCATAATTTCGTATATAAGGAGCTATGACAATTTACCACCACTCCTACTGTGGTGGCTTGTGTGTTGCTATGATCTGGAAGCTATGGTATTTCAAATACCAGCAGGGTCATCCATGGTAGACAGGTTTTAGTGAAGCTTTTAGACAAAGACAGACTCAGAAGAAAGGCCTGGTGAGCTACTTCTGAAAATTAGCCAATGAAAACCCCATGGATCATAACAGAACATTGTCTGATATAGTGCTGGAAGATGTTCCCCCTAGGTTGGAAGGTCCTCAACATACGACTAAGGAGGAGCTGCCTCCTCACAGTCAAGTTGATCTTAATGATGCAGATTGAGTAAAGCCTTTGGGACCTTCATTTGCTGAAGTGACATGACTCAAAACGAGAAGTAACAGCTTCAAACATCCTTCAGATATACCAGTAATCATGAAGATTGTGTAGGACCAGGCAACATTCCTTTCTGTTATACATAAAGTCGCCATGAGTCAGTGCCGACTCCACACAACTAACAATAACAACATGACAATTTAACGGGAAAGGTTGGACATTTGGAAACAGAATTCAGTGTAGATCTTAATTTTCTGCCATATCCCACAATACCTCCCAGGTAGGTTGAAATAAAAATTATTAAAATTAAATTTGTAAAAAAAATAAGGTGAATATTTATTGGTTCTCTGGATGGGGAAGGATTGTCTACATTTAAAAACAAGAGAAAAATAATATAAAGAAAGAAAAATATATAATATTTTTTAAACCTGAATTAAAAAAAAAAATCCTAAATAAAACTAAGAGACAAGAAACCAGAAAAAGAATTTGCCACAAATATAGATAAGGTACAAATTTCTTATTATATAAAGAGCTCATACAAATCAATATACAAACAAAGGGAATGGACAAATTACAAAAGAGGGAACTTAAGGGTACAAAGTGAAAAAAACATTCAACCTCATGAATGTGCTAATAAATACAAAATAAAACTATAATTAAGTCACATTTTTATTTTCTTTTTCATCTGTTAAATAGCTGATGGCAATAGTGGAATGAGAAAGTCACTTTAGACCCAGGTGGTGAGAGTGGGCATTGATGTGGCCTTTCTGGGCATCAATTTGACACACAGCAGGAGCCTTAAAAATATTATGTCCTTTGTGTCCATAGTATCAACACCTCCCCCCAAAAAACTCCGTTGCCGTCAAGTCAATTCTGACTCATAGCGACCCTATAGGACAGAGAAAAACTGCCCCATAGGGTTTCCAAGGAGCAGCTGGTGGATTCAAACTGCCCACCTTTTGGTTAGCAGCCGTAGCTCTAACCAGTGCGCTACCAGGGCTCTGTCCATAGTATAGTGCCAGGTGAAAAAAAAGCAAATTAAAAAACAACTTTTTAATAATATCATCCTATTGTTTTTCTTAGAAAGAAGAGAAGGAAGGGAGGAAGGAAGAAAGGAAGGAATGACTGAAGGCGGAAAAGAAAGAAGAGTTGTGCGTGTATGCACCTACAAATTGTGGTAATTTTGTTTTCTTTATATGTTTGTCTGTTTGTTTTTGTAGTGAATGTGTATTGCTATCAGCAAAGAGAGTAAAAATATCTTTAGAAGAGGAAGAAACTTTCAAAAAATATTCATATCCTTTGGCCCCTAGCTCCCCATTTAGAAAGCTAAACAAAGGAAAAGGCAGATAAGAAGACAAAGATTTATGTACAAACATGGGGTTAAAATGAAAACAACGTCAAGAAACTGGTTAAATAAATTCTGGGACATCCAAAAGATAGACTATCATGCAGTGAACTGTATGTCAGAAGGATTTTCAATGATGTGACACGGATTGAATTGTGTCCCCCCAAAATATCTGTTAGCTTGGCTGGGTCACGATTCCAAGTATTGTATGATTGTGTACCACTTTGTAATCTGATGTGATTTCCTTGTGTGTTGTAAACTATATTACTATGCTGTAATAAAATGGATTAGCAACAGTTATACTGATGAGGTATACAAGATTGGATAGTGTCTTAAGCCAATCTCTTTTGAGATGGAAGGGAGAGAAGCGAGCAGAGACACATGGGAACCTCGTACCACCAACAAAGCAGTGCCGGGAGCAGAGTGTGTCCTTTGAACCTGAGGTTCCTGCGCTGAGATGCTCCCAGACCAAGGGAAGACTGATGCGTCACAAGGACCTTTCTCGAGAGCCGACAGAGAGAGAAAGCCTTCTCCTGGAGCTGACACCCTGAGTATGGACTTGTAGCCTACTGGACTGTGAGAGAATAAACTTCTCTTTGTCAAAGCCATCCACTTGTGGTATTTCTGTTATAGCAGCACTAGATGACTAAGACAGCATGGTAAACTACATTTGACAAATTTTAAACAAACAGAACAAAACTATACAAAATTATATAAGAATGATTCCAACCTCAAAAAATATGAAAAAGACTTAGAAAAAAAATCCACCAAAATGTTCATGGTGGCCATCCCTGGCTAGATTAATTATGGAGGATTTTTGTTTTCTTCTTTGTCCTTAGCTATGCTTTAAAAAAATTTAAAAAAATTATTACGCAAAAACTAAAAACAAAAACTGGTTGCTGACTCTGACTCATGGCGACCCCATGTGTGCCAGAGTACAACTGTGCTCCATAGGGTTTTCTTTTTTTTACTTTCATTCAACAAAAGTTTATTATTGAGCTTCAGATATGCGAAAAGAACACACATTTCTTATAAAAGGTAAAGTGAAAGTCTTTATTTTAGGAGGACAAAGCGGCCCCAAGTCAGGCTCCTGTTGTCTACTTGTCGCCTTGCCCCAACTGGAGTCCCCCTGCTGGCCCACCCTCTTGCTCTGTCTGGGGCTGAGGGTTTTGGGAGAGGCAGTTGTGCCCAGGCTGAGGGCAGCTGCTCTGCCGTATTGTCCTGGCCTGGAGAGTTCCCTTCCCCAGGACACCTGCTCAGTGCCAAGTTCTGTGCTGGGACTTTAGCCACTGAGTCTCATGAGGTAGGTACTATTATCATCTCATTTTGCAGATGAGGAGAAAGGAGTGTGGCGAGATTAAGAAAGTGCCCAAGGTCAACCAGCGAGTTGGTCTTAGAGCTTGGAGTTGAGCACAGGTCTGTTGGTTCTTAAAGCCCCAGGGGAGGGGAGGGTCCTAGCTGCTGCTGCAGTCTGGAGGGGATCTGAGAACCCTGGGAGCTTCCTGAGATATGGGCTGGGCTGTTGGCTCAAGCACTGGGCTGCCAGCATGGGCTTCTGACCCCTCTGCCTTCCCCATGCCCAGGATGGCCCTCTCAGCATTGGCACTGAGCTAGCTCTTGTCCCTTTTTCTTTTTTTTTTATTGTGCTTTAAGTGAAAGTTTACAACTCAGGTTAATTTCTCATTCAAAAATTTATACACATATTGTTTTGTGACATTGATTGCAATCCCCACAATGTGACGGCTTGCTCCCCGTTTCCACCCCAGGTTCACTGTGTCCATTCGTCCACTTCCTATACCTTCCTGCCTTCTCATCTTTGCTTTTGGGCAGAAATCGCCCATTTGGTCTTGTATATTTGATTGAACTAGGAAGTATATTCCTCACATGTGTTATTGTTTGTTTTATAGGTCTGTCTAATCTTTGCATGAAAATTGGGCTTTGGGAGTGGTTTCAGTTCTGAGTTAGCAGGGTGTCCCGGGACTATAGTCTTGGTGATTCCTCTAGTCTCTGTAAGACCGGTAAGTCTAGTCTTTTTTTGTGAATTTGAATTTTGTTCTACATTTTTCTCTTGCTCTGTCCAGGACTCTCTGTTGTGATCCCTGTCAGAGTGGTCAGTGGTGGTAGCCGAGCACCATCTAGTTCTTCTGGGCTCAGGCTGGTGGAGGCTGTGGTCCATGTGGTCTTTTTGTCCTTTGGGCTAATATTTTCCTTGTGTCACTGGTTTTCTTCATTCTCCTTTGCCCTGAATGTGATGGAACCAGTAGATGCATCTTTGATGGCCACTTGCAAGCTACTCAGATGCTACTCACGAAGGTGGGGTGTAGAACATTTTCTTTATGAACTATGTTATGCCAATTGACCAAATGTCCTTCATGACTATGGTCCTCAGCGTCCCCAACCCAGCTACTCGGTCCCTCAGGTGTTTGGATGTGTCTAGGAAACTTCTATGTCTTTGCTTTGGACCACAGGGTTTTCAACGGTTAATTTTTCAGAAGTAGATCACTATGCCTTTCTTTGGAGGTACCTCTGGATGGACTCAAACCTCCAACTTTTTAGTTAGCAGCTGAATGTGTTAACTGTTTGTCCCACCCAGGGACCCTCAATTATTATGTACTACTTTTATAATAATTAAAGAAAAAACCCAGGTTTTATAACCCCCAAATTAAGTTCTTTCCACTACAGGTAGTCATTAGCTTATGACTAAGTTCTGTTCTGGTGACTTTGTCATAAGTTGATTCTGACGTAAGTTGAGTACCTCATTTGGATCATCTGGATTATCCCTGGAAATGGGAATGGCATTTCTAGTAAAAAAAAATAGTGAGAGTTGTCTGTGTGGTCCTTTTCTGATTTTCTTCACTTGCAGATGTTCAATTTTATGATTTACTGTTCATAAAATTCATCACCTGCAAGTGACCATCTGAGAATGAAAACATCTGCAAATTACGTGCCACAACACTGTATGTAGTACATATTACTAATGCTGAGATATACAAAAAAAGAAAGGACAGTCATAAATGCAGTACGTCATAACTCGAATACATCGTAAGTCAGGGACTACCTGTACACGAGAGTACAACATTTTTCAATAAAGGGCCTCGCTACCCTGCCTTAGAGCAGAAATGATGAAGTATCAGAGAGGGGCCATAGAATCTGCATGCCATTGGGAGAAACAAATTTCTACCAATAAACAGCACACGTGCAGTCCTCTACCTACTTTCCCCAATGACACATCACCCAGCTAACTAACGTCCATTATTTAGAATAACAGACTGTGCTCCTAAACCCAAGCAGCCAATAATCCATACATGGGAGATGTTATTTCTAGAAGTGCAGCCTCCAGAAGGTCTGCTTTCCATAAATGGTGTGATAACGCTCAGAAGCAGGGATCAGTGGGCACTGCCGTGCACAATGCCTAGGACGGCTGCATCTCTGGGTGCATCAGGTAATCACTGGGTAAACATCAGCGTGCCAACTGCAAAAAGATACTCTTGTGTGTAGTAAAAAAAATGTTCTCTGTTTCCAAGTCGAGGCTTAACCCTGTGTTTTGGAGACACCTGAATTGGTTTGGCGCTTTTCCAACTACAATCTGTTCGTAATCACCCAGGGTCTGTAACATCAAGCAGTGTTATGAGGGAATTAATTCTTCCTATGTGACAGTTGTTAGTATAATTCATGTCCTTGTTTTTAATTGCTGGATCAAATTACTTTGTAGATTATTTCATATTTCATCCCAAGAGAAAGGAATAGAAAAAATGCACGGTGCCTGCGGTGACTTATTTGTGGAGTCTATGCAGGAAAAAAAGGCAGAATTAAAAAGATTAATTTTCTAAACAAAATGACTCTTCCCTATCCTTCGAGTATATTTTGGATGGTTTTAGATGGAAAGTTAGCCTGAGTACATTTTTCTTTTTAAACACTCTACAAACTAAGTTTATTTTCATAACAGTTCCACCAAAATAATGTCCATAAAGGTCACAAGTAATAAATACCTTGAAAAGAATTTACAATTCAATGCTCTTTCGTTAAAGAAGCACCTTGAAGATAAGAAATTAATGAGATTTAAAATAATTTATTAAGGAACACCTAATAGACTCTTGTGAGATTCAAATGTCAAGATGTTTAAAAAAAAAACCAAAAAAAAACACAAAGAAACTTAGCAAATGCAAATTATATTTGGCAATAAAGACAAAGAGTATTTGAAAAATCTTATAAATGTTTGTTTTTGCAACACCGAAATTTTATTTTTGTATTTGAATACAGACCCAGTAGACAGTTCATCCATTTTTGAGTCATACCCAGTGAATGCTTTTCACCTGAATGTTTGGAATTGCAGAAAAAGCCAGTAACCATTTCTTAGGTGTCTTATTAGCTGAGAGTTTACTTGTAGCTGACAGGGAGGTGAAAGCCCAGTTAAGAAAAACTAACATAACTGAAAAGCCATAGAGATAATTCATTATTCTATTTATTTCCACCTTGTGATGAGTTGAGAATGAAATATATTTATAACAACGGGACACTTGAAATGAACTGTTGCTGTAACTATCCAAGGCCAGCCAACATTCATATTCTCCCATAAATAGTTGTGTTATAAAATAGACCTGAGTGATAAACTAAAGAGGAATTATAGATCAGTGATCACTTAAAAGCAAGCAGCAAGGAAATTGATAAATACTGCCTGGCTGCCTGGCAAATCAAAAAAAAAAAAAAAACAGTCATCATTAGATAGAGAGCTGAAACTGGCTGATTGCTGGGAAATTACAGCAATAGACAAATGAGCAGACCCATTTGTGTAAGGCAAAGTACCTTGTAGTTCAGGTAACAAAGTACTGTCAACATAGGAAGGTCCTTGAAATAGGAGCTGAATCCACTGCCCAGAAAACAGAAGACATATATACAGACACAGTGTTGAAAAGCTGGCAGCTGTGAATCAGTTTTCTCAGCCAGAGTGCTGAATGCATTATCATCAATGTCATCTTTCAAAAGGGGAAAAAGATACCTGTAAAAATATATGTCTTTTCCACCATTGGTACTATCAAGTGATTACAAAGAATTCCTGTGGGCACTTATATCTCTTATTATAAACTCAGTTCATTCTAGTCTATTATGGAAAACCAAGATATTCGTTTAAAAATTGGTTCTATGGCTCTCTATTCAAAATATATTGCTTGTTTGCCTATATGTTGATCAAACGAATCAAATTACCTGCTACAGGCTAAGTTGACGGACGGGTATAGGTATTCTAGCTATACCAAGGCCTCAACAAAGCAAGTCCCCATTGTTAAACTAGTTCGAATGCATCTAAACAAACTTCTTTAGGAAGTCAAGGGGAGGGCATAGAGTTGCAGTGTGGAGGAGGATGCCACATTGCTCTTGTGTTTCAAGCCAACTTCATTTTGATTGGGCCAGAAAATCACCTGATGATTAAGGACTGCTCATTTTCAATAATAACCTACCTTACTTACTTACTAATGTACTAACATTAACAAGACTGACATAATTAGATAAGCTCTGTGAAGTATATGTTATTATCCTCCTTTATAAAAGGTGATTAAGGCTCAGAGAGATTTGTGGCTTATCCCTGGTACCAAAGATGGAGCACCAGTTCCATTAGTTACCAACTCAAGTTTTCTGATTTTAACTTCCAGTGTCTTTCCCTGACCTTCTGCTGTAGGTATGACATTGTTTCCCCCCAGTTTGATACAAAGAAAGACCTGTAGAGGAGAGTCAAGAGCAGACAATGTTATTCTCTGTATGGCTATCTTTATCACAGACAGCCATGGTCCAAATAACCAAAAGAATTATCGAATTGATAATTAAGTAGCAATATTAGAAAGAGAAAACCTGAGTTTTAACACAGGGGTAGATCACCTTATATGCTAGATGAAGAAATGAGAACCCAGAAGAACCCAGAAGGTTGCAAGTATCAAAGAATATTGTTAGTTAATTCTCCCTAGAACATCCTCACATTGTATAAAATTGTTAGTGGCGTGTCAGCGTAAGAGGTGGCAACCGTATACAGATTTCAGTTTAGTTTTTGTATACTTGCTCCAAAAGGAGAGCTTTGATTTCAAAGTTCAGTTGTAATGATGAGTTATTTCAGGATATTATGATGATTTACTATGAGATTTCACATAAGGATTGACCATTGTATAGGTAACCTTTTGCTCTATAATCAATTATCCAAAGTTTAGTGGCTTAAAACAAAATCCATTTAATTTAGTTCACAGTTTTGTGGGGTGACTCGAGTAATTGAGATATCTGGAGCATCTTTTTTGGCCAGGGTCAGCTTGGCTGTGGCTGGGTGGTCTAGGGTGGCCTCACTCACATGTCTTGTGGTTGGTTGGCAGATTGGTCTATGAGGGCGTCAGCTGGACAGCTCACCTCTGCTCCATGGGATCTCTCATCCTTTAGTGGGCCAACATAGATTTTTCCACGTTAGTCTCAAAGTTCTAGAATGCAAGGAAGAGAGAGGGCAAGTCCTAATATGGAAGTATTCTCCAAGTTTCTGCTTGTATTATGTTCTGTTTGCTAGGGAACTGGGAACATCTGTTTGGAAACAGACAGCATGCTGAAACCTGAAGGATGAGTATGGGTTAGAGGGACTGAAGAAGGGTTCTGGTCCCAGGTGGAGGAAGAGGGTTGTTAGGTATGAAGCCCAGAGGAGTCCGAACAGAGAGTATCTGATCTATTTCATGAACTGAAAGACTTGTGCCATGGCTGAATCATGAGGAAATGACAGGGAGTTGCAAGAAGTGGGGCTGGAGAGGAAGGCAAAGGGCGGATGATGGAGAGCACTAAGGCTATTTTTCAGGGGCAATGGGAAACCATTGAAGGGATTTAAATAGTGGTAGTATAATAAAATCAGACTAGTACTCTGGAAAACCACTGAAGACTTAATTAGAGGAAACAAACTAAAGTAAAAGAGACTAGTTAGAAGGCTGATGTAGCAATTTCTTGTCTTAAAAGTCTATTTCTTTCAGATGTTTAGCTCTTCTAGCCTTTTATTTTTTGGTTATTGTTTTCATGGTCTATCTTTTTCCATCCTTTTCCTCCCAGCTTATCAATATCTTTATATTTATGATGTGTCTCAGATAACTGAGTTTGTGTTTTATCAAGTCTTATAATATTTATTTAAATGGAGTATTTAGTTCATTTGATTTAATTTAATGGTATATTGGGTGTAGATTTACCATCTTACTATGTTCCATCTGTTCTTTGCTCCTTTTTTCTGTTTTCTTGATACATTTTGGATTAATCAAGTTACTTTTATTTTATCTTCCCCTTTAATACCTTGTAAATTATATACATATTATTACTCTTTTAATGATTATACCTATTGAGTCAGAATCGACATGATGGCAATGGGTTAGTTATTACAGCATGCATCTTTGACTTATTAGAGTTTCTTTTAAGTTAGTACATTTCCAACAAATCAGACAATGTAAGGGCTTTATAGAACTTTATAGAATTATTTTTAATCACATAAGATATTTTTATTGTTATTGTTTCAAACAGCCAGTGTTCACTTGGATTTACCCATATTTTTACCCTTTCTGGTGCTCTTTATTTCTTCGTGTATTTCTGTACTTCCATCTGGGATCATGAAGAAGTCTCTTGAGTATTTTTTTAGTATGGTCCTGATACTGATAAATTCTATCAATTTTTGTTTGTCTGGATATGTCTTTATTTGTCCTTCATTTTTAAAGGATATTTTTGTTGAGTATAGAATTGTAGGTTGTCTTTTATTTTCCTTTAACACTTTAAAGGTGCACTTTCTTCTGGAGATGCCATCTAAGATAGAAAGAGAAGGGGAGAAACATCCTGGCTTCTCACTTCCTTTTGGTCTCCTATTTTCTGCAGTGCCTCTCATTGCTAGAAGTCAGCAGACATAGGAGCCATGGAAATACAGCTGTCAGGGTTCAGTTTATTTGTGACACATCTCAGAACATGGAGAGGGCAAAGAATAGATATGAAGCCAAGAAGGACACATGTTTTCATAATAGCTAATGCTTATCAAGTGTTTAATTTGTATATACTTTATATATACCAGAGCCCTGGTGGCACAGAGGTTAAGAGCTTGGCTGCTAACCCAAAGGTCAACAGTTCAAATCCACCAGCCACTCCTTGGAAACACTATGGGGCAGTGCCACTCTATTCTATCAGGTCACTATTAGTCGGAATCAACTCAAGGACAACAGGTTTGGTTTTATATATACCAGGCAGCATGCTAATATATCTGAGTATAGACTAGATTATCCTGCAGTTTTTCAAAAAAGGAAAATTTCAATGGCTTAACAAACACAAAGGTTTATTTCTCACTCACATTATGTGTTTAAAAGAGGCTATTGGAGGGCTCTTGTCTATATACAGGGACCCAGGTTAATGGCAGCCTTTTAATCTTGTATCTTATACCCTCTGGAATATATAACCTTCCTAGTGACCACAATAGGGAAAGAGAGTCTACAGAATTACTCCTATGTTTTTCACTTCCCCTCATAGCCCATTCAACAGTATTAACCACGTGGTCCTACCTAACTGCACACGTGCTAGGAAATGTGAGAGGCACAAGGAATATTTGGTAGGCATTACTGTTCTGCTTCTCATGGACTATCTCGTTTAATACCCACAAAACAAAATCTGATGCCTCCTTCCATAGGCCACGGGGATTTCATTTTTCTATAGAGTTCTCCCTGCTAAGTAATTTTGGGAAATTCCTTAATCATGCTCACGTTACACCAATCTCTCCTGGAAGGCACTTGTCACCTCCACCAGTCATCATTTCTCCAGATGACTACTTCAGACCCAGCAAGTAAATCAGCTCTGGCCAGCTCATATTTGGCTTCTCTGAACTGCTTCAGTTCTCTTCTTTCCATTCTGCTTTATTCTAGAATGAACATAGATCTGTTCCTTAACCTTAGAGAACACACATGAAACCAGGCAGTAGTAACTAACAACATTCTATAGGCAGCTTTGGGATACTAGAAGGGAATTACGGCACAGGAAAAGGATAGCTTAGATGTTAGCTCTACCCTTGCCGCAAGATACTGTAGTTTAATAAGTGGTTTTCTTCTGGCTATGACCTTTTTCTTGGAGTCCTCAGGCTGCTATAAAATTTTGGTGGCCAGCCCACAGTGGCAGTGCCTTTCCGTATTTTTCCTACTCAAGAGGGCGCATTTGCTCCTGACACTCAAGAGAAGAAAAATGCTTCTCTTCCTCAGCTTTACAGCCATTTGCTTCAGGAGAAAACTCTCACTCACAGTGTGTGGTCTGGCCCAAAGAGCTCAGACAGGGCAATCACAAAATTTGATGTGAGGCTTCCCAAGGTCTAGATTATGTCACCTGAAATAACATCACATGTGGGCTTTTTGTTCAGGGTGGACTTTGGTCCTTCGCATCTGGTTCCTTTTTAGGTCCCTACCTCCAGCTTAAGGTAAAGATATGCCTCCCGTCTGTCCTGTCATCACCCGGTTTCTGCTTCTGACTGCCTATGAATAATTTTAAGATGACACCCACATATACACATACACGTATCTTCCAAAAACAATAATAATCTACAGAGACAAGTTAAAAAAAAATCACATTTAGGAAAAAAAAATTTTTTCAAGGGCCCAATACTGGCAAAAATATGCATTTCTAAACAAAATATGTAGCATGTCAGTTCGAGGCATGCACATCTATATTAATGTGTGACTTCCTAATCTTCTCCAAAAAAGGAGGCGTGCATATTTACTTTACTTTGGGGTCAAAAAAGGATCCTTTCCAATTATTTTCTTAAAACAAAGGAAGTCTTCTCCAAAGATAAATTGATGTCTTTACTGGTAGAGGTAGAAAATTACTAGCAATTTTTAAAGAAAACTTTACTAGTTTTAAAATAAATGTCTGCCTCACTGGACATTTTGTTGCATTTGAGACCGGTACCTAGAAGAAGGAATTGGGGTGGAGATATATTTGGTTGTTGTATTATGAGGATTTTTAAGGTTTCAACTAGCTGTCTGTATTTATGATTGTGGGTTTAAACAAACAAAAAGCAATTTTCAGTCATGGAACTGAAAAGTGTAAAGCAGCATGATCCAATAGAAATATAATGAGATAATTTTAAATTCTAGTAGTCACTTAAAAATGTAAAAAGAAACAGATGAGATTAATTTTGATAATATTTTAATTTAACCCAATATACCCAAAATATATTAAAATGTATTTAATATATTTATATTATATATGATATATAAATATAAGCTGTATTAAAATATATAGAATATTTAATAGCCACATGTGGCTAGTGGCTACCATGTTGGACAGTGTAGGTCTAGAGACATGCCTAGAGACAGAGACTCAAATGAGGCTTTGGGATCCATTTTTCTCCCCCTGGTTTCTCTATCCTTCTTCTTCTCTGTTTGCTCCATTCTCAGAGGTATTCTCTCCTCATGGTAGCAAAATATCTGTAGCAGCTTCAAGCTACATCTTTTCAGGTTCAGGTCTCATGGTAAAGGGAGCTTCTCAACAGTGAGAGCAAAATCCTGAACCAGCTGGTCATGTGTCCATTCCTGAAGGAATTCCTAGAATGAGGAGTATAGAATGAAAGATTACTTAAGGCTCAGGTCACATGACCAACACTGACTTTAGTCCCACCAAACCATATACGTTGTGAATAAGAGCAGGGGAAGTTCCTCAGAGGAAACTCAGGTGCTATTACCAGCAGAGTAGCTGGTGCTGGACCAAAAATATTGAAATAGAAACAAAAGCAAAAATCAGAGGGCTTTCTAGGAATCACAAGAATGCAGATGGTGACTGAAGCTTGGTGTTGATAAAATCTTTCCGTGGCATGTGGAGAGAGAGTGAGCAGAGCAAAGGGTCTCAAACTGAGCCCTGTTGGTCCTCCATATCCAAGGGATGAATAGAGGAAGATGAGACTGAAATGGGGGAAGAGGAGCAGGCTCTTCAGCCACAGATGTCAAAGTAAGAAATTGTTCTGAGAACTCAGTGGCTTGACTGCGGAGAGTCAAGCAAGATAAGTATCAGGAAATGTTTAATAGATTGAGTGAAACATGTCCCACTGCTAACCTTGGCAAGAACAGTTTTGGTGGAGTGATGGGACAGAAGCTATTCTGCAACAGGTTGAGGGTGAGTCCAGTGGGCGGTAAAGAAATGGAGGCAAAGTATGGACAACTCTTTTAAGAAGTCTGAGTGTGAATAGGAAGAGAAATCTAAGATAGTAGCCTAAGGAGTTTATCAGTTTGAGAAAGGGTTTATTAAATACATTATATACAATTATTTGAGCATAAATATTTTTATAATAAATAGAAAGAATATGTGGTATGGTATAGAATTGAGTTTGAATTCTAGCTCAATAACTGACTAACTGTACTATCATTAGCAAGTTAATTGCCTTCCCTGCCTTGATTTTCTCATTTGTAAAATGGAAGTAATTATACTGATTTCATAGGTATGTTAGAAGAATGAAATGAGGTTAACGAATATGAAAAGTACTCAGTAAATGTACTCATTATTAATTATTATCCCTCTTTACTAGGTTAATGATCAATACTGTTTATGATCTCTGTGCTTGTGTGTTTTACTTAGAATGTTTTCTCCCTTCCATCATAAGCCTCCAAGATTTAAACAAATATGACTTTGTGTCTGTTGCTTGTTTGCCGCTCTGCCCCACAAATGCCCTTACCACAGATGACCCAGGGATTTACCTTCTTGATTCTTCATTGCCCTTGAACCTTCTTCTGCATGCTGATCTACATTTCTTGTCTCCAATGTTGATCCATGCTGGTCTCCACCAGACAGGCTGCTTTCTTGTGTTAAAGTGGATGTAATGATCCCAACGGGGCAGTGGTAGTTCAGTGAGAGAATTCTTGCCTTCCATCCTTCCAGGGATCACAATGGTCTGTTCTGCAAGTGATCATGGGGATGCCTCAGGATCAGGCAGCAGCGTTTTCTTCTGTTGTACATGAGGTGCCATGAGTCAGGACCTACTGGATGGCAGCTAACAACAACAAGGATCCCAAGATAGTTCAAGTCTTTCTGTCTGTAATTCTAGAAGTTCAGTCTTCATAGTTCAGGGACCTTCCCTTCTGTAATGTGCAGACTTCATCATCTGCATTTCACTTTCTAGCTTTTTCTCTTCCTATTGATGACAGTACAATTCTGTGCCATGCTGAGAAACTAGAGGTTGAGCTCTTCGTGGGTTGCCTTCTGATAACGAATGTGTTCTGCTAGTTCCTTGGGCAAAACCCCTCCTTCAAAATGCCACTGTCTGTGAAGATGTATTCCTACAAAACACTGGCTGCAGTAGTTTTATGGAGACAAAATAATCTTGCATTTCTCTCTTCCAGATTACTCAAAAGTTCACTTCTCTATGGCTGCTTCCTTTTATCCAGTCTGTAATGCCCTCCTGAGTCCTTTCTGCACCTTCCAGCTTTACTTAGCTCTTGCAGCTGGGGTTAAACATGGATCTGCTTGCTGCTTTCCTAGGATTTTGTTATTTAACTCTTCCATGTTATCTTTATGTGATGATATTAACTTGCTTGTGGCTCAGAGGAGGTGTAACTTAACGAGGCTCAAGGAGGATTCTAACTTTATATTTTGGGAATGTTTTTGGGTTGTACTTCTTTCAATACATCCTACATTTCTAAGTCATTTAAACTACAAGGATAAAAACCTGTTGGTTTTATACACTCTGACTTTCTCCATTCATCCCTCCTGCTCAGGAAAAAACTAAGCATGAACTTTCTCCTGGGTTCCTGTCCCCAAGAAGCTGGAGTGCAGATGTGCACAACCTGCAGGAGATGGACACAAGGTTACATCCTGGGGATTAACAATTCTTCTCTTCCAAATGACTGCTGCTCTGAGTGACTTGCTTGGTAGCTGTAGGGTACAGAAAAGAAATTCAATAGAGAATGGACTTAGATATTACCATTTTGTTGGCTGTTTCAAAATACTGCCATTGAGAGATCATTGCTTAGAAACTGTTGAGAAAGACTGATGGATGGATGAACAGTGGGCGGGCCGGTGGACAGACAGATCAACAGACAGATAGCTAGCTAGCTAGATATAATTTTGGACACATCAATTTGTCGATTTGTATATATTTCTGAGACGAAATATTTCGCTATTTAGACGTGTTGATTTTCTGATGAGTTTTCTTTATGTTCTGGGAACTCGGAAGAATCAGAAAGACTGTTTGCTGCTGATAAGGCAGAGTCCTCATGCACAGCACAGTGGCTGGAACATAGCAGGAGCACAATAAATGCTTATCGAGGGACCTAATGCTCCATTTGGGCTGCTCAAGTTAGAGCCAGCTCTGCTATGCTGTGTCCTTGTCAATAGACTCTCCCAGCCATGGAGGCAAACCAGAGCAGACTGATGGATTTCACCCAAAGTTGTTAATCCGTTAACAGTTGGCTGTAAAAGTATGCTTATGGAAGGAAACAAACGGGGGAAACTAAAAACCAGATTTGCAGTTGCAGTGTGAAGTCATAATTGCCATGCATCAGCAAAAAGAAAGGCCTCTCGCAGATTGCAAATGTAATTTTAATACATAAAGAAAATGTACTGGATTTAATGAATTTGCTTTGACCATCAGCAAAATGGAGTTTTGGATTTGAAGCACTGAACTTGATTCTTTGTCACTGCTGCTATTCATTTTATCCTTTGAAAAAATGTTCTCCTGACAAACTGACCAGGCAGTTCTTCTGTTTATTGGGCACGTGAGTATCTTAGTCATCTAGTGCTACTATAACAGAAATACCACGAGTGCATGGCTTTAACAAAGAGAAGTTTATTCTCTCACAGTCCAGTAGGCTACAAGTCCATACTCAGGGTGTCAGCTCCAGGAGAAGGCTTTCTCTCTCTGTTGGCTCTCGAGAAAGGTCCTTGTGATGCATCAGTCTTTGCTTGGTCTGGGAGCATCTCAGCGCAGGAACCTCAGGTCGAAAAGACACACTCTGCTCCCGGCACTGATTTGTTGGTGCTATGAGGTTCCATGCGTCTCTGCTCGCTTATCTCCCTTCCGTCTCAAAAGAGATTGGCTTAAGACACTATCCAATCTTGTATACCTCATCAGTATAACTGTCGCTAATCCATCTTATTACATCATAGTGATAGAGTTTACAATACATAAGGAAATCACATCAGTTTTCAAAATGGTACACAATCACACAACACTGGGAATCATGACCCAGCCAAGTTGACAAATATTTTGGGGGGACCCAATTCAATCCTTGACAGTGACCTTGAGTAATTCACTTAGACTCTCTGAGTCTTGATTTCCTCATATTTTAAATGGGTGTAGTAATCTATATGTGCTGGATGATTGGATGAGATGATGTGTATAAAACACCTAATTGAGTGCCTGCGGCACAGAATAGGTACTTAGTAAACAGCAGAATGTGCTGCCACAGCTGCTGCTACTGCTTAGCACTGAGTAAGTTCCTACCCACCTTTTCTTTATTACCTAGCACTGCATCAGACAACAGCTGCCTGGCAAGTCTCCCTGCTTCCACTCTTGTTTCCCTCCAATGCATTTCTATACTGTAGCAATAATAATCTTAAAACAAGAACTGGATCCCTTCTCCCTCATGCTTAAAATCCTTTAATGAGCTCACATTGCACCTAGAATAAACGCCAGCTTCTTATCAGAGCTTATAAGACATTACATGACCGGGCCTGCTCTGACGTTATTTTACCAGCACCATGTGATGCAACACTCCCTCTGTTCTACTTAAGGTCATGCTAGCTGCTGTAACAGATAAAGTCCAAAGTCTCAGTGGCTTAATACAATAGAGGTTTATGTCTTATAGTGGAAGACAGCTTCTGACATGGCTCCCAAAGATTCCTACCTCCCAATATTCATGCCTTTGTGTAATGTCTTTCCCTTGGATGTGGGCTGGATTGAGTGACTTGCATCTAATGAATCCACTACCATTTCCATCAAGTTGCTTTCAACTCATGGTGACCCCATGTGTATCAGAGTAGAACTGTGCCCCATAGAGCTTTCAATGGTTGATTTTTTGGGAACTAGACCACCAGGACTTTCTTCTGAGGCACCTCTGGGTGGACTTGAACCTCCAACTATTTGCTTAGCAGCTGAATACATTAACAACTTGCATCCCCAGGGATTCCAAATAATACATGTTGTTGTTAGGTGCTGTCCAGTCGGTTCTGGGCTCCTAGCGACTCTATGTACAACAGAACAAAACACTGCTTGGTCCTGTGCCATCCTTGCAATCTTTGGTATGCTTGAGTCTATTGTTGCAGCCACTGTGTCAGTCCATCTCGTTGAGGGTCTTCCTCTTTTTCTCTGACTGTCCGCTTCACCAAGCATGATATCCTTCTGCAGGTACTGATCTCCCCTGATAACACATCCAAAATACATTAGACAAAGTCTCGCCGTCCTTGCTTCTAAGGAGCATTCTGGCTGTACTTCTTCCAGACAGATTTGTTCATTCTTCTGGCAGTCCATGATATATTCAATATTCTTCACCAATACCATAATTCAAAAACATCAATTCTTCTTCAGTCTTCCATATTCATTGTCCAGCTTTCTCATGCATATGAGGAGATAGAACATGCCATGGCTTGGGTCGGGCTCACCTTAGTGACATCTTTGCTTTTCAACACTTTAAAGAGGTCTTTTGCAGCAGATTTGCCTACTGCCATATGTCGTCTGATTTCTTGACCGCTACTTCTGTGGGCATTGATTGTGGATCCATGGAAAATGAACTCCTTGACAACTTCTGTCTTTTCTCCATGTATCATTATGTTGTTTATTGGTCCAGTTGTGAGCATTTTTGTTTTCTTTATGTTGAGGTGTAATCCACGCTGAAGGCTGTAGTCTTTGATCTTCATCAGTAAATGCTTCAAGTCCTCTTCCCTTTCAGCAAGGAAGGTTGTATCATCTGTATAATGCAGGTTGTTAATGCTTCTTCCTCCAATCCTGATGCCGAGTTCTACTTCATATAGTTCAGCTTTGGATTATTTGCTCAGCATACAAATTGTATAAGTATGGTGAAAGAATACAACCCTGACACACATCTTCTCTAACTTTAAACCGTGAAGTATCCCCTTGTTCTGTTCAAACGACTGCCTCTTGGTCTAAGTACAGGTTCCTCATGAGCACAACAAAGTGTTCTGGAATTCCCATTCTTTGCAATGTTATCCATAATTTGTTATGATCCACATGGTTGAATGCCTTCACATTGTCAATAAAACACAGGTAAACATCTTTCTGTTGTTCTCTGCTTTCAGCCAAGATCCATCTGATACCAGCAATGATATCCCTCATTCCATATCCTCTTCTGAATCCAGCTTGAACTTCTGCAGTTCCCTACCAATGTACTGCTGCAACCACTTTTGAATGATCTTCAGTGAAATTTTACTTGCATGTGATATTAATGATATTGTTCAATAATTTCTGCATTTTGTTGGATCACCTTTCTTTTGAATGGTCACAAATATGGATCTCTTCAAGTCAGTTGGCCAGGTAGCTATCTTCCAAATTTCTCGGCATAGATGAGTGAGCACTTCCAGCATTGCATCCTTTTGTTGAAACATCTTAATTAGTATTCCATCAATTCCTGTGGGCTCATTACAATGGATCAACTCATTGTAAGAGGACCATTTCAAATAATCTGTTAAAAAGAACTTACTGGGAGGGAACGCCTCTCTGCATTGTTCACACTCCCAGTTCTGAGAGAATGTTGGAATCTTCCACAGCATCGCTTACAGAGAGAAATGAGATGTAGAAATGAAGTGATTCTCTCTAAGTGCCACCAGAGCAAACTTCTAGTATAACTTTGAGGTTGTAAAGGGGACAGAGAAATTTTTTAGCAATAGCCTTTTCCCCTTACGCAGAGGTTTTGAGAGTTTTCGTAGAGGTCAGTAAAGTCAGAACGATTTTCTTAGTCCCCAAGTATCAGGGATGGGCTAGAGAATGCCTCACCATTCCAGGATGGAGTGAGAGCAGATGCTGTGGTCGTTTGTTCAGTACTCTCAGAAGTGGCTTCTGGTGAGTCACTGGACTGCTGTACAAACCTCAGGGTAAGTGGCATAAGAGTGATTTACTGAGCATCTAGTGACATGTTGTTGTTAGCTGTCGTCAAGATGGTTTTGACTCATGGCGACTCCATGTACAACAGAACAAAACAATGCTGGTTCTGCACCATCTTGATGATCATTGGTGTGCTCGGGTCCATTGTTTAGGCCAATGTGTATTTATTTTGAGTGCCTTCCAGCAAAGGGGGCTCATCTTCCAGCACTGTATCGGACAATGTTCTGTTGTGATCCATAGGGTTTTCTCTTCTACAGCAGAATATTGTCTGATACAGTGCTGGAAGATGAGCCCCCTTTGTTGGAAGGCACTCAAAATGTGACTGAGGAAAAGCTGCCTCCTCAAAGTAGAGTTGGCCTTAATGACGTGGATGGAGTCAAGCTTTCATTTGCTGATGTGGCATGACTCAAAATGAGAAGAAACAGCTGCAAACATCTATTAATAATTGGAATGTGGAATGTATGAAGTATGAATCTAGGAAAATTGAAACTTGTCAAAAATGAAATGGAATGCTTGAAGGTAGATATCCTAGGCATTCGTGAGTTGAAATGGACTGGTATTTCGTGAATTTTCAGAAGTAGATCACCAGGCCTTTCTTCCTAGTCTGTCTTGGTCTGCAAGCTCCACTGAAACCTGTCCACCATGAGTGACTTTACTTGTATTTGTAATACTGGTGGCATAGCTTCCAGCATCACAGCAATATGCAAGCCACCACAGCATGAGAAACTGATAGATGGGTAGTGGAGGGACACTATAGGCTTTGTCTTTTCCATAGAAAGTCTGCATGCCTCTGGAGAAGTGATGCTATCTAACTTTTCCTGTTTAAGTGTCGCCTTCTGAAGAGGCCTATGTCATCCCCTCTCCTCGTTAAATAAAATACCTTGAAAGCTTGGCAAAATCCTCGTTTAAGGACATCTTTTTGTAAGCCAGCCTTGTGGTTTTAAGTAAAAGGAATTACACCATGCTTCTCCAGTTTCAGTTCCGGGAAAGCATTTGTCTTCATCACTCTCATCCTCAACCAGACGAACAGTGTACGCTTAGGAAAGACAGATGTGTCCTGCAGGTCTTTCCCCCAACACATGCCGAAGCCGGCAGTGCATCATACCTGGCTTGTGAACAAACAGAGAATATCAGCTTCCATTTCACAAATATATCCATTCACTCAGAGGAGATTTTTCCTCCAGCTGAGGGAGCAAAATGCCCATTACAGTGTATTCTCCCTGTCCCCAGGCTTCAATATATCTCTGAGCAACTCTCCTCAGCATCCCACATTATAAAATCAATCTCTATTTAAGTAAGAGGGAGATATTTATTTCTTAATTTTTTAATAATGTATTTTGTGATTTGTTATAGCTTCAGTATTGTATTATTTATTTATTGTGCCTATAGGGTGCTCCGCCACTTGGTAATAGAGGAGCTGTGGAAACATGAGACCTAAGCAGAAATGAGTTCAATAATATTGCTACACTCTAGGACTTTATCCAAAATTAACAAAAGAACAAAAGTGCAAGGCAATGATAACCCGCCTGACAGCATTTTGGGAGTGCTTGGAAAGCCAATGCAGATGGAGATTTAAAAAGAATGGCAGGCAAGGGGAAATGACAAATGGATAGTCTGTTTAAACATTCAGAGCCATTTCATAAACTCCATAAAACTGAATTTACTAGGTTCTTAGGGTTTGTCTGTCTCTGTGTGTATTTAATGTTTTCTTTAGGAAAAAGCTGTCCAAGGACCTGATTAAAATTTTTCTTTTCTCATCTTCTTGTTCACCTTGCAAATAAAATATGCAAGGGTGGTGATGGATGTAGCTTGGGACAGATGTGCCTTCATTTTGATCCCAAGACCTGCTGACAATTTGCTGAAAAGGAGGGAGCTCTTCAAATGGAAAAAAAGGGAGTTGTTTTGTTTGTTTATTCTTACCATTTGTTAAATAGCACAAGGTGAGGTTCTTATACTTAATTTTTGTCTCCCAAAGTTAAAGTAAAAGGAAGTAACCACAGTGGAAAAATGTTTTATGACATCTAATACAAATGATGTCGTAAAACTTGGGGACATGTAGATAAAAATCAGGGTTTGATCAACGTGTTTAACCCAAAAGCTTTCTACACCTGTAAGACATTACTCAAGCCCTGTTATTAGTAATTGTAGATGACACAACCTTGCTTGCTAAAAGTGAAGAGGACTTGAAGCACTTACTGATGAAGATCAAAGACTACAGCCTTCAGAACGGGTTACACCTCAACATAAAGAAAACAAAAATCCTCACAACTGGACCCATAAGCAACATCATGATAAACAGGGAAAATATTGAAGTTGTCAAGGATTTCATTTTACTTGGATCCACAATCAACACCCATGGAAGCAGCAGTCAAGAAATCAAACAAGGCATTGCATCGGGCAAATCTGCTGCAAAAGACCTCTTCAAAGTGTTGAAAAGCGAAAGTGTCATCTTGAAGAGTAAGGTGTGCCTGACCCAGGCCATGGTATTTTCAGTCACCTCATATGCATTCGAAAGCTGGACGATAAGGAAGACCAAAGAAAAATCGGTGCCTTTGAATTACGGTGTTGGCAAAAAATATTGAATACACCATGGACTTCCAGAAGAATGAACAAACCTATCCTGGATTCTTAGAGGAACTTCTAGCATACTCCTTAGAAGTGAGGATGGCAAGACTTGGTCTCACTACTTTGGACATGTTAACAGGTGGGACCAGTCCCTGAAGAAGGACATCATGCTTGGTAGAGGGTCAGTGAAAAAGAAGAAAGCCCTCAATGAGATAGATTGATACAGAGGCTGCAACAATGGGCTCAAACATAGCAACGATTGTGGGGATAACAAAGCACTGGGCAATGTTTTGTTCTGTTGTACATAGATAGGGTCACTATGAGTCAGAACCCACTCGATGGCACCTAACGACAATTATTAGTGATATGATACTCATGACGATTAGTACTAATATCCTCCAACAATTTTGAATTATTTAACTCTCTCATTAATCCTGATGTTCACTTCAGGAAAATGATATCATGCTGACTACACCATTTGACATTAAGCAATAAATAAAGGCAGGAAAGGACACTTGCCCTTGGTGGAGAGATGCCATCTTTAGTCAGTCAGGCAGTCAGCCAGTCTGTCAACACCATTTATTGAGTGCGTAATGAGTGGAAGTGCCACAAGACAAAGAGGAGACACGGGCTCTGGCCTTAAGGGGCAGCCAAGACAATGACGGAAAGAGAAAAGACAAGATTCATCTCCAGGCTAAAGAATGCTGGAGAAGCAGCATTGCAGCAAGGACAAACTGGAGGATGTGGTACCTCATATTGGTTGAGCACTTACTGCATGGGGCCCCGTGCTTTGTTGTTGCCAAGTCAGCTCTGACTCACGGCGACCTTAGGGAGAACAGAATGAAATGTTGCCTGGTCATGCGCCATCTTCACAATCATTAGTATGTTTGAATCCATTGTTGTGGCCATCTCATTGAGAGCTGTGGGTACTCTAGCAACCTGAGAGGCAAGTGGTCTTAACTTCTCCAAATCTCAGTTTTTCTTAACTGTAAAATGAACTTGAACGAGTTGCCAGAGAGTAGAAAAATCAGGGTCTGTGTGGTGCTCACTCCACCACACAGGAGGTGAGAGGACATGAAAAACTGGCAGGGGAGGGGAAGTGAGATGAATGCTTCTCACCCTTTCAGGTTCCTTAAGAAACTAGGATTTTAAATGCTTGAAAATGACAGGCAGAGCTATGGAATGATTATTTTCAGACTTGGTTAGGGAGATTACAAAAGAATCACATATGCACATTGGGCTTTAGCAAGTGTTCAGGTCTGTCATGTGTTTGTGTGATTTATGCCCTTGGAAGCAAATTTTTAGCTGAATGCCTGTGTAATCCAGTAACTTACCAATAGCATGGCAGGGAAGAGCCTGTTGACTCTCCATTCTGTTTACTTCCAAGGTGTGTGGCAGTGCAGCTTAGGGGTGCTTCTCTTTAATGGGTTGCAAATCTTCATCCTCTTCATACAGAACCAACAAAGAGAGGTGGGGTAAGTACATTCTTATTGTAGAGAAGACTCTTCCCAGATATGCTCATTGACCCCATCCTGATGCCCCTCGGAGATGACAGCACAGAAAGAACATTAATTGGCCTTTGTGAATAGAATTGTATAGACTTTCACTGTTGCCAAATGAAGCTATAGAAACTAATTGAAGCAATAGAAACAATTAATCAATAAGCTGGTTTTATTCATTCTTTTATTTTTTTTCCTTTTTTTAATTGTACTTTAGATGAAGGTTTACAGAACAAGTTAGCTTCTCGTTAAACAAAAGGTACACATATTGTTTTGTGACATTGGTTACCAACCCCAGGCCATGTCAATACTCTCCCCTTCTCGACCTTGGGTTCTCTATTACTAGCTTTCCTATCTCCTCCTGCTTTCTAGTCCTTGCCCCTGGGCTGGTGTGCCCCTTCAGTCTTGTTTTGTTTTATGGGCCTGTCTAATCTTTGGCCCAAGGGTGACCCTCAGGAGTGACTTCAATACTGAGCTAAAAGGGTGTCCGAGGGTGGTTTTATTCATTCTTGACAGAAGTACAAATGAAAAGTTTATTTTATTTTTCTTTCTCTCATTTTCATTAAAGCAACTTATTTGGAGGAGGTAAGGGTTGGAGAAGAAGGACTGTATTCTTATCAGACAACTCAGCCTTAGGAAGCCAAGTCATAATTCACATGTATGGAACCAGAGGCCATCAAAAGATGAGAACATATAACATAGCCATGTTTGTCCACTGGAAGACTTGAATATGGGTTATACTTATTCTTTATTTCCAAATAAACTCCTTCCAAATTAGAGAGAATAAGATTAAATTTCAGTATGATTATGCCCTTCACTCACTTACCAAACTATGCATTAAATAGAACATCAGGTGCTGGGGATTTAGAAAGGATGGTCCTCTCCTGTTCTCAGGGAGCTCCACCTATGGTGAGGAACATGTGGAAACAAGCATGCAGGACACTGTGTGGTACCTGTTAATAGTAGATGGATGTACAAGGTGGCATGATGGTCCAGAGGAGGTCACAGTTCTTGGCAAACATGCATAGAGTGACTCTAGGAGTGGCTTTGGGCAAACACGCTAAAACAAAGTGAAATGACTTAATGGTTTGGAGGCCTGTGTAAGATTCCATTCCAGTTTAGAAGTGTAAGCTTGATAGATAGAGATGTAGGAGCTCTGTAGTTAATGCAGGTTAATGTGTGAAAATGGGGATGGGGAGGGCGTTGGAAGTTCTGGGTAATGTTGCTCAGTAGCTGAATGTCCATTGCCCCCATTCCTACAGCAGCTCTTCTGCCCACCTGTGAGTGGAGAGATATTCACGAGTTCACAGGGGCATATAACCAGGACATTGACCTGACTGATCCTCTGAATGCTGAGAGTTGCCATTCCATGAAGGGGAAGTTGCCATGCCTTTGATCAGGACTGTGAAGCCAATAGGAAGGGCATAGTAGGTATATTATACAATACTGTCCTCAACTTTGGGGCTCAAGTGAGTTTTTATCAGCTGAATCATGATTTTAATGGATTAGGAAATTTGGTCCGTTAAAATAACTGAATAAAATCAAAGCACACTATTTTGAAGTGAGAAATAGAACCTAAATCAAATCAACTCAGATTTTTTAAAATCAGAGTGTCACTAGCAGCAATGATAAGCAAAAAAGAAGACAAGAAGAAGCCGAGGATGCTAACTTTGCTTTTGTTTTTATCCTTTTTGTAATAGAAAATTTAAAACATAATAATAAAGGCACTAGTATGATAAACACTCATGTACTCATCACCTAGCTTTAATAATTTCATTAGATCATGACCAAACTTGTCTCATTTATACCACCTCATGTCCCTATTTCCCCTGCCAGCCCAGGGATTAAGATTGTAATTTTGAAAGTGAAATCAGCAACAGGCATATCAAGTAAAGAGAGTGGTGAGCAGGAGGAATCTGGGCCAATTGTGAGGTTGTGCCAGGTGGCACCAAGTGAAGTGGCAGCATATGTGTCTCCAAGCTTATTTGTTCCTTTGCTGGCTCCCATGCTTTTTGTTTCCTTCCAGTGCTTGAAGCTATAGATTCCAGGAAGAGAGAACAAGTGGTTTAGGTGTTTTTCACTCTAATAAAGGATAGTATCTGAAAAGAAGAGGGGCGGGAGGGAGGATGGAAAGATGGAAGGAGGAGGGAAGGACTAAAGAGGGTTCACACTGATAAATCTTGCAAGTGGCCAACCTAGTCCTTGGAAGATTGGTAGAACCTTCCACACTACTTCCACCACCACCCCACATCCTTTCATTCCCTCCATTCTTCAGATGGACAGTCAATTCCCTGATAATCCATGGTATCTCTTGATTCCAGTTTTCTACAAATGCTATCACTCAGCTATGAATGCATCCCTCCCTTTAACTTGCCACTGCCTCCTCCTTCAGTCTCAGCTGGTATACCACTTCTACCTTGAGGTCCCTCTGAGCCCCACCCAGGTCTGGGTGGAGGGCCCTTCCTGTGTCCTACTCCAGCATCCTTCACTCATTCTCCCTTTAGAGAACTTCGCACATTCTTGTTTAATAACTTGTCTTCCCCAACAGGCTGTGGTTCCATGAGGAAAGTAGCCATGATTGTGTCCCCAGTATATACCAAGTACCCATCATGTATATATATATACCTGTTGCGGTCGAGTCAATACCACCTCGTAGCAACCTTACAGGACAGAGTAGAACTGCCTCATAGGGTTTCCAAGGAGCAGCTGGTGGAATCAAACTGCCGACCTTTTGGTTAGAAGCCTAGCTCTTCACCTCTGTGCTACTGGGGCTCCACCCATCATGTAGTAGATGCTAAATATAATTTTTAATGAATGCATAAAAAATAAGCTGAAAACAATATGCAGGCTATGCGGCAATGCTTATCTGAGAGCAGGGAAATGACCCAGAGCCCCTGTTTGTGGAAACCACACAAAAGGTCACTCTGTTTGAGAACAGATGCCATCCCCAAACTAGAGCATACTGCTTGGTGAGCAGAGTGTGGGCTGAATTTCAGTCTTCCCTGGACCCTTCAGTAAGGTATTTTGTCACGTATCTTCGTGCGACGAACAACCTGCCCAAACGTGTGCAGCTGATGGGGGAGGAACATTTATACCAATGGGTCTTAACTCTGGCCACATGTTAGAAAAACCTGGGGAGCTTTTATGAAAATACTCATGTCCATCCTCAGTCTCAGAGATTTTGGTTTAATTGGTCCTAGGGCACTGGTTTGTTTTTAAAGCATCCCAGGCATTCCCATGTCCAGCCTAGGTTGAGAACTGCAGCTTTAGACTTACTGTTGTGAAAATCTCAAACTAGCTGTATTGCAGATGTGTGTTTACATCTTATAGGCATGCACAGACATGCTGATGGGGTTCACATCCCAGCTAAAATGCTAATGCCATCACTAACCATTGACACTTCAAGATTTGGGATCAGGAGACTTTGCATTTATCAGCCATTCCCAGACGTTCAGGCACACCCCACGACTGTCCCACACTGAGGAGGGAGCTACCCTGGAACTGCAACTCCAGATTACGGGAGCAGAAGTTCGGTAGTAAAGTCCTTGCCCAGCCCAAACCTGACTGTGCGACCTTGGCAAAGTTACTTAACAATTCCCTGCTTCGGTTACCTTGGCTGTAAAATTAAACTAATGGTATGGACCGACTTGCCAGAAATGTCACGAGATTTAATGAGCAAATAATTATAAAGTACTCCATAAATATAAAATGTTGTGTAATTGCTAAATAAACTCATTGTATAAAATTCTATAGAAATCTAGGCTGTTCCTTTGTTTTTTTTTTTTGTTTTTTTTTTTATCACTATTTATTTGATTTATGCCAACAAGGCAGCATTTGCCTAAAAACCTTTTCTTATATGGGTATTCTCTTTGATTTATTCTCTTTCACTCTGCCAGCACACAGCCTGACACATGTATAAAGGATTTGCAAGAAAAAATCACTTAATGCATAGTGTTTCCTTTGTTGTGACTGTCTTATCAGGAACTGTTATGTTGTCACTTATTCTCAGAATTGTTTGTCTAGTTTTTGCTTAGGCTTATAAATACTCACCTTGGACATGGTTTATAGACAGTGTAGGGAAAACAAATACATACGCTGAAGTAGTCAACTTAGATTTATTCTTACTTAAGTTAAAAAAAAAAAGGCTTAAAGGTTTAATGTGTCCTTGATAAACTATAATTCAGCCTGAAAGATGCAAGTGGTTTATATTTACTCTCCTGGGTAGGCTTGACATTTATGGCTTCAACCCTTCTCAGTACCTCTTCAGTAGGTTATGTCTTCCCAGAACAACAGATCTCAAAGCACAATTTCCAAGAACGCTATTATCAGTGGGATGGGGACTGCAACCAAATATCTACTGTGAAGCAATGTAGGGACTCAAGAATTTGAGTGTTTGTTAAAGTACCATGAATGGGCTTGGCTGCTGATGTACCTGAGGCTACTCATAGTGCCAGCCTTTGAAAAATTATGAAGTAGAAAGTTTGCCCTTGGTGCCTTCAAATCACCTGACAGCAACCTCCACTCCCAGACATTACTGTGGTGCAAACGGTTAACATGCTCAGTTGCTAACCGCAAGGTTGGAGTTTCAAGTCCATCCAGAGGGGCCTTGGAAGAAAGGCCTGGTGATCTACTTCGGAAAAATTAACCACTGAAAACCCTATGGAGCACATTTCTACTCTGACATACACGGAGTCGCCATGCGTTGGAGCTGACTCAATGGCAACTGGAACTAGAATTTCAGAGGAAGGCCATCCAATATCACCAGGAAGGGGCCAACACTCTAAGGAGCCTTGGGTCTTCGGTCTGCAATCTGGAGAAGGCTCAGGAAGCCTGACGTCAAAGCAGGAGACCACATCCCATCACCCTTCATCAGAGAAGCAGTGTGGTGTGGCTTGGAGTCAAAGGACTTGGCTTTTGGCTCACACTCTGAGTCTTTGGGCCTTCCTAATCTGTGAGTGAAGATACTAATACTCAATAGGATTATTATAAGGACAAATGAAATCACCTACATGAAATGTCTAGCACAGTGTCATGCACACAGAACGGATTCCTCAAAGATTTGCTGAATAACAAAATATCCAGGGCCTGCAATCACAAAGAGAGCTAAATTAAACATGAGAGATAGGGTATTGCATTGTAAAGGGAAAACAATAGGCTTTGGTTGCAGAAGGGTTCTATACCTCTCTCTGCCACTAATTAAATGTGTGACCCTGGGTAAGTCACACAACTTCTCCCACCCACAGTTTGCTGAACTGGAAAAAGAGGATACTGGTTTCCATCTCATAGAGTTACTAGGAGGATTACATGAAATAACAGAAGTGAATCCCTGGAGAAATGGAAGAGTTTGGTAGAATCAGTGGCAATGGTTTGCATTGACTTAGTTTTAGGAAATAACTCTTTGAAAGTCTTTCAATCCATGATGAATTATAGATTTTAAACAAAAACAAAAAGCAATGTTATCTTTATAGACCAATGGAAACTGTCTGTTGACTGTGCACAGAGAAGTCTATTAATAGCTATTTTTCTGCAGTCTAAAATATACAGATCAAATACTTTATACAAGGCTGGTGTTTCTCTCAGCTATTACACAGCAGCACTCATTAAGGCCCTTCAAGGCACTTTCCCCTCATAGCATGTTAATAGGTTAAGTTTCCTTCATGATTACTAATTTTATATGACTTCACAGGATGATTACATATTTATGTATTATTTATTATGCAAATCTAGCATTATACATTATTTAAAGCCATATTAACAATATGTATTATTTATGATGGAACTGTATTAATACATATTATTTCAACTAGCTTTGACCAGGGCTTTTTTTTTTTTTTCCTGTAAATCACAGTCATTGGAAGTTAGTATTCCACACAAGACTCAGTGCAGCTCTCCTCCTAGGAACATTGTCATCAAGTTCCTTATCAGTGCAACTTCTGCATAGCCAATGACCTTTAAATGACTCTAACATTAAGTGCAACGCCTGTAGGACTGCTTGGGCTTGTGGCTAGATAGTGCCACTGCTTTAAAAAATTGGGAAGTAGGTAGTTTATCATTGGAATTTCACCTTTTTCTGATCATAACCTCCACTCCTAGAACATCATCTTTGCTATTACAGTAGAAAGCAATCAGATCAATCTGAGTCATAATCAAATTAGATATCAGTTATGATGTATTTGGCTGCAAGTCACAGAAAGACTGAAAAACAGTGTCTTGAATACTGGGAATGCATATTATCTTACTTAAAAGAAAGTCCAGAGATAGATGAGCCCAGGGATGGTTCTGTGGTTCAAGTGGGGTCAACCCCTCTCTAATTCTCCTGTTCTTCCATTCTGTGTTTGACAATATTACCTTATATTGTTTCCACATAGATGCAAGATGGCTGACACAGATACGAGTATCAAATTCAACCTCTAAACCTTCCAAGGGCAGAACAAAACAGGAGAGGGGAGGCAAATAAGGGCTTTGTTCTATCTCCAGCTCCATGTTTTATCTGGGAGAAAATCTTTTCCACAAATCCCTCAGCAGCCTAGGTCATGTGCTCACACGTTGATCACTGGCAAAGAGTAATAGAACAGCTTTTTTTTTTTTTTTTTTGATGGCATAAACTGTTGCATTCCCTGAGGCTTGGAACAGTCACATCTAAACAAAATTGAGGTTCTGTTTCAAAGGAAAAAAGGGTAATAGCTATTAGATGGGTAACCAAAAATACCTGTCACTTGGTTCCAGGGGTTTACATGATAAAATTTACATTTAAAAGCGGATTGAGATTTGTAAAACGACCTAGGAGGAATTTCAACGTGCTGCCAAGATGCAGTAGCATGGATCAGATCTACTTTCCCACCTGAAAAAAACTAAAATTAAAAAAAAACAGAAGAAATATTTGAAACAAAGGTTTTCAAGACATTGTGCATCAGAAAACAAAGGACCATGATTGCTGAGAGACAAGAAACAAATAAGGTGAAACATAGAAGAACACTAGTAGAAAGATTAATCATGTTAAGTAGAGACATGGAAGATATAAAGAAGACACAAATAGAACTTCTAAAATGTCTGATATGAAAAATAAAATGAATGGGTTTAATGGAAGAATGGAGTTCCTGAAGGATGGGGGAAGCTACAGAAAAAATATTTGAAGAAATAATGGCCAAAAATTTTCCAAATTTGATGAAAACTATAAGCCAACAGAAACAACTCTCAACAAGCCCAAGCATAAAACTTGTAAATAAAACCACCTGAAAGTACATCATAAACAAATTGCATAATTTTAGTTATGAAGAGAAAATCTTAAAAACAGGCAGAGAAAAAGACACATATATGTACAGAGAAACAAAAATAAGCATGACAGAAGATTTCTTTTTTACTAAATTGTAAACCAGAAGAAAATGGGGCAATATCTTAAAAGAATTGAAAGGAAAAAAACCCCAAACAATTTAAACCTAGAATTCATAACCCAGCAAAAATAGCTTTCCCCCAAAATTAAGGGAAAATAGACTTTTTCAGACATACAAAAGCTGAAAGCATTTATCACCAGCAGGACTACATTATAAAAAATGTTAAAGAAAGTTGGTAAAGCAAAAGTAAAATGACACTAGCAGGAAATTTAAATTTGCACAAAGTAATTAAAAACCTTGGGAAATGGTAATTGAATGGGTAAATATAGATTTTTTTTTCTTACTATTTAAATTTCTTAAAAACCATAATTGATTGCTTAAGCAAAAACGATAACAATGTAGTGTGGGGTTTATACCATAGATAGAAGTTAAATATAAGACAACAATAGTACAAAGGCTGGGAAGGGAGAAATGGAAGCATATTACTAAAAGATTCTTAGACTGTACATGAAGTGGTATCATATTATTTGAAAACAGACAGTGATAATTTAAAGATGTGTATTATAAACCCTAAAGCAACCACTAAAATAACACCACAATGAGTTATAGCTAATGATTCAACAAAGGATATAAAATGGAATCATAAAAATATTCTATTAATACAAAATAAAATAAAGAGAAAAAAAGAAACAAAGAACAGATTGGCAAATAGAAAACAAATAGTAAGTTGATATGTTTAAAACAAACCATATCAGTAATCCGAGCCCTCGTGGAGCAGTGGTTAAGAGCTCAGCTGCTAATCAAAAAAGGTTGGCAGTTCAAATCCACCAGCTGCTCCTTGGAAACCCAATGGGGCAATTCTACTCTGTTCTGTAGGGTTGCTTATGAGTTGGAATTGACTTGACGGCAATGGGTTTGGTTTGGTTTATCAACAATCACATTAAATCTAAATTGTCTAAACAATTTACTTAGAGGGCAGAGATTGCTAGATTGGATAAAAAGGCAAGACACAACTATATGGTGCCTATGAGAAATCTACTTTAAATATAAAGACACAAATAGGTTAAAAGTAAAAGAATTTAGCAATATATACAATGCTAAAAGTCATCAAAAGAAAGCCTGTGTGGCATTAATATTAGATATGTGGATTTCATAGCAAAATATATTACCAGGTATAAAAAAGGGCATTTTATAATGATAAAGGGGTTGATGCAGCAACAGTCCTAAATATTTATGCACCTAATTAAGTAGCTCCAAAATATATGAAGTAAAAACTGATAGAACTGCAAGGAGAAATAGATAAAGCCACAATTATAGTCAATAATTGATAGAAAATATACATAGAAAATCAGAAAGAATATTGAAGACCTGAACAATATAACAATCAACTTGACCTAATGGCACTTAAGGAACTCTCCACTGGAATAGAGTAGAATATGTTTTTTTTTAAGTACACCAAGAACACTTTCCAAGATAGACTCTGGGACATAAAACAAGACTCAATAAATTTAAACTATTCAAGTCATACAGAGTATATTATCTGACCACAAGGGAAATAAATTAGAAATCAATAATAGAAAGATATCTGGAAAATTCCCAAATATTTGGAGACAAAGTAACACGCTTCAAAATAAATCAAAATGTAAAGTAGAAAGTATCAAATGTTGTGGGACACTGCTATAGCAGTACTTAAGGGGAGAAAATTTATAGCACTAAACACTTACATTAGAAGAGAAGAATGTTCTCAAATCCATAACTTCAACTTTTACCTTTAGGCATTAAAAAAAAAGGAAGTAGAAGAGGAAAGTATACCCAAAGTAAGAAAAAGAGAGAAAATAATACAGACCAGAGCAGAAATCAATGAAATATAGAAAAACAATAGAGAAAATAATAAGAAGTTAAAAAGCTGGTTCTTTGAGAAGATCAATAGAATCAATAAACTTCTAGCCAGATTGATTAGCAAAACAGAGATAAGACACATTGCCAATATCCAGTATGAGGTAAGTGACATCACTACAGATTCTACAATTGTCAAAAGGATGATAAAGGAATATTATTAAAAGTTTCATTCCAATAAATTTGATATTTTATAGGAAATAGACAAATTACTGGAAAGACAAACTACCAGAACTCATTTAAAAAAAAAAAAAAAAAGCTGGTAGCCTGAATAACCCAAATGTATTAAAGAAATTAGATGCATAGTTAATAACCTTCTCACAGAAAAACTCTAGCCCAGGTAGCTTCACTGATGAATATTACCAAGCATTTTAGAAGAAATAATGCTAACTCTACACAAACTCTTCCAGAAAATTGAAGTAGAGGGAATACTTTTTTATTATTATCTCCATACCAAACCAGACAAAGATATTACTTAAAAAGAAAACTACAGACCATTACTTCTTATGAATATAGATGAGAGTATTCTTAACAAAAGTTTAGCAAATTGAATCCAATTATATATAAATAGAATAATATTTCAAAACCATGCGAAGTTTATCCCAACAATGCAAGGTTGATTTTACATTTTAAAATCAATCAATGTAATTCAACATATTAAAACAACAACAAAAAAGCCATATATATAATTATCTCAGAGATACAAAAGAAATATTTTTTGTTCTTTTTTTTTAATTGTTGTGCTTTAAGTGAAAGTTTACAATTCAAGTTAGTCTCTCATACAAGAACTCATACATACATTGTTTTGTGACCCTACTTGCTCTCCTTATACTGTGACAGCACACTCTTCCTTTCCACCCCAGATTTCCTGTGTCCATTCAACCAGGTCCTGACCCTCTCTGCCTTCTCATCTCGCCTCTGGATGAGAGCTGCTCATTTAATCTCATGTATCTACTTGAGCTAAGAAGCACACTCTTCACGAGTATCATTTTATGTCCCAACGTCCAGTCTAATCCAAAAGAAATATTTGAGAAAATCCAATATTTATTCCTGGTAAAGACTTTCAGCAAAATACAAATTGAAGGGAACATCATAAACTTGATAAACGACATCTGTGAAAAACCTGTACCTAACATCAAACTTAATAGTGAAAGACTGACATATTTATATCCAACTATCTGATCTGACAAGGACTATACAGGGGCTGAGGCCATCCAAGTTCTCCTTGACTCAGGCTATATTTTCCTAAAAAAATGAGACTGATCACATGTAAGGAGAGTTGAAGGAATATCAGTGCAGCAAAAGCCCACATACTGAAAAGAAAGCTCCAGTGAACATTTGTATGCTCCCCTCTGCTTATTTATTGCACCTGATTTTTTTTTTTAATTAAGAGCCTCTAGAATAGAAGTCTTACCCTTGCTTTTTCCATTTTCATCCTTTTATGCCTGCAGATTTGGTATTTGGGGCTACTTTTCCAGTTACAACAGAGGGTGCTCATCAATGATTGTGGTTTCAGATAGTCTCCAAATCCAGGTCTCTTCTACTTGGCTGTTTTCCACCAGAGTGGTTGCTGTGGTATCCCACCCTGATCCACCTTCAGGACTGAGACTCCTATTCCTCCAGATGCCAGAAGTGTTGGTTACTGACAGCTGACAGTCCTCTGTAGAGGGAAGCTGCCTTGCTCAAGATTTGGACCTACCACTAGAGTCAGATTACATTCAGTGATTGCAGTGCTGGTCATCTCAGCTCCAGCACTCCCTGCAGAATTGACTGTGGCCTCTGTTGCAACTGCATCACAGTTCGACTTCTCCCTCTGCCCAATTCTCCTTCCTGCACACTCATGGATATTTTTTCTCAATATCTTATACATCATAGCATCAGTCTGTTTCCTGGCAAGCTCAGCCTCTAACATTTGGTACTGGGAGTGGTCCTAGAAACCAAACTCTAAAACAAGATTTCATAGATGGATCACTACTGGCCAGCTGGTGATGAGAACCCCATTACTGGTGGTAGGTAGGTCACTAATAGCCTCTGCCATGCTTCAGAGGGGAAATGGTTAAAAAAATTCACCAGTGCTAAACTGGTATGGAATTCTGGTGCAAGGAAATGGAAGCACTAGTGGGTGCAATTTCTCGGGCATTGACATAATCAGGAGAAATAGTAATTAAAAGAGCTATGGAATCAGATGGCTATCACTAGGAGCCATTGATGCACTGGAAAAAGGCAAAGTGTGAAAGTCAGAAGGCCTCCTTGCCAGAATGTCAATAGACTTTCACCTCCTGCTGCCAGAAGGCAGAAATAACTGAGGATCAGGCCCAGAACTTAATTGTGAGTAGCAGAGTTCCAGAAAGGATTAAATTCTCAACACCAGCAGGTCTGCTACACCAAGGTTAGAGCCCTGATTGTAGAGGAGTGGAATCCTGAGCTTCAAGATGAGGATATCAAGCTTGATACATGGAAAAATCTTAAATCTTCAGATTTTCCTGAACTCCTGGGACTGAAGAAATATCCCTGTTAAAGGCCAGCACTTCCTACTCCTGACTTTACTTAAAGAAAATGCAAAGAATTCTGCCTCGTAAGTAGATTCTTTGGGATCTTCTCCCACCTGCCTCCTGTCTACCAGACAAATAACTAGGGTCAAGCTACAGTACAACTCACCTGGGGAAAATTCTGGGCCTGCAAAAGGAGAAAAGGGACTATCTATTAAAGCATTTGGAGGAACTAGCTGACCATGTACTGGTAGGAGCTATGCATAGTCCAACAACATGGGCTCCCACTCACCAAGGATGACCTAGCTACTACTGCTGGTGAATGTCCAACCTGCCAGCAGCAGAAACAAGTGCTAAGCCCCTGACGCCATCCCCTGAGGAGAGCAATGAATCGCTTGATCATAGTTGATTAAATTGGATCCTTTCTTCCCTGGAAGGGAAAGCTATTTATCTTGACTGGTCCTGGCAAATATTCTGAGTATGGGTTTGACTGATAGAGAATTTGATCTACCAACACAAGATTGCACATAACATCCCATGGGACTCACTTTATTACAAAGGAAGTGCAGCAGTTTGCACACGATCGTACGATCCACTGGTTTTTATCATATTCCTTACATTCCAGAATCTTCTGGGATGATAAAGCACTGAAACAGTCTTTTGACAGTGCAGCTGAGGTGCCATCATGGAGAAGATATTCAAACAGACTGGGGTGCTATACTCCAGAATGCAATATGCACCCTAAGTTAACAACGTTATGTATTCCCCCAGGAACTTGTCCAGGAACCAGAGGGTGGGAGTACCAATACTCCCAGTGACCCAACTGGGGAATTTCTGCTTTCCGTCCCTGCAACTCTAGGCTCTAAAGGCACCAGTTCTGAAAGGAGGATTATTTCCACCAGGAAACATAGTGAGAATCTTTTAAAACTGTAAGCTACTGCTACTGTCTAGTCACTTTGTGTCCCTTGTGCCAAGGGATCATCAGGCAAGGAAATCCTGGCAAATGGTTATTGATGCAGATCATTTGGAGGTTACACAGTGGGGATAGGGAGTGATTTGGCACCCTGTTGATCCACAGGAGCCTCTCGTGATATTCCTTTGATTAATCTTAACAGTAAATGGACTCAAGAAGCAGCCGTGTCCTGAAATGGGCATGGTGACCAGCGTCTCAGAATACTCAGGGATAAGGACCTGGACCACCCCAGCAGCTAAGCCACTGAGACTGTCATAGTACTACAAGTGGGAGAAATCTAGAATGGTTAGCAAAGAAGGGAGTTATCACATTGAGACCAGCTGCAGTGGTGAGAACTGTACTTCGTTCTACTGCCTTCCTAGTGTAAATTCTCCCATGAAAAGAAACCAAACAAAATCCCCAAAGCCTGTTTCCAGATGAGGGTTAACTCCATCGGAAAAAGAATTCAAATTGTGCAAGAGGAAGGCTGTAGTGGACACAGTGATGTGCCTCCCAGATGCCCTTTCAGGGTCAAGGTACTCATTTTTCCAGCTACTGGGAGTGTTGATTGCTGATAGTTTATACTCAAGTCCCTCTCCAGGAATTTTCCTCTGCTAAAGGAAACTGCTTCACCAAGTTTTCACCCTCTACCTGCGACAGCCTTTATAAACCAAGATCTGGGCACTGGATATGCTTGTTGCTACTGGGGTGTCTACATATGCATGCATACCAATATTTTTTTTGATATCTATCTGTTTATTTATTTATAAAAATAAACATGAGTTCATACCAATATCTCTGACTCTAATCCAGTACCACAAGGTTCATTCTAGCCTTCCCCCTTGTTTATAACTTCGTTATCTAACCATTGGAAATTTGGCTCCTGTTATCTATAAATTATTTACTTATTTGTTGAACCCTAGTATACATAGATAGTTTCAGAATTGCTAACCTACAGATCTGTGAGAAACAATTTTACTAACTAGAATACAGTATTTATGTACAGCCACTAAATGCCTGTGTGATCCTGAGCAAGTCATTTAATCGTTCTAATCCTTAGTTTCATCTATAAAATGGGGACGCTCAAATTAAGAGTTGTGACAAGGATCAAATGAATCAATGGATAGTCACTTTTTCCAGACCTCATTGTTGTTGTTAGGTGGCAACAAGTCAGTTCCTACTCATAGTGACCCTATGTAGAATGGAACTAAACGCTGCCTAGTCCTACACCATCCTCACAATCGTTGTTATGCTTGAGCCCATTGTTGCAGCCACTCTGTCAATCCATCTCGTCTTCCTCTCTTTCGCTGACCCTCTACTTTACCAAGCATTATGTCCTTCTCTAGGGACTGGTCCCTCCTGATAACATGTCCAAAGTACGTGAGACGAAGTCTCTCCATCCTCACTTCTAAGGAGCATTCTGGCTACACTTCTTCCAAGACAGGCCTGTTGGTTCTTCTGGCAGTCCATGGTATATTCAGTATTCTTTGCCAACACTATAATTCAAATACATCAGTTCTTCTTTGGTCTTCCTTATTCACTGTCCAGCTTTTGCATGCATATGAGGCGATAGAAAATACCATGGCTTGGGTCAGGTCCACCTTAGTCCTCAAAGTGACATCTTAGCTTTTGAACACTTAAAAGAGGTCTTTTGCAGCAGATTTGCCCAGTGCAATGTGTCGTTTGATTTCTTGACTGCTACTTCCATGGGCGTTGATTGTAGATCCAAATAAAATAAAATCCTTGACAACTTCAATATTTTCTCCATTTATCATGATGTTGCTTATTGGTCCAGTTATGAGGATTTTTGTTTTCTTTATGTTGAGGTCTAATCCAAAGACTATAGCCTTCAGTATTGATTACACAGACCTCATTAGGGTATGTTATAAATATCAATACTAAGGTATTACAGTTTTCCATGGCCTATAAGTTCCACCTATAGGACCAAGATCTTCGATGTCTATCCCCGTTAAAGGAACCTCAGTTATTTCAGGGAGTCTTTAAAGCATCTCTTTTATACCCAAGGCCTGCATGCTCTTGGTTTTCCCTCACATCCCCCATTGACATCTGTTGCCTCTATGAGAATGCTGCTTTCTGACTAGGCAGGGGATTGCCTCTCTGGGTTACCAAAGACATCAAACCCTTGAGATGCCAATGATGTTACAATTCCTTTAGCTCCTGCTGGGTCACTGCTGGAGTGATACCATATTCCATGAATAAATGGGCTTATTGCCCCTCTTCTTTATTTTTCTGAGCAACAGAAAGTAATTTGGTTTCCAAAGAGTCCCTTGAGCCCCCAGTCTCAGCCCTCAGAAAAGTAGCTCCTCCAGCATCTTTCCGTAGCCCCTTTCCTCTATCAGAAGCTCAAAGGCCAGTTTGTTGGGCTGGGAACAGATCATAGCTTCTCCAACATCCCCACATCTCCTATGTCCCCTTCTCTGCCACTTGAGGGCCTTGATACCAAAGACTTCTTCCTCATAGGCTCCTTATTACCATATAAATTGTTCTGCAAAATGATTGCAAGAGTAGGACAGCGGGGCTGAGGGTGTTTTGGAACCACCTCTGTGATTTCAGCTGTAGTTTGGCTCAGCTGGGACCATCCCGTGAGAATGCCATGAGAAAAAGTGAAAAGCATTTTATAAACCTTAAAATGCTACATGCTATTATTATTACAATTATTAGTCATCCATACTACTGGATGAGCTACCTAAAGGAAGCCAGAATGCCTCTCGCATGTAATTAAAATGATGAGAGTTTTAGTTCCCATGGCAGGGGTTTCGAATCACTCTCCACAGATGTGCCTTCTTCAGCCTGCCTTCCTGGTAAGGCTGGCTTTGCCACCTGTCTCTTTAAGCAAAACTTTTGTGTTTCTGAACACACTACTTGATTGCTGCTAGAGGCAACATTTATACAGTGGATCAGATGCAACTAGCCAGACACAGAGCCCAGCAGTATCCAGAAGCCTTTTTAAACTGTTAGAAAATGTGTTTTTTTTTTTTTTTTTTTTAAAAAAAAACAAAAACAAAGGCAAGAAAGATAGAAGGACTGACCCCCTGTCCCTTCTCCAGCCTTGGGGGAGCCCTCTGAAGACTCACTCCCAGAGAGCACAGAGTACAGCTGACAGCCGTGTCTGCAATGTACAAGGTATGCAGGAAGAACCACCTAATATTGATTCTGAAATCGAAACAAGAACTAATGACAAAATTTGCTTGACTGTAGATCTCTTGTGGCTTCCCATAGAAAGGCAAGACAAGGACAAAGCATTTGCAAAAATATTTCCTTTCTATTGTCTCCTCCTTCCTCTCCCAACCTCAGTCCCAGGCTTCAGCTTTCCTCGGGAACAGGTTGTCTTAACACAGAGATTTATTGCTTGAAGAGCAGGAGGCACAACCGAGGGTACAAGGTCCAGGGCTTGGCCAAGTAGGAGTCAGTATAAAGGGGCTGCTGGAAGCATCAGCTTC
The DNA here is from genome assembly GCF_000243295.1 of Trichechus manatus latirostris. Taxonomy (NCBI): domain Eukaryota; kingdom Metazoa; phylum Chordata; class Mammalia; order Sirenia; family Trichechidae; genus Trichechus; species Trichechus manatus. Next base: position 21,586,594 of record NW_004443965.1, read on the forward strand.
AGTCATTCCAAGCTCTCCTTTGATACTTAATCTCTTTATGGAAAGGACTTGTGTGGAGACATCCATTTGGGTTTATCTGATGAGTGAGAGAAGAGGAAGAACAGGTGGTGTGGTTCCTCTTCAAAAAGCAAAGCAAAGAAAACAAGCAACAAACAAAACCTTCTCAGCTACTCTTCACTGCTACAAACAATGATATTTAAAAAACCATCGCCAGTCTCTGCAGGCAGCTATGACTCTGACCTACTTCCCCCAGTTAGAAAACTGAACTCTTCTCTCCTCTTCCTCTTCCCCACTCATTTAAAGCAGATGAAAGTATCACCGGCTGTACCCCTATGCCCAGCCATTCCTAGCTATTGGGGATCCCCACCACGGAAGCTGGATCCACAGTTGTGTCTAAACAAAGTTTGCCCACTCATTGTCCCTTGCCACCATTGATCTTCACAGTGCCTGCTCCCTCTCTCCTTACAATGGCTCTTGTCTGGTGAGGGTTGAGAATAGCACTGGGGCCAGAAGCCACTTTCAGAGCTTCTACCCTGTAGACAGGACAACAAGTTGATGAAGGCCTCTGTTGGCGGCTCAGGACTTTCCTTGCCTCACTGCTGTCAGAATCCACTGAGAACATCAGAAACCTCCTCTGGGCCCAGAAAGGTCTTGCCCTGGGGGAGTGAATAGATGCCCCATTTGGAAGAGGCGACCCAGACCTATAGTTCTCCATCACTTCTATGCGGAGGATGCACAGTACAACATGCTGTGGCAGGGTAGGTGCAATTCCCAGCTCACAGCTGAAACTCCTCCACTTTCCCTCCCACTCAGGAAAACAAATTGTCATGTAACAGAATAAGAACTACATTATTTAGGTTTAATTTTGATCCACTCTCATGTATTAAAATTAACTTATTTTCCAACTTTGGTATTTATTTGCTACGAATAATTTGCAAAACAACTTATGAAAATGGGTTATGAGAGTGTGATTAAGGACACCATCCTTGAGAAACAGCAACATGTTAGGGGGTGAAAGGGAGAGCCATGTGTAAAAAAAATTAAAATTTTCTACTTTTTCTTCCTTTCCACCTCCCATGTAGTCATTGATCTAGAAATTTTCCCCTCCAGAAACGTAGGGAGACCAGAGAAAGGACCAAGAGAAATCTTTGCCCCTAACTCAGAAACTACAAACAGAAGATGCCTTAAACGACTTGAAACAAGGTGCTGAAAGACACAGTGAACTTATGTGTGTCACTAAACTGAACGTTATGTCATATAACCAAACTACATAGTATGTTTTGAATCTTTGGAGAGAATGGAGAGTTGTTAGGATTTTTTTTTTTTTAAAGTTTCACAAGGGATTATCTGATAGCTTTCTACATTAATCATGGCCAGTATTTCACCAGGTTCTACCTATCTAGATGTTTCCCTAAACCAAACTAGTATCCCTTGGGGGATATTAATGTGTATGAGATGGATTTTCAAACTTCAGACGTAAGATAAATAGTGCAAATTGTTTAAATGGTTTTGCTATTTGGTTGCAGAATGACTCAGGCTCAAATCAGAAAATAGCCAAATAGAAAAGTCCATATGAATCTGAAAGGAGTGATGGAAGAAATCTGGCTAATTAGCCCGAATTCACCCCCTACTCCTTCTGGAGCAGAAAAGAGTCAGAAGCTCTAGTAGTTCTGTGAGTGGAAAAAAAATTCTGGAAGCATGAGTCAGAGCAGAGTAGTCTGGAAGCCTGGGATGGCCTGGAACACTTCCCAGGCTGACCCATTAATCCCAAGAGAGAGGACGTTGCCCACGTCGCTCAGTGATGGAGTTGTGGGTGGAGCAGGATCAATGGACTGGAAGCCCCAAAGTCATGCAGAAACCAGAGTCATGAAGGACATAGGAGGGGCCAGTCTTGGGCAGATAACTTGATGCTCAAAGTTTGAAGAAGGGGCTGGTCTAAAGCCAAGAGGGCAGCCCATCTTTGTGGCACAGGTACCAAGGGTTAACTGATTGTTAGGAGTCATGGAGTAAGCAGAGTTGGAGACTTATTACATTGTATTTTCTCTTTCTCTCTCTCATACATACACACACACACACACACACACACTCTCTCTCTCTCATGCATACACCATGAGCCCCTTGAGAACAAAAATGTGTCTTACTCCTTCTGTATCTCCAGCACCACAGTGCCAGACAATAAATAATAAGTACTCAATAAATGATTTTTCAATTGAAATTAAACAAGTGAATTAGATCAAATGGATGGCTGGTCCTGGGAAGATACAGATGCAGGAGTAAAGTCAGGCACAGTGATAGGTCACTCTGTGCTGACTCTCAGGGATAAGATCAGATCCAGAGGGGGCGAACGTCAACTCAACAGCAACTTTTTTTTTTTTTAGAGTATACATTTGACAGTGACTTGTCTAAGAGACTTGCCAGAATTGAGAAGCCCAAGCTGCAGTTTATTAGCTAGCTCTTGATCTTAGAACTACTTTCTGAGGCAGTCTGTTTGGAAGGGAAGCCACTTTAAGATCTAACATTTACCCTGAGGCAACCCAGTTGGCCATTCTCTGACTGAATTGATTTCCATGGGATCAGGAAGCTCTGTTTTAATATCTTCCAGCCAGTTTTCAGCCAACATGATGATTGCAATCAGATCCAAACCAGTCTGAGCAGAATTTGCCAGTAAGATGTCATGAGACTGCAGAGCCAATACCTTATTACTTCAATAAATCTAAACATACAACAGCTACAGTTTTACCAGCAACCAATTGTGTTTTTGTAATTTTAACACAAAACAGCAATCAAGTATGTCTGGCGTGATGTGCTCTCACCATTTCAAAGGCCACCCTGCGGACTGAGCAGAATTCCATTCTCCTCAATGATGTTTACAAAGGTTCTCCTTTACAACCATTTGGCAGATTGGCTGGGTAGAGATGTCAGTGGAACAGACAATTGTTGGAACCGCTGTCCTTCCTTTCTGAGGACCAGCAGAGCAACACCATGTCCAGCCGGGCAATTTCTCAGCAGAGCTGAGCAGCTGTCAGAACTCCAGATCTTGAGGTTGAGTTTCCAGCCTTCGCAGACCTCTACTTGTGCTCCTACTCCCAAGCCAACCTCTCAAAATGTGCAGAATGGAAGACCTCCATTTGCCTTTAGCCAGAGCCCAAGTTATCTTGTAGGATGCTGTTTAATCTGCCTTTCTTCTAGAATTTTACCGTACTCTCATTTCTTTATAATTGAAATTAATTAAAAGTCACTTGTATGTTCACTGGGCACGCTAGTTGGTTCCCTTTAATACAATATCAATCAATCTCTATGCATATATTGCAAATCTACACTGCCTAGTATCATGCTCGTTGTTAGCTGATGTCAAGTTTGCCCCTGACTCATACTGACCCCATGCAAAATGGGCTGGACTTATGGTGACCCCATGCACAATGAGATTAGATCGTTGTGATCCATAGGATTTTCACTGGCTGATTTTCAGAAGTAGATCACCAGGCCTTTCTTCCTAGTCTGTCTTAGTCTGTAAGCTCTTTTGAAACCTGTTCAGCATCATAGCAACACAAAAGCCTCTGCTGACATATGGGTGGTGGCTGGACTTGAGGTGCATTGACTGGGAATCAAACCTGGGTCTCCTGAATGGAAGGTGAGAATTCTACCATTGAACTACCATGCATCCTAGTATCATGCTAGGAGCTTTAAATTATCTTCAGAAGCAAGTCATTTATAATACATGGGGATTTTTTTTTTTTTTTTAGCATTATCTTTCCTGTTTTAGGCACCTCACAAATTTCATAGTAGTTTCAACCTTTTATATTTTAAAGTTTTCTTTGTTTCTTTTTTACTTCTTTCACGTTATATAGTTAATTCGGTGTCCACACAGGGGAAGTAATGATTAAACATTTATCTAATAAGTTTAATTAAAATAAGATGACAATTTGGGCCCTCCTGGTCAAATGCAAAGGAGCTCTCGTAGTGCAGTGGTTAAGCATTCATCTGCTAACTGAAAGGTTAGTGGTTCGAACCCAAGAGGCACTCTGCAGGAGAAAGATGTGGCAGTCTGCTTCCATAAAGATTACAGCCTTGGAAACCCTATGGGGCAGTTCTACTCTATCCTATAGGGGCACTATGAGTCAGAATTCCACTTGATGGCAATGGGTTTGGTTTTTTGGTTCGGTCAAATGAAAATTTCTAGTAGGAACTTCCCATTCAGTATACTTCATTATAAATAGTTGATTAATTCTATTCTCAGCCCTTGTTGTTGTTGTCATTAGGTGTTACTGAGTCAATTCTTTGACTCATAGTGAGCCCATGTGACATAATTAATGTTTATTGAGCACCTTACTATGTAGCAGTCACTCTGTTAGGTGCTTTACAGACAACATTTCATTTAGAGTAGAGATTGGCTACATCATCACAAATTTTCAATTTCTTTGTTTTTTTGGTGGTTTAATTTCACATTTCTTTGAATTTAATCACAAGAATAAAATACCTGATTGGTGCAGTAATACTTGATCTCCATAAAGGTAGTATTCTCATACTGAGTCTAGCCTTTTCATATTTAGCTATACAGTTGAGTGTTGTTGAATGAACTAGATGATCTTGATTTCAAATCTTTATAGCTATTCATCTCTATGTACAATCATGTAAATCAATCTTATGAAAAAAGCTAAGTTAATACTAAACATTATTAGAAATATATTCAAACAATTTTGGAATGATTTCTGCCATTTACACCTATGTTTGTTCAATATTAGGATGTCTTGATAAAAAACAAGAACTAATCCAATATTTGAGTTAAAGGATCAGGAGACAGGTTAACTCACTTTAAATACTATTTTGACTGCAGAAAACTCCATCTGCACAAGTGAAAATTAAATACTAGCAAAGTCTCAGCCTGCATAAGAGTGCACAATCAACTCAGGCTTTCACCTTCCTCCCCTTTGCAAAGTCAGTCAAATTCAATGATTATGCATGATGGGCTCTGTTCACATTACATCACCTACATGGAAGAAGATGGGGCATTCAATCATTCAACCAAAATGGATGTATTGAAAATCCATTGTATGTCTACCTGCAGAGTATGATCTGGGGAGTGCAAAGGACAAATAAGACAGGGCCATCTTTTCTTGGAGAGATAAGACTAGCATAGTTAAAATAAATGTAAAAGAATACAAAGTAGGATCTGATTCAGTTTAATAAAAATTTTCCTTTATATATATATATATGATCGAAAACTATTAGAAATTTAATTTAACAAATACTTTTTGAGCACTGTCTATGTGCAGGGTTTACTTAGGAAGGCCTGTCCTGCTCCGCTCTGATCCTTGGGCCTACAAAGTGGCTGGCAGTTATTAGGTAAACAATAAATTATGAATTAATGGATGAGTTTTATTGTATGAAAGAAGCTTACAAGAGAGTAAAGTAGTAAGACAAATACATAAATAACTATAATATTTGGTAGAAAATAATCACAATACATAGTGCTATGGGAGTTTTGAAGTGGAGCAGATACATGTTGAAATTTAGGAATAGAGGTTCAGGGACAAAAATAATATAATTTGGGTGAGTTGTAGGGGAGTGGTATAAGATTACGCTGTAAAGATAGGTTGTGGAGGCCTTCCTGTGTGGAGGCCATCTTAGGTGGCACAAATAGTTAAGTGCTTGGCTTCTAACTAAAAAGTTGGTAGTTTGAGTTCACCCAGAGGCATCTCTGAAGAAAGGTCTGGTGATCTACTGAAGCATCAACCAGTAAAAACCCTATGGGGCCAGTTCTATTCTGACACACGTGGGGTTGCCATGAGCCAGAATCAACTTGATGGCAACTGTTTTCTTCCCCCTAGGTAATGTGGACCCAGAGTAGGAGTTTAAAACAACAAAACAACCTAACTGCACTGATATTAACAATAAGCTGATAAGTTGTGTCAAGTGGATTGGAGTTGGAAGAAAACAGAGGTAGGAAGATCCGTTAAAGAGGTTCTGTTACAATTGTACTGACAATAAGAAATATAAGATCGAACTAGACAGACAGTAGGATGGGGGGAAAAGTAGTTTTTTAATTATGTAACAAAAACAAACTAGGTCTTGCCTATCAAGTGTATATGGAGTATTGAGGTGAGGGAGCATTGAGGTGAGGTAGGGATGGTGGTTCCTTTAAAAGTAACATGTGGACTGTTCGGGAAGTAAAGAAGGAGATAAGATCTTCATGTTTTCTGTTTAAAATTAGAAGTTTATCGTAATTTAATGAAAGGAAATTTCACTCTGAGCCAGAGAAGCGAGGGATGGTGAGGATTTGGAACATGAACTGAATTGCACAGACAGGCAAGACAAGAAAGTTATTGTTCAGAACAGTGAAGAACTACAGGCAACTTAATCAAAGCTTTCTTTATAGGTCTATTATTAGCAGTAGTTATTTGATATAAGACAACCCGTGTTCAATAGAGCAATTATTTAGATATTAGGTCTACATAATGCCAAAACTATAATATTTTGTAATATCCTGATAAATTATGAGGTTTTATATTTGTTTTTATCCAGGATTTAAGATCATGTAGCAACAGCATCAGCATCTGCTCAGTGTTTTATATTAAGGTTTTCAATCTCTTAAGGAGATTCATCCAAGCAAGAGAGAATATTAAGTGCCATCAATTTAGCCAGGATCCCACACAGGGCTCATAAATTACGCAGGATGCGTATCTTGGAAAATGTTATTTTCCAAGTGAAATTTTTGTGTGGTAAGCCTAGGTATCAGGAAAATTAAGATCTCCTGCAAAACAAAAGAATTATTTTTATAAATAATTCTTAAATATTATTTTCTTGTTATAAGTCACCAAAATTCTAAATTATTTCTAGAGGAGCAGGAAATGATGGTGGTGGCTTTAAATGTGATCCCAATAGGCAAGCACATCCATTAGTAAGTAGTTGTGGTTATTTAAGAATGAAATAAAAATATTATTTTCTCTTCAATTTATATGTTTTTTTTTTTAAAGGCTACTAAGTTCTTAGGACATAAATACTTATTAGGCTTTTGGAGTCTAACTGCTTAATAAAGGGAATCATTAAGTATTTCCTTTTTCTTGGCGCCTGCCAAGAAAAAAATGCTGACACATTAAGGACACCATGAACTATAAGTGTTTGGGAATGTCTGTTCTAAAGGGAAAACTAACTTGATTAAGACTCAGTTCCTGCCTTTCAGTTGCTCAGAGAGACAAACACACTACTAACCACAAAGAAAAGCAAACTAGGATATTTTCCATAGTAGGAATATACACAAAATTCAAAGATCTAGGAAATCTTAGATGTCATTCTGTTAGAGGCAGAAAAGAGAGGGTTGAGGTGCCATAAGTTCAGCTTTAAAAGAAGAACAAGATTTCAACAGGTGAGAAAGAAAAGGAAAGCATTCCTGGATGAGGGAGCAGCATGAACAATGGCAGAGAAGCATGAAGTAGATGTTAAGTTTGGGTTATGGGAAGAAGTCTGGTTTGGTGGAAAGGGGAGAACAAGGAGTGGCAAGAGATGACCATGTTGAAAAAGCTTCAACTTTTCATCAGGAGTGATGGGAAGACATTAGAAGCTTCTCGGTAAGGAAATCAGATGATCAGAATTCTGTCTTAGAAAGCTAGTTATTACAGTCCTGTGAAAGAGGTTAGAGATTGAGAGTAACAGAGAGAGGTATTGAAGATGAGTTTCCAACTTGGATAAGGTCTCTTGATTGCACATTGTTGTTGTATGTCGTCGAATTGATTCTGTCTCATAGCGACCCTATAGGACAGAGTAGAACTGCCCCCCCGCCGCAACTGTGCAAACCATACTCTAACAGTCTTTGTATTAAGAGGGCCTAGCATCAAGCCTGGTATATTTTAGGCACTGAATAAATTTTAAATTTGAGATACGTAGAGGACGGGGAAATAGCTCACGGTAACCATGGAGAAATATCCTACAGTGCAGGACAGAGGTCAAACTTGTGGTACCAATTTGGATGTCATCTACCTAGAAATGAGAGAAGGAACTGACAAAATAAAATTTTACAGAAAGCAAATATAAATTGAAAGAGAAGCAACCCAGTGACAGAACCCTGGGGAATGCCTACCACTGGGAGCAGAGGAAGAGCTACTGGCAGAGGAGACAGGAAGGGGGGGTGGGTGGAAGGGGGGATCAGAGGGTGAAGGAATACTCTCCCGGGAAACAAAGGAGGAGAAACTTTCAGGATGAAGGTGATAGTCTATAATATCAAAAGGAGGAGGGCAAATTCTACAAGGAAGCTACTGGATGTGGTAATTGGCAGGTCCTTGGAGACGACAATGTCAGTAGAATTTAGAGGTAGAAGTCCAAGTGCAGTGGAGGCAAGGAAAGAGACCCTTCTGGAGGAATTTGGCAGTGAAACAGGTCTGGAGTGGGAGTTTTAGGTGACAAAAGTTTGAGGGAAGGTGATTTTAGGACAAGAGTAAACTGAAAGGAGGATTTAGTAGAAAGGAATAGAGCACAAATAGATCCATGCACAAGAGAAGGAAGAGATCATTCAAGTTTCCAAGAAGAGAGAAGGGAGTGGACAAAAAACACAGATGGTTCTTTTCCTCCTTCTTTTCCCTCCATTTTTCCCTTCTTCCTCCTGCACTTAGAACCTGAGAAGGATGAGGAGGGTGACCATGTGGGGTTGGGTGAGGGCAGGCAGTGCGATGTGTAAGAACTTGAGCAGGGCCAGGAAGGAGTAGACAGTGAGGGCCTTGGAGCAGGGAGCTAGAGCACAAGAGAGAGACAGAGACAGAGACACAGAGAGAGAGATTTTTTAAGGAATTGGCTCACTAGATTGCGGTGGTGGTGGTGGGGGAAGGGGAGTCTGGCAAGTCCAAAATCTGTAGGTCAGATGATAGGTTAGAGATTCCTGCAGGCTTGTGTCTCAAAATTCATAGGTCAGGCAGGAAGAGTGAAGAGTGAGGGAGTTCTGGAAAAATGTCTATTTATAGTCTGCAGACAGACTACATCCTAGGGAAACTCTCTTTTTGCTTTTAAGGCCTGCAATTGATTGGTTGAGGCTCACCCACTTTGTAAGGCCAACTCATTTAATCATATGTAACTACTTTATAATAGCAACTAGACTATAGCCCAGCCAAGTTGACACAAATTTAAACACTACCAGGGGGTGTGCTGCGGGGTGTCAGGGTCCAAGCATGGTGAGGAGGAGTCCATGCAGTGGGCAGCTCAGTGCACTCATCTCCTGTGAACTATGAAATTCTCCTGAAAGAACAAATTATTTCTAACAAATATTCTTAGAGTGAGAGTTTATAACCTGGCATTTATGGATGGGCTTTCGGAGTCTGTTATGGATTGAACTGTGTCCCCCCAAAATGTGTGTCAACTTGGTTAGGCCATGATTCTCATATTGCGTGATTGTCATCTGATGTAATTTTCCTATGTGTTGTAAATCCTACTTCTATGATGTTAATGAGGCAGGATTAGAGGCAGTTATGTCAATGAGGCAGGACTCAGTCTACAAGATTAGATTGTATCTTGATTTAATCTCTTTTGAGATATAAAAGAGAAAAGTCAGCAGAGAGACAGGGGACCTCCTACTGCCAAGAATGAAGAACCAGGAGGGGAGAACAGAGTCCCTGTGCTGAGAAGCTCCTAGACAGGGGAAGACTGATGAAAAATACCTTCCCCAGAGCCAACAGAGAGAGAAAGCCTTCCCCTGGAGCTAGCACCCTGAATTTGGACTTCCAGCCTCCTACACTGTGGGAGAAAAGACTTATGTTTGTTAAAGCCATTCAGCTGTGATATTTCTGTTATAGCAGCACTAGATAGCTAAGACAGAGTCTATGAAACTCATGAAATTATATGCAAAATTTTGAACATCTGAGAAGTTTTCTGGACGTAGGGGTGGCTGAGATGCTCGGAGCATAATATCAGCATGTCAAAAGGACACAGAAACCAGCCTGAAGGGGCTTCTCCCGGCAAAATTGATGGCAAGTTGGGATCAATATAATAATAAAAGGTAATACTCTTTGAATAAAATAAGAAACCACGAATACAATAGGAAATCATGAATCCATATGAATAAAATAGGAAATCGTGAATCCACATAGGTAGGTAGGTAGGTAGATAGGTAGGTAGGTAGACAGGTAGGTAGACAGGTAGGTAGGTAGATAGACAAATAGACAGACAGATAGAAAATTTGATGAAGAATGATTATGTACATAGTTTGAAAGTATCTCCTCACAAAATACTTAACTGCAAAGAAACGAGGGAGTAAGATGTGCCTGATCCAAGCCATGATACTTTCAGTTGCCTCATATGCATGTGAAAGCTGGACAATGAATAAGGAAGACTGAAGAAGAATTGATGCCTTTGAATTATGGTGTTGGCAAAGAATATTGAATATACCATGGACTACCAGAAGATGAGCGAGTCTGTCTTGGAAGAAATACAGCCAGAGAGCTCCTTGGAAGTGAGGATTGAGACTTTGTCTCATGTACTTTGAACATGTTATCAGGAGGGACCAGTCTCTGGAGAAGGACGTCATGCTTGGTAAAGTACAGGGTCAGCGATGAAGAGGAAGACCCTCAGCGAGATGGATTGACACAGTGGCTGCAACAATGGGCTCAAGCTTAACAATGATTGTGAGGATGGCTCAGAACCAGGCAGTGTTTTTTCTGTTGTACATAGGGTCGCTAAGAATTGGAACCAACTCAAGGGCACCTAACAACAAAAACAAAGAAACAAAGAGTAACATTACAAAGAGAATTCTGGCAGACACCACTTTCATCAAGCAATGCAGTTGAACATCATCAGTAACAGGTCAAACTGAAATCTCATGCTGCCTGATAGGCTGCAAGAAGAACGCTTCTGTGATATTCCTGCTAAAGATGCTTAACTTGAATTTATCATTAAGAATCATCAGACAAACCTAAATTGAGGACATTCTACAAAATAACCTGCTTAAAATCTTCAAATGTGTCAAAGTCATGAAAGTCAAGAAACAACTAAGGAACTGTTGCAGACTGAGGAGACTAAGTGGACATGACAGCTAAACATGGCAAGAGTATAAACTGGATCCTTTTGCTACAAAGGATATTATTCGGACAATTGCTAAACTTGAATGGGGTCTGAGGATTAGATGGTATAATGAATCAATGTCAATTTCCTGATTTTGATGGTTGTATCCTGTTTATATAGGAGAATGCCCTTGTTTGCAGGAAATACCATTAATGTTTGGGGTTGGTGTGGTGAGAGTAAGGTTAGCAACTTAGTCTCAAATAATTCAGGAAAAAAAGTTCTTAGTTCTATACTTGCAACTTCTCTGTATATTTGAGATGGTTTCAAAACAAAAACATTTATTAAAAAGAAAACATATTTGGCACTTTTACACTTCTGCCATTGTTATGAATAGCTTCTTCCAAGTAGCTGATACCCCATCAGCCTGAGTCCTTGGATGAATACATATGGGACAGACATGAGCTCATTCTGCAGCAAGGACCTAAGCCCTGCCTACCTGCAGCTTGAAGCAGAGCTGTGCAGCCAAGCCCAGCCAAAACCAGTGGAGCCCAAGATGACCCACAAATGCTACATGAGTCTTGAGTGTAGTGACACAAGACAGAAAATGGTTGGAGCAACTTTCAGTCAAAATGAAGCCTCACACTGCAGGACTGGATCATCAAGGGAATTGCAGCTTCTTCTATGATCAGCAAACCACTGGCTCCAGTTCTATAATCAGGAACTGCAAGGTTCAGCAAACTGCTATACCCAGGATACTGCTGCTGCTGCCCCTCCAGAACCATGCTGTACCTGCTCTGATATGGAGCAGCAGAATGGAGGTCTCATGTTCTGCTTCTCAAGACTTACAAGCCAGTGCCAGACTCTGGGATCTCCATCACTGTTGCAGAAAACCAGACCTCTTCACAGCTCTGCTTACCAGCAGAAACAGTAGAAACAGCAAACCCACAGCCTCTACCTTAATCTTGCTTTCCAAATCTCATGTAAATGTACCAGATTTCCCAAACCTAAGTCACTCATCACTATCTCCTAGCAAGTCTTGGAAATGTAGTTTTTAGCTTTCAAACTTCTGAATTACAGGAAGGTATGATATAAGGAAGATAGAATAATTGTTGAGTGTCAAGCCATTACATTCTTCAGAGAGAGAGGAAAGAAGAAAAGAAGGAAGGAAGCAAGAATATATTGTTGTTTACTTAGACAGTGGAATACTTTATAATAGCAAAAATGGATGAACCACAGGTAAGAAAATAAACCTGGGCAAATCTCAATATAATAATGCTGACAGGGAAAAAAGGAAGTCACAGAATAATACAGAAAGTTCAATGCCATTCATAAAAGGTTTTAAAAACTGCAAAATAATACTATCTATTTTTAAAAGAAACAAATATATAGTAAGATTCTAAAAGCATGCATTGGAATGATAGCAGTTACTTTTTGGAGGGAGGGATATAGGAGAATGGGTTTGAGAAAGTTACACAGGGTGTCTCAGTTCTCTATTGCTGCATAACAGACCACTCCAAAGATTAGTGGCTTGAAACCACAAACATTTATTTGCTCATGATTCTGTGGGATGGTAATTGGGTAGGGCTCAGCAGGGATGGCTCATCTCTATTCCATGTGGTGTTGTTGGCTGTGCTCGCTCATGTGTCTTTGGTCAGTTGGTTTGTCTGCTGCTGCTCTCTGATCTCAGACGTTCTCACTCACAGGTCTGGGGCTTCAGCTTGGATGGATGAATCTCTATGAGGTTGTTCTCTCTCCATGAATTTTCTCATTCTTAAGGAGGCTAGCCTGAGTTTATTCACAAAGTGGCAGCATTCCAAAAGGATGAGAGAGGAACCTATGAATCTCTCTTCCAGCGAGGATTAGAAGTCATACAGGGTTACTTCCACCACATTCTAGTGATGAAAACAAGTCATGAGACTAGCCCAGATTCAAGGAATAAAGAAATAGACTCTTGATGGAAGAAACTGTAAAGAATTTACACCCATATTTAATCTACCACACAGGCGCTCCCACTGGGTATGTGATATTTTATTTAAGCAAATATAACAACATATGTATAATTTGATAATGGTGGGTAATAGATACAGTTATTTATTACCTTGTTTCTTATACTTGGTTCTTATGTTTAAAATACTTCACAATTTAGAAAAAGGAAATGAAATACAAATGGTTTCAACTGATTCATCCCCATATTGGCATCCTATAGGCACTTCATTCATTTATGCTCCTTGGAGCCTCACTGTTCAGGCTCATGCCTTCTCAGAGCTTGATTATCCAGTCATTTTTTCAGTTCCGGAATGTAATCCACAGACTTCCAAAAATCTGACTTTATGATAAAACATAAACTATATTTGGAGAAGAGATTTTGTGTTATAGGAATTCATGGCTGAGCAGGAGGTAGAGCTTGATGCTTCTGGCAGGTACATTTTAGGCATCTATTTATTGTCACTGATGTTCACAGTAGCTGAGAACACTCTTGGACTAAACCCTGTCCATAATTAGGATTCAGAAATTTACAGAATCCTAGTTATGGACAGCCATGGTGTAGCTGTGGTAGAAGACAGATTACATGTGATAGGGATCCCTTGATGGAAAAGGTTCATAAGAAAAAAGGGAGGGCTGGCACAGCACAGCAGTCTCAACAGCAGGGCCTAATTGTGTGATAGGGTCATGATTCCTGGCACTGTGAGGTAGCTAGTACTGAAACTGATCCCAAGTCATCCTGTGCACCAAGAAGAGAAAAGCCATTGGGAATTGAAAAGGCTACTTTGCTAGGGGTTCCTTCCAATGCTAGTGACCCCACAAAGGGGTGGGACTATAGGAGTGACTTTTTTCTCACTTCATAAGAGATATAATGAAACTCTGACCTCAGAACATATTAGTGGTTTCCCAGTAACATCCAGATGTTGTAGTTAGTTAGCTGCTGTCAAGTCAACTCCAACTTGTGGTGATCTTATATGTACAGCAGAACAAAATGTTGCCTTGTCCTGTGACATCCTCACAATTGTCAGAATGTTGAAGTCCATCGTTGTGTCTGTTGTGTCAATCCATCTCACCGAGGGTCTCCCATGCCCTAGTTGGCTGTCTACTTCACCAGATATGGTGTCCTCCTCTAGTGATTGATCCCTCCTGATGATGTGTCCAAAGCAAGCGAGTCAGACAATGTTCTGTTATGATCCATAAGGTTTTCACTGGCTAATTTTTGGAAGTAGATAACCAGGCATTTCTTCGTAGTCTGTATGAGTCTGGAAGCTCCATTGAAACCTGTCCACCATGGTTGACCCTGCTGGTATTTGAAATATTGATGGCATAGCTTGCAATATCACAGCATCACACAAGCTATCACAGTATGACAAACTGACAGATGAATGGTGGAACATTAAGATAGACTGGGGCAAATTCCCCTTATAAATGATATTGGAGGTAATGACCATATGAAGAGAGTCCCACAAACTCAGAGCCTCCAGCTTCTCTGTGGAACTATAGGCCTGGGCAGTCCAGGCTTTGCGGTTGACTAGCTACCAGGCCCATGTGGGCACACACGTAGGCTTAGCCTTGGGATTCCCAGAAATGTTTTAGGAGGTGTACTCTAAGAAAGTCAAGGAGAAAGAGACTTGTGTCCATAAAGACTGGAGTTCTACTCCTAATGGAACTTAAGAAACACTGACTGTTAATGGCCTGAGACACTGATGTTGCATTTGTATTTTCTCAGCATTAATGTTACTGACATTTAGCATCTCTTTAATTACAAGATGTTTATGTCATCTATATAGAACTCATTTCAGATTCTAAAGCCTCAGGACACTGAAAACATGTTTAGAAAGTGCTTTCTTTAACTACTAAATTTAGTCAAACTATTCTGCAGAGTAAACTATCCTTCCACCAGTGTTGGGTACTTATATGGGGCTGTTTCTTTTATTATTTGATGATGATGATGATGATGATGATGATGATGATGATGACCAGCTGCTTCAGTGGATCTGACACCCTTTCCTCTCCTTTCTTATATAAACTCACAATTATTTTATTTCCTCTTCAGTCCAGTGCCACATGTCAGGTGGCAGCCACCAGTTCCACCAGTGGTGCTAATTAAGGGAGCCCATTCAGAGCCACTAGACTGAAGACTGCCTCTGAAAAAGAAAACCCGCTGGAGGGGCGCCAAAAAGTGAGAGAGACCATTCAATATGCTTCACCTGGTGTAAATGTCACCAGGTTCAGCCCCATGAGGCGGTTGGAGTCTCACACACAATAGACATTCCTACATGCAGGACTAGTTCTGGGAAGGTGCTCAGATCATGATTTGAAAGCATTTCCAATCTAACCCGAGGGTCCAGTTGATGGCTGAGAGCTGTGCCAGTGTGCCCTTCTCTCCAAGAGAACTGGGCAATGGTTCAGCCACATCAGCCAGTGAATAGACTCTATTGTTGTTTTCATCCAAGCCCTTTCATCTGCCTCCAGCACCCCTGTAGACTTCCTAATTGGTCCTCTGGATCTAGCCCTCTTTGGCCTGTCAGTGTGGCTCTGTGTTGCGGTATGCTTTAATCTCCCTGCGTGCTTGGCATATTGCTCCATTTTCATAGTTTTCTGATGTTAAAAAGCAGCTTGTACAGCTTGGGTGATCTTCATACTATTTCTGCTCCCTGTTAGTAACTGTACTAGAAAAACAGCTGTTAATCTCAATTAAGTTTTAATTGCTAATTAGCAGCTACCCATCAGGATCAAACAGTCTTTTTCCTGGTCCCTTCAGCTATTTCCCATGCAACTGGTATACGTGGTTTCCATGAGACCTGGTTAACCAACTGCCTCCACAACTGAATCTGCCACCTCTTCTGGGGCTTGATACTATCTTTTCACCGCAGGTTCCTTGTCAACTTGATTGTTTCTGGGTTTTTTTTCATTTCATTGTCCAACCAGAGTTTCTAATGAACATCACTCCATCTCCTCTGCTGTTACAAGTGTCTTGGAAAGGAGTATCGGATGATTAATAAGCCCATTCATTGATCTCAAGTTAAGAACCCATGCTTTAGAATTTTCCTTTTTAAAGATTGCGCGTACTCCTGCCTATATCCTGTTTACTATACCAGGAGCTGGCAAACTATGGCCTGAGGCCAAATCTGGCCTGCCACCTATTTTTATAAATGAAGCTTTATTGGAGCACAATCATGTCCATTCATTTATGGAAAGGCTGCTATCACACTACTACAGCAGAATTGAGTAGTTGCATCAAAGACTGCGTGACTCACAAAGCCTAAATATTTACTACCTGACCATTTACAGAAAAAGCTTGCCAACTCCAGACCTATATCATTCGTTTTCATAGTGTAGGCCCGTGAATAGCAGCATCAGCATCACCTGGGAATTTACTTGAAACTCAGATTCTCAGCCCGACTGAATCAGAAACTCTGAAGACAAGGCCCAGTAACATGGATTTTAATAAGGCTTCCAGGTAACTTAGATACATACTAGGGTTTAAGAGCCAGGTCCCTGGGTGGCACAGACAATTAAGTTCTTGACTTCTAACCAAGAGGTTAGCAGTTCAAACCTACCCGGGGGTGCCTTGGGAGATAGTCCTGGTGATCTTTTGAAAAGTCACAGCCTTGAAAACCCTATGGAGCATAGTTCTATTCTGCACATTTGGAATTGTCATGAGTTGGAACTGACTCAACAGCAACTAACAAGGGTTTAAGAACCATTCACCTCTGGTATTGAACCTGAGATTTTTCCTTCCATAATATCTACCCAAGACACTATGGCAGGTGAAAGAAGGGCATCTTCTGTTTAGCAACTGATCTTCTTCCATATCACATACACATGTACTCAGTTTGGTTGGATTCCATGGAGCGGAGTTCAGCCAGGGGTGGAGAAGTAAATAATATGCCCCCAAAATGACTGAACTCTGTCAAATATCATTAGCTATAATCATGATATCATATTTACTCTCCTTGTGTAAATTGGAGTCCTGGTGGTACTGTGGTGAAGCGTTCGGCTGCTAACCAAAAGGTCAGCAGTTCAAATCCACCAACTGCTCCTTGGAAACCCTGTGGGGCAGTTCTGCTCTATCCTATAGGGTCGTTATGTGACGGAATTGACTTGATGGCAATGAGGTTGGTGTGTGTGTGTGTGTGTGTGTGTGTATGTAAATTATCTTAACATGTTCTTTTCCCATTTTTCTACTTGGACTACTGAGTACTTTCTATGAATTCGTTGTTTTTAATGATATCGACTACTTAAATTCTCTGTTACATACCTTTACTAACTTATTTGTAAAGTGTTTTTTATTATGATTTTTGATGGACAGATGTTTTAAAATTTTTATGTAGTCAAATCAATCAAGATGTTTTCCTTTGTAATTTCTGTGATTATTTCTTCCCTCCATTTTTTGTTCCTTTTCTGGAATATCTATTAAACAAGTGTTGAAATTCAGGAAATAGTCTCATGTCTCAACATTTTTGCCATACTGCTAATCAATTCATCTTGTCCTGCACTCTGAAAGAAGGAATTCTTCACTTCTATCTTGCAACTCATTTCATTCAGCTATTCAGCCCATTAAGTTATTGTTTTGGTAATCATATCTATAAGTTCCAAGTTTATTTCACAGTAACTTGCTTTCTTTTTTTTTAAATGGATACAATACCCTCACAACTATCTTCAAGGATGTTAAGCTTTTTATATTTTTTCCTCTTTTTTCTAGTAATTCCATTTCCTCACAGATTAATTCTGTTTAAGTTTTAGAGTCTCTCTTCCTTTTTCTCTCTCATGACATTGGTTTGCCTCAAATATTTGGCTCTTAATTGTCTGTTCATTTTTGAGCTTGAGAGTCTACTTTAGACTAGAGACCTGAAGCTGGCAAATTTGGCTCATGGGCCAAATCCAGCCTGCTTGCCACCTGTTTTCACAAATAAAGTTTTATTGGAACACAGCTACACTCATTCATTTCTATGGCTGCTTTCACACTACAATGGTAGGACTGAGTAGTTGCAACAGAGACCATATGGACTGCAAGTCTAAATATATTTACAATCAGACCTTTTACAGAAAACAATGCCTGCTGTAGACTGAACAAGAATGTTTCATAGCCAAATAAAATCCTTACTTACCTGTTAATTAATATGAGCTCTGACTATAGGCGAGTATAGTGGGCAAGAGTCCCTGGGTGGCACAAATAGTTAAGTACTTGTCTACTAACCAAAATGTTGATGGTTCAGGTCTACCCAGAGGTGCCTTGGAGGAAAGACCTGATGACCTGCTTCTGAAAAATCAGTCATTGGAAGCCCTATGGGGCACAGTTCTACTCTGGCATATATGGGGTCATCATGACTAGGAATCAACTTGATGGCAACTGGTTAGTGGGCAAGACGGAGACAGATGGTTAAGGTGAATATTTTAACTTCTGAGAGAGGAGACTCAATTTCTTCTTGGTTGCAGTAATTTGCTTGGGAAACATGCCTGTTTCCTCAGCCTCAGGGAGTCTGCCTTGTCAGAACTACCACGTTAGAGAGCCGTAGTGTATATAAATTATTCTGAGGAGAAAAACCTCTTGTATTTTCCTGTCTGCTTTCTGCTAGCATTGAGAAGGTGTGAAATGCCCAGGCTCTGTTGGCCTTTCTCTTCAGCCTACCGCTCAGACTAGGAGGCTTCTCTACACAGAAAGTGTATTTAGTTTTGAAAGTCATTCCTAGGACTTTATCCTCAGGGTACATGCACTGGTTACCCTTGTTTAGTGTCAAGGACTTCAGAGATGGATTACTTGGCCCAGCTGCTCTGATTGTAGACCTTTATCTAATCATTCTGCTGATTGTCCTGGAGCCCTCCAGCTTCTGTATTTGACTATGAGCTTGGAGTTTCTCTAGTTCAAGAGTTCTCTAGCTTTGTTCATTATAATCACCTGGAAGGCTGTTTAAAATGCAGATTGTTGGGCTCCAACCCCAGAATTTCTGATTCACTAAGTCTGGTTTTGGGTTCAAGAATTTGCATTCAAGTTTCCAGGTGATGCTGATGCTGCTAGTCAGGAGACCAACCTTGAAAAACCCAACTGAGGACTTTATTGGGAAGAAGAGTTTTTATCTAGGAAGTAGCTTTTCTCTCTTTTTTTTGCTTTGGGCTATAGTTTCTTTACTTGCTATCTTCCAGAACTTCATCAATTTTTGGTACACTGATGGCAATTATTTCATTTGCTTGTTTTCAGACAGTCTTTATTCTGTCAAACTACTCTATCACTTCCATGGGCATTGGTGACAGGAAGGGAAATAGACACGTTCCATCTTATATTTTGATCCAATCTTCCTTTATGACTTCTTTTCATTTATTTATACTTAAAGAGGACTTTTCATTGTATATTTACCTCTCGTTTTTAATGGTTTCATGTGGTATATTTAATGGGTTAAAGGTCACCTATTGTAATTCATGTTAGAGTGGTGATTTAACTTTGTTTTTTCCAATTAGTCAACCATTTGTTCCAGCACCATTTATTCAGTAATGGTCCCTTTCCTCACTGACCTGTGATTCTACCTTTAATATATACTAAGTTTGCATCTATCCTACAGTCGATTTCTGGACTATCAAATCTATTACATTGATCTGTCTGTCAATTCTCTTATCAGCACACTGCTTTAATTATTGAAGTTACGTTATTTGGTAGGGCAAGCTCTCTTTCATTAGTCTTTACTTTCAATATACTCTTGGCTATTTTTGTCCTATTATTATTATTTTTTTTTAAATATTTTATTGTACTTCAGGTGAAGGCTTACAGAACAGATAGTTTCTCATGTAACAGTAACACACATGCTGTTT
>NW_004443965.1:21611578-21637958 GCF_000243295.1 Trichechus manatus latirostris
AGTTCTTTATCTCTTCATTTGATGTTCTAGGGTTTCAGGATTGTTGATTCTCTGTTTGGCTTAGTTTTTCGGATCTTTGTTGTGGAGGGACGGCGTGGTGTTTCTGCCTAGAGCGCCATCTTGCCAGAAGACTGTCCTATTATTTTTTAAATCTCTTTGTCACACTCCGTTTCCCTATCTTGGATTTTTAAATTTTCTAAATGAGAATTTTATAAATCTATAAAGCATTTTGTGAAAGATTGGCATCACTTTTCCAATGCAAAACAATTATATCGATCAATTTATTTAAGTCTTATTTTATAATCTCAAGATTTTGTAGTGTTCTGCAAATAGGTCACATACTTTCCTAGGTATTTCATCTTTTTTTGTGTGTTGCAGTTGTGAAACGGTACTTTATTTTTCGATATAGTTTCTTATTCCCATTTTGAGAGAGATTTGGGGGTGGAGTAGAGGGAACATTTGCAAGAAGACCCTTTTGTAACAAGAGAGTTCAATGTGAACCGGGAGGTTTGGCTCATGAAAGTGGGTGTTTATTTTGGATTTTGATATGTTAGAATTAATGGCAGTGCTTGGTGGTTCTTGACTTAAAACCCATAATAATGTGCTTGCATTATGCTGAATTTGTACAATAAAACAAAAAGAATGTTAAAAATCTAATAATAACAGAAATGTAATTCATAGTTAAGTTGCCCTTCAGTAGCTGAAGACAATGGAGTGTACCAAGCATACAATTAAGCAGATACCCTCTTTTTCATTCTCTAAGAGGCCAGCTCACTCAGTGCCTGGGTATTGCTGGAATATGTCAGCCCCTTAACAATCTTTTTTAATTTAGTTGATGTTCCCCAATGATCTTTCCAATTTTGGATGATGTTTTGCAAATTGCTTTTAGTTCACAAAACAGAATGTCTTCTTCATGTAATGAAATCTTATTCTGGCACTAAAATTCAACCAGGCATGCTCTGAAGATATGCTAACGTGAAAATGCTGCTTCATAGTACTGGGGGATATGTAAAATTTGAAGAAAAGACTATCTTAGAAGAAAAGTTTAAGGCTGAAAAAAAAAATGTATAAAAGAAAAACAAAACCCTAAAGTGTAAATTATTCATCAAATTTATTTTATCGAATCTAAGACACCATTGATTATAAGACACACTATTATTCTGTGTACCCCAAGAGGGGAAAAGACTCTACCAGATAAACTATGCCATGCTGTAGACTGTAAGACTCATCCTAGTTTTAGGGATTTTAAAATAAAGAGGAAAAAAGTGCTTTCTAGAATCAATGACATACAATAGAATGCTTTGGATTGCAAGTAACAGAAACCTGATTCAGACTGGCTTAAGCAGTGGGGGAAAAAAAAATGTGTTGGCTTGCATAACAGGAAGCCCAGAGGAAGGGCTGGCTTCAGGAAGGGGCTGATTCAGAAGTTCAGTATGGTCATTAAGGACTCACTCTCCTATCATAGGATCAACTTCATCCCAAGGCTGTTTCCCCATGTATTTAAAGCATGGATACAAGCAGCAAATGGACTATAGATTTCTATGTTCACATATAGTCAAAAGGAGAGGATTATTTCTCACAAATCAAAAAGAAATTTCCCAGAAGTCCCTAGCAAACTTCTCATTGTGTTCTCAGAAGTTCAAACTGAGTCTCCTGACCAACCCTGAACCAGTCACTTCTAGAACTGTATTGTCCAATATGGTAATGACTTGCCACATATGATTATTTAAATTTAAATTAATTAAATTAAAAATTTAGTTTTTCAGCCCCACTGGACACATTTCAAGTGCTCAGTAGCCACATGTGGCCAATGGCTACTGTACTGAATAGTGTAGACTTATTTTCATCATCATAGAAAATTCTGTTGGGCAACACTGGTCTTAAACAGGGGTCATGATGCACACTAAGGCTCACAGGCCACCTTCAGCCCAGTGTCTGTCTTTGTATAGCATGTTAACTAAAAATGATTTTTACATTTCTAAATGATTGAAAAAAATCAAAAGAAGAATGATATTTCATAATGTGAAAATTATTTGGAATTTATATTTTAGTGTCTACAAATAAAGTTTTATTGGAACACAACCATGCTCATTTATTTATGTATTGCTTTTGCTGATTTCACACTACAATGGCATGAGTATTCACAATCGGAACTGTCTGGCCACAAAGCCTAAAGTATTTACTAATTGACCCTTTACAGAAAATGTGTGCTGACCCCTGGTCTGGAGGAATAAGATGACCCCTTATTCCAATCAGGTGCACTCTTCTGGGCACTACCCTGGGGTCAGGTTCACCTGGGTCTCATCAGTGTATAGCAGCCCATGGACACCTGAACAAAATCAGAGTTTTGTTGGGAAGGAGAAAGGCAGAGTTGAATGCTGGATAGGCCACTAACTTTGTCAACTATGCCTACCAGGAAACAGACTAACACTTAACCTCTGAATGGAGCTGATAGTCTTCAAAATGGATCTTTCTGCTACTTAACAAATATAATTTCTTGCTGTAGTATTGCAGTCTTTCCATACTCGGACATAACACTTTGATTCTGTTTTATGTTCATGATTTCACTCAATCTATACTTTCTCAATTCTGACATATAAAGTTTATATTCATCAATCTTTTTCAGTGATACTGCTTGTATTCACAATACATAAATTTCCAAACCAACCCCTGCGTCATAACCTTCCTCTCTGTCTTCTCCCACTTGCCTCCTATTTTTTCTGTAAATCATTTAAATTTCTTCTTCTCTTTAAAAGACCCTTGCCTGATTAACAATTAGTCGGATACATTAAATAATATCCAAGTAAAAATGTGTTTTTAAATATTAGAAATCATTGCTCCTTTAATCAATAGAAATGTAATGACTACCCATTCATAAACTGTCTAATTTTTTTTTTCCTCAGAATGGGATACACATTCTAAACTATTCACTACAACAGATTTAGTTCATGTTATGGAAACAAGTTATTAAACATTTTTTTGTCTGTTTAGGATACCATGGTTCTAGATATATACTTGTTGTTAGGTGCCTTCGAGTTGGCTCTGACTCATAGCGACCGTATGTACAACAGAATGAAACAACGCCTAGTCCTGTCCCATCCTCACAATCGTTTTTACGCTTGAGCCCATTGTTGCAGCCACCATGTCAATCCATCTCCTTGAGGGTCTTCCTCTTTTTCACTGACCCTCTACTTTACCTAGCATGATATCCTTCTCCAAGGACTGATCCCTCCTGATAACATATACAAAGTATGTGAGACATAGTGTCACCATCCTTGCTTCTAAGGAGCATTCTGGCTGTACCACTTCCAAGACAGATGCGTGAGTTCTTTTCAAAGTCCATGGTATATTCAATATTCTTCGCCAATACCATAATACAAAGGTGTCAATTCTTCTTCAGTCTTCGTTATTCATTGTCCAGCTTTCGCGTGAATATGAGACAATCGAAAACACCATGGCTTGAGTCAGGCGCACCTTAGTCTTCAAGGGGACATCTTTGCTTTTGAACACTTTAAAGAGGTCTTTTGCAGCAGATTTGCCCAATGCAATGTGGCATTTGATTTCTTGACTGCTGCTTCCATAGGTGTTGATTGTGGATCCAAGTAAAATGAAATTCTTGACAACATCAATCTTTTCTCTGTTTATCATGATGTTGCTTATTGGTCCAGTTGTGAGGATTTTTGTTTTCTTTATGTTGAGCTGTAATCCATACTGAAGACTGTAGTCTTTGATCTTCATCAGTTAAGTGCTTGAAGTTCTCTTCACTTTCAGCAAGCAAGGTGGTGTCATCTGCATAAAGCAAGTTGTTAATGAGTCTTCCTCCAATCCTGATGCCTTGTTCTTCTTCATATGGTACAGCTTCTCAGATTATTTGCTCAGCATACCGATAGAATAAGTATGGTGAAAGGATACAACTCTAATTCACACCTTTCCTGACTTTAAACCAAGCAGTATCCCTTTGTTCTGTTCGAATGACTGCCTCTTGATCTATGTACAGGTTCCTCATGAGCACAATTAAGTGTTCTGGAATTCCCATTCTCCACAATGTTATCTATAATTTGTAACGATCCATACAGTCCAATGCCTTTGCATTGTCAATAAAACACAGGCAAACATCTTTCTGGTTTTCTCTGCTTTCAGCCAGGATCCATCTGATATCAGCAATGATATCCCTGGTTCCTGGATTCTGCTTGAATTTCTGGCAGTTCCTTTTTGATGTACTGCTACAGCTGCTTTTGAATGATCTTCAGCAAAATTTTACCTGTGTGTGATATTAATGATATTGTTCAATAATTTCCACATTTGATTGGATTACCTTTCTTTGGAATAGGCATAAACATGGATCTCTTCTAGTATGTTGACCAGGTAGCTGTCTTCCAAACTTTTTGGCATAAATGATTGAGCACTTCCAGCACTGCATCCGTTTGTTGAGTCATCTAAATTGGTATTCCATCAATTCCTGGAGTCTTGTTTTTTGCCAGTGCCTTCAGTGCAGCTTGGACCTCGTCCTTCAGTACCGTCCGTTCCTGATCATATGCTACCTCCTGAAATGGTTGAAAGTCGACCAGTTCTTTTTGGTACAGTGACTCTGTATTCCTTCCATCTTCTTTTGATGCTTCCTGCGTTGTTTAATATTTTCTGCATAGAATCCTTCAATACTGCAATTCAAGGCTTGAAATTTTTCTTCAGTTCTTTCAGTTTGAGATATGCCGAGTGTGTTCTTCCTTTCTAGTTTTCTAACTATAGGTTATTATAATACTTCACTTTGTCTTCTCAAGCTGCCTTTTGAAATCTTCCTTTCATCTCTTTTACTTCATCATTTCTTGCATTTGCTTTAGTTATTCGAAGTTCAAAAGCAAATTTCAGAGTCTCTTCTGACATTCATTTAGGTCTTTTCTTTCTCTCCTGTCTTTTTAATGACCTCTTGCTTTCTTCATGTATGATGTCCTTGATGTCATTCCACAACTCATCCGGTCTTCAGTCATTAGTGTTCAGTGCGTCAAATATATTCTTGAGATGGTCTCTAAATTCCGGTGGGATATAATCAAGGTCGTACTTTGGCTCTTGTGGACTTGTTCTAATTTTCTTCAGCTTCAACTTGAAGTTGCACATGGTCAAGTGATAGTCTCTTCCACAGTCGGCCCCTGGCTTTGTTCTGACTGATGATTTTGAGCTTTTCCATCATCTCTTTCTACAAATGTAGTTGATTTGATTCCTGTGTATTCCATCTGGTGAGGTCCACGTGTATGGTCACCATTTATGTTGTTGAAAAAACGTATTTGCAATGAAGAAGTCATTGGTCTTGCAGAATTCTATCATGCGATTTCTGGCATCATTTCTATCATCAAGACCATATTTTCCAACTGCTCATCTTTCTTCATTTCCAATCTTCTCGTTCCAATCACCAGTAATTATCAATGCATCCTGATTGCATGTTTGATCAATTTTAGACTGTAGAAACTGGTAAAAATCTTCATTTTCTTTTTCTTTGGCCTTAGTGGTTGGTGCCTAAATTTGAATAATGGTTATATTAACTGGTCTTCCTTGTAGGAATATGGATATTATCCTATCACTGACAGCGTTGTACTTCAGGATAGATCTTGAAGTGTTCTTTTTGATGATGAACGCAACTCCATTCCTTTTCAAGTTGTTATTCCCAGCATAGTAGACTATCTCATTGTCCGATTCAAAATGGCCAATACCAGTCTATGTTAGCTCACTAATGCCCAGGATATTGATGTTTATGTGTTCCGTTTTATTTTTTATGATTTCCAGTTTTCCTAGATTCATACTTTGTACATTCCACATTCTGATTATTAATGGATGTTTGCAGCTGTTTCTTCTCATTTTAAGTCATGCCACATCAGCAAATGAAGGTCCTGAAAGCTTGACTCCATCCACATCATTAAGGTTGACTCTACTTTGAGGAGGCAACTGTCCCCCAGTTGTCTTTCGAGTGCCTTCCAACCTGACAGGCTCATCTTCAGGCACTATATCAGACAAAGTTCCGCTGCTATTCGTAAGGTTTTCACTGGCTAATTCTTTTCAGAAGTAGATCATCGGGTCTTTTTTCCTAGTGTGTGTTAGTTTGGAAGCTCAGCTGAAACCTGTCTGCTATGGGTGACCCAACTGGTATTTGAATACTGGTGGTATAGCTTCTGGCATCACAGCAACATGCAAGCCCCCACAGTATGACAAACTGACAGACTATAGTGTATGTAGCATATTGTAAATGAACTATAATTAGAGAAGTTCTATGAGAGAATTTGAGATATTTGACTTTAAAATGTCTTAGTTTTTTTTTTTTTAACTTTTATTCTACAGGGGTTTTGTCAAAGTGGAATTTCACTGTCAATTCAAACAGATCTTGCGAGTGGGCAAGGATGGGCTTTGAATGAGAACCCTTGCCCCTGTTGTTGTAAATGTTAAAACTTCGTGGTTCTTTCCATTGCCTGCCAATGAATAATGTTTGTGGATTTTAAGAAAAGTGAACTGGGAATGAGGAGGGATTAAGTTAACTAAAAACAGAAGAAGAATGTCAATTGAGAATATTTTAACTTGGCTAGTTTTGGAGATGCTATTATAATATTGGGAGTCCTGGGTGCTTGGCTGCTAACTGAAAAGTTGGAGATTAAAGTCCACTCGGCAGCACCTTGGAAGAAAGTCCTGGTGATCTACTTCTGAACAATGAGCCATTGAAAACTCTATGGAGTACAGTTCTACTGTGACATACGTGGGATCACCATGAGTCAGAATCAACAGTAACTTGGGTAAGCCCATGTGTTGTCCTAATTGCTAATTTGTTTTGAATGTGACAAGTTGTGGTTTTATAATTTGTGTCACCTCAAAAGCTATGCTCTTCTTAAAAACAAAAGAAAAAATTGTGTATTGAAAGCGTTAATAGCTTTGGCAGAGATAAGAGTTTTTTACAAAAAGGCACACAGCCTTACTGAAACAGCTCTCCCCCTCTCCCTGTACTAACCAGTGTGAGAGGATTAGCAGGTGCTTCTATCAGAAACGCTGATGTGCATCATTGGTGGGAGGGAGGCTGATGCGTCCCTGAGGAATGGACTGTAGGAGCCAAATGGTACTGAATTGCAGAAGAGAGAGAGAATGGGGAGGAAAAGCAGAAGCATGCCTACATCTGTCTGACTTTCCTGCTTGCTCCTCAAAGTATATGTTGTTTAATCCTCAGGTGGGTAATATGCCAGGAAAAGGCATGACAAACAGGCTGTTTCCACAGTGCAATCTGGACGTGTTGATGATGCATGGCACATCTGCCCATGCAATGCCCTCTGAGGACAGGCTAGGGAGACTGTTCCCTGTGGCTGCTCTCACTGTTAAGGCCCACCTCTACATCCCCAGTCACCAGCCATGACCACCCAGTTATTCCACATTCTTCAGCCTCCCTTGGCAGAATAGCAATGGAAGAAGTCGGAATTAACCTTGTTCTCCCCCGGTCTACCTGAGTGGATTTTATTAGGGAAAGCAGTAGGGAAGAAGAGGCTTGAGATACTAGGTGTCGCGTGAGTCCAAGATGTTCATACTTCCCTTACTTCATACATCTGATTCTCTAGTTCGCACATGCTTTTTTCTGTATATCCTTTGAAGCTCTTTGAAGGCAAGGAAGCCCTTTATCCTTTGCTGAGAAAAGTTCTACATGCAAAGATGCCCCTTCAAGTACGCTTTTAATCACACCAGAAACAAGTTTGACCTGCAGCTTCCTCTGTGTGGCTGGCATACTGTAGCCCTTGTTATTCTCAAATTGAAGATGTTATTTCCCAGTACCTGAAGATTATGTGTCTAGATATTTTGGAATAGAAGGGTTACACTGATAACCACATTAAAATCATAGAAATACCATTATGTTTTTCAAAGTAAAGTCAGGTTTAGTTAATCAGAATTGGTTTGCAAGATTCCATTTGTTTCTGTGTTTAAAATAGCATCAGGTTGACAAGTCTTTTGTTCCCACACTATCACATTAACTTCTATTCTCATCTGTGTGATACTCGAACAATACAGATAAGCTAAACATGGTTTAATCAATTCTGACTCTTCTGATCTGACTGATATTTTTGCATGGATTTTGATTAATCAGAAATGTATAGAATATTCATGCCTCATCCCATAGTTATGACAGGTGCAGACTTTGCTTTTTATATGTACATTATGATGCCACAATTCAAAGTGTCCCTTTCATCTGACATACCACTAATTGATAACTTTTTCTCTTTTTTGAAATAGCAGAATAGCCTGTTATCTTTATACTTTTGTAATGAGAAATGGGTAATGTGGTTTAGAAAAGCTTCTGTGAAGTGTTATCAGGGTAAATAAATTTGTAATGATGTAATTCACATACTCCCTCAACACAGGAGAGTTTCTGAAGATTTCATTGACTTGATAAGAAGCACAATGGAAAAATATCCAAAATGGACTCTATATAAGTGTCAAAAGATTCAAATCAACACAAGCATTGACTATCATTTTACCTACAAGGGGAGTATACTTTTCTGTTCTCCATCAGGACCTTTAATTTCAAATCCTGGAAGTTCTGCCAAAGGACAGAGAGTGGCATAGATGGACCCAATGGAATCTGGTTTCAAACATAAGTCAGATTTATGGTTATTTTATCAAAAGTGAGTAGAATGACTTCCTGATCTATTTAGGGAGGCAGAAAGCTGCAAAGAGCTTATGACAACAACAACAACAACAACCAAAAGGCCCGCCAAAAAGAAAATCCACAACTTCTATTGGTCCTATTAGAGAGCTAGTGGTTAAGAGTTCAGCTGCTAACCAAAAGGTCAGCAGTTCGAATCCACCAGCTGCTCCTTGAAAACCCTGTGGGGCGGTTCTACTCTGTCCTATAGGGTTGCTATGAGTCAGAATTGACTCGACGGCAACAAGTTTTTTTTTGTTTGTTTGTTTTATTTTGTTTTTATCAAGAGAGCTAAGGAATAACTGCAAAGGTACCTGCAAAAAGACATCAGGTGAGGATATTTGCTTACCTGGGAGAGGATGCAGCTAGACACTGGTAAGAAGAACTCAGCTAAATTATTAACATATTGGTATAGGATGAGTGTAGGTTATCAAGGGAATATAGAGCCCTTGGGGACCACAGATATAAGGGGGGGTTTCACCCATTTGCAGGTTCTTTTCCACTAACTTCATCATGTGCTCACAAGAAAATAATGGTGAGAGTCTTGAGAAAGCATTCTCTGAAGTACAAGCTTACAGGAGGTAAACACCAGGGCTTTTGGAAAGGGAGGATTCCCCCCTCCTAGGTTCTTCTTCCCTGTATCTCCTATGGAACAAAAGCCTTACACTGTGAGAAGGGCAACAAGCATTTTCACCTTTAGTCACTGGTGAAAACCTATTGTATCTGGGAAGGAAACAGAAAAAATAAAGCTGGGGGAGGAGCAGAAACATTGAGAAAGTAGTGAACACTCATGAGACCCAGGGACACAGTGACTATTTAAGTCTGAGACATGATATGAAGAAGAAAGAACACCCCCACCCCCATTAACAGGCTAAGAAGGATCAAGTAACACATAATAGTGGAATATTGCTTCGAGAATTACAAAAGTGTGGAAAGAAACCCTCTAAGAATTTCAGCAAAAAGGAAAAATCTAAAGCTAAGGGTGAAGCAGACATTGGGAAAAACCATATGTTGAACCAGCCCCCATCATAAACACAAGTTATCACTAAGGAATTTGAAAAGTGTGGTGTATTTTGAGTAACTATAGCAACAATAAACTGTAAGCCAAGCTTAACTCCTCACTAGATTGATTCAAAACTCCACATTAAAGGTCTAGCAAAGGAAAGATATGTCCATTTCCAGACATAAAACTATTTATCTCAATCTCTACTCTCTTACAGAACACGTCCAGCTTTCAGCAAAAAAAAATGAGGCCAGAGAAAAAGCAAGCAAAAACAACATACTACAAAGAGACAAAGCAAACAATAGAACTAGGCTCAGCTATGACACAGATGTTGAGAATTTCAGATAAGAAAATAAAATAAGTATGATTAACATGTTAAAGGCTCTAATAGAAAAAGACGACAACATGCAAGAGAAGATGGGTAATTTCAGGGAAGAAGTGGAAGTTATAAGCAAGAATCACATGGAAAATTTGAAATGAAAAAAACCACAGCAATAGAGGTAAAGAAAGCTTGCAATAAGATCATCAGTAGACTCAACACAGCTGAGGAAAGAATCAGTGAATTTGAACATACGTCAATAGAAATTACCGAAACTGAAACATAAGGAGAAAAACTAATGGGAAAAAAACAAACAAACAGATTACAGCATCTAAGAACAGTGGAATGATATCAAATGGTCTACACATGAGTACTTATTATCCCAGAAATAGAAGAAATAACAGGCAAGAAGAAATAGTTGAAGAAATACTGATGGTGTTTTTTCTAAAAAGAATGACAGATACCAAATCATAGATTTAAGTTCAGAGAAGACCAATCAAGATAAACATCAAACACACACACACACAAACACACACACACACACCCCCCTAGGCATAACATATGCAAACTTCCCAAAACAAAGAAAAAAAAGAAGAAAATCTTAAAGGCAGCTAATGAAAAAAATACATATTATATGTAGAGAAACAAAGATAAGAATTACAGCAAACTTTTTGTCAGAAACTATGCAATGCCCCCCTCAAAAAATACAATGGAGTAACCAAAGCACTGAAAGAAAAAAAAAAAAAAACAAAACCCTAAAATTCTATACCTGGCATAAACAGCTTTTAACAATGTAGGAGAAATAAAGATTTTTTTTTCAAACAAACAAAAATATACAAGTCATTGCCAGCATACCTGCTGTATAATAAATATTTTTTAAAGGGAGTTTTCAGGCAGAAAGCATATGATACCAGACAGAAACTTGAATCTACACAAAAAATTAACAACTGTAGACTGGAAAAAATTTATATTTTCTTGTTTTTAAGACCTCTAAAAGATAATGGAATGTCTAATGCAAAAAAAAAAAAAAAAAAAAGAACATATATTGCATGTTTAAAATGTATTCTGTGTGTAAAAATAAAATGTGTGACAATAGCACAAAGGATGAGAGAAAAGAATTGGGAATATATAGGTTTAAATTCTATATATGACAGATGAAGTGATACAATGTTACATGAAGGTAGACTCTGATATTAAAAATACTAGGTCAACAACTAAAAAAGGTATAAATAATAAGCCATTCGTGGAGATAAAAAGGAATCATGAAAAATGCTCAGTTAACCCAATAGAAAGGAGAAAAAGAAGAGAAAAAACAAAGAACAGGTGGAACAATTATAAAATAGCTAGTAAGATCATAGATTTGAATTCAACTTCATTAATAATCAGATTACACATAAATGGTCACGGCAACCCTGTGTGTGTTTCACAGTAGAACTGTGCTCCATAGGGTTTACAATGGCTGTGTTCTTTCAGAAATAGATCACCAGACCTTTCTTCTGAGTCACCTCTGAATGGATTCAAACCACCAACCTTTCAGTTAGTAGGCGAGTGCTTAACTCTTTGCGCTACCCAGGGTCTCTTGTAAATGATCTAAACACCAATTAAAAGACAGAAATCATCAGATTGGATAAAAAACAAGATTCAAGTACATACTGTCTATAATAAAAACATTTTAAATATAAAGATACAAGGCTAAAAGTGAAAATATAGAAAAAGATATACCTTACAAACACTAATCTAAAGAAAGCTGAAGTAGCTGTAATATTATCGAACAGGGAACATAATAAAAAAAGAGGTCAGTTCTCTAAGGAGAATGTGTATGCACCTAACAACAGAGCTTTAACATAAATGAAGCAAAATCAGGCCTGGCTATCTGCTTCTGAAAGGTCACAGCCTTGAAAATCCTATGAAGCAGTTCCACTCTGAACACACAGGGGTGCCATGAGTCGGAATCAACTCAATGGCAACTAACAACCATCAACAAAGGTCCCTGGGTGGCACAAATGGTTTGTGCTCAGCTACTAACTAAAAGCTGGCAGTTCAAACACACTCAATGGTGTTGCGGAAGAGAGGACTAGATGGAACTGAAGGAACTGAAAGAAGAAGACAAATCCACAAGTATAGCTGGGAACGTCAATACTCCTCTCTCAGTTATTAACAAAACAAGTAGGCAGAAAATCTAAACAATTGCTTTCAAACAAGTTGTTTCATTGTATAGATATACCACAGTTTGTTTCCAACTTTTTGATAAATTCCAGTTTATCAGTTTGTTCATTTATGGATCATGCTTTTGGTTTCTGATTTAACTTTCTTTTTGTATAACACAAGTCACAAAGATTGTCTCCTTTTCCTTTTTTTTTTTTTTTTTTTAACAAGTTCAATAGATTTATGTTTTATATGTAGGTCGATGATTCATTTTGAGTCAAGTTTTTTTTACAAGGCGTGAGGTATGAGTCAAGGTTCTTTTTTTTGAATGTGGACACTCAGCAGTATTTATGGAAAAGACTATCCTTTCCTCTTGAATTGTTTCGTACCTCTGTAAAAAATCAGTTGCCATATACTTCTGGACTCTGTGTATTGATCTATGTGCCCTTCCTTTTGCTAATAATTCACTGTCTTCATTATGTAGATTTATAGTAAGTTTTGAAATCAGCTAGTGTGAGTCCTGCAACTTTGTTCTTCCTTTTCAAAATTGTTTTGACTATTCTAGTTTATTCCAGTTCCTTTCTTTTTCCAAATAAACATTATAAGCAGTTTATCAATATCAGTAAAAAATCCTTCTGGCATTTTCATTAGGATTGCTTTGAATCTCTAGATCAATTTGGAGAGAATTGACATCTTTACAATACTGAGTCTTCCAATCCATGAACACAGTAAATCTCTTCATTTCTTTTGGTCTTCTTTGATTTCTTTCTTTACTGTTTTATAGATTTCAGGATACAGATCTGGCACAAATTTTATTGTGTTTACAGTTAGGTTTTCCTTCTTTCCTTCCTTCCTTTTTTCTTTCTTTTGGTGGTATGTAACTAATATTGTAATTTTTTAAAATTTAAAATTCTAATTTTTTTAAATTCAATTAATTTTTGTATTATTAACCTTGTATCTAATGACCTTGCTAAACTGACCTGTTAGTTCTAGGATCAATTTTGCATATTCTTGGGATTTCATATATAGACAAGTATTTCATCTGTGAGTAGAAAATTTTTTCTTCCTTTCCAATCTGTGTATGCCTTCTATTTCTTTTTATTACCTATTGTCCTAACGAGGGATTCTAGGGCAGTGGGCTGCAACAATGGGCTCTAACATAGCAGCGACTGTGAGGATTGCGCAGGACCGGGCAGTGTTTCCGTTCTGTTGTACACAGGATCGCTATGAGTCAGAACTGACTCAACAGCCACCTAACAACAACTTCTAGTAAAATGTTGAATAGGAATGATGAGAAAGAAAATCTCTGCCTTTTTCCCAATCTTGTTGTTGTTTGTTGTTAGGTGCTGTTGAAACACTGCCGGGTCATGCGCCATCCTCACAATCATCGCTATGCTTGAGCCCATTGTTGCAGCCACTGTGCCAATCCACCTTAAAGACAGTATTCAGTCTTTACATACGATGTTAACTGTAGGTTACTAATAAAATCAAAAGAACGAAAGCGTTGCCGTCGAGTCGATTCCCACTCAAAGTGACCCTATAGGACAGAGTAGAACCGCCCCATAGAGTTTCCAAGGAGCACCTAGTGGATTCAAACTGCCAACCTTTTGGTTTGTAGCCATAGCATATTAACCACTACACCACCAGGGCTTAGATACCTTTTATCTTCTAAAGAAATTTGTCGTTTATTCCTAGTTTTCTGAATGCTGATTTTTTTTGCATTTGTTTGAAGAATATAATGATTTTTCTTCTTCAGTCTGTTGATATGGTGAATTATAATGTTTTATTTTCAAATGTTGACTCCTTCTTGCATTTCTAGGATAAACAGCACTTGATGTATTATCCTTTTAATATCGTGATGGATTCAATTTGATAATACTTTGTTGAGAATTTTTGTATCTATGCTCATGACAGATATTGGTCTGTGATTTCTTTTCTTTATAATATCATTGTCTTCCTATCAGGATAGGACGGGTTCCCTCTTCTTTTGTTTTCTGAAAGAAATTGTGTTATAATTGGAAACATTTCTTCCTTGGAATTTTCTTTGTTGGAAAGTTTTTAACTATAAAGTCCATTTATTTAGTAGTTACAGTACTGTTCTAGTTATCTATTTCTTCTTGAATAAGTTTTTGTGTTTCAAGGAATTGGTTCATTTCCTAAACATAAACAAACTAGTGTATCTATACAGTGAAATATTACTCAGTAATAAAAACAGACTACTGTTATACCCACAGTTCATCTGTCAGTTTGTCATACTGTGGTGGCTTGTGTGTTGCTGTGATGCTGGAAGCTATGCCCCCGGTATTTCAAATACCAGCAGGGTCATCCATAGTGGACAGGTTGCAGCAGAGCTTCCAGACTAAGACAGACTAGGAAAAAAGACCTAGAGATCTACTTCTAAAATAATTAACCAGTCAAAAACCTTATGAATAGCAGCTGAATACTGTCTGATATAGTTCTGGAAGATGAGCCCCTCAGGTTGGAAGGCACTCAAAATATGACTGGGGAAAAGCTGTCTCCTCAAAGTAGGGTTGACCTTAATGACGTGGATGAAGTAAAGCTTTCAGGACCTTCGTTTGCTTCTGTGGCATGACTCAAAATGAGAAGGAACAGCTGTAAACATCCATTAATAATGGGAACATGGAACGTACAAAGTCTGAATCTAGGAAAATTGGAAATTGTCATAAATGAAAAGGAATGCTTGAAGATAGATATCCTAGGCACTAGTGAGCTGAAATGGACTGGTATTGGCCATTTTGAATCAGACAATCATATAGTGTACAAAGCCAGGAATGACAAATTGAAGAGGAATGGTGTTGCATTCATTGTCAAAAAGAGCATTTCAAGGTCTAA
Source organism: Trichechus manatus latirostris (assembly GCF_000243295.1). NCBI lineage: Eukaryota > Metazoa > Chordata > Mammalia > Sirenia > Trichechidae > Trichechus > Trichechus manatus. Next base: position 21,626,555 of record NW_004443965.1, read on the forward strand.
CCTGTCAGTGATAGAATAATACCACACAGCTACAAGAAGACCAGTTAATACGACTACTATTCAAATTTATGTACCAACCACTAATGCCAAAGATGAAGAAATTGAAGATTTTTTTACCAACTTCAGTAGTCTGAAATTGATCAAACATGCAATCAAGATGCATTGATAATTACTGGTGATTAGAAATGCTAAAGTTGGAAACAAAGAAGAAGGATCAGTAGTTGGAAAATATGGCCTTGGTGATAGAAATAATGCTGGAGATTACAAGATAGAATTTTACAAGCCCAGCGACCTATTCATTGCAAATACCTTTTTTTTTTTCCAACAACATAAATGGCTACTGTACACGTGGACCTTGCTGGATGGAATACACAGGAACCAAATTGATTACACCTGTGGAAAGAAGCAATGGAGAAACTCGATATTATCAGTCAGAACAAGTCCAGTGGCCGACTGTGGAACAGACCATCAATTGCTCATATGCAAGTTCAAGTTGAAGGTGAAGAAAATTAAAACAAATCCACAAGAGCCAAAGTCTGACCTTGAATATATCCCACCTGAATTTATAGACCATCTCAAGAATAGATTTGATACGTTGAACACTAATGATCAAAGACCAGACAAGTTGTGGGATGACATCAGGACATTATACATGAAGAAAGCAAAAGTCATTAAAAAGACAGGTGAGAAAGAAAAGATCAAAATAGATGTCAGAAGAGACTCTGAACATAGAGTAGCTAAAGCGAATGGAAGAAATGATGACGTAAAGGAGCTGAACAGAAGATTTCAAAGAAATCTGAGAAGACAAAGTAAAGTATTATATAATAAAATGAAATGTGGAAAGACTTGGAGTTAGAAAACAAAAAGGGAAGAACATGCTTGGCATATCTCAAGCTGAAAGAACTGAAGAAAAAAATCCAAGCCTCGAGTTGCAAAATCGAAGGATTCTATGGGCAAAATATTGAACAACACAGGAAACATCAAAAGAAGATGGAAGGAATACACAGAGTCACTGTACCAAAAAGAATTGGTCAACATTCACCCATTTCAAGAGGTAGCATATGGTCAAGAACCAATGGTACTGAAGGGAGAAGTCCAAGCTGCACTGGAGGCACTGGCAAAAAACAAGGCTCCAGGAACTGATGGAATACAAATTGAGGTGTTTCAACAAACAGATGCAACATGGAAGCGCTCACTTGTCTATGCAAAGAAATTTGGAAGACAGCTATCTGGCCAACCAACTGGAAGAGATCCATATTTGTGCCCATTCCAAAGAAAGGTGATCCAACAGAATGTGGAAATCATCGAACAATATCATTAATATCACACACAATAAAATTTTGCTGAAGATCATTCAAAAGTGCCTGCAGCAGTACATCAACAGGGAACTGCCAGAAATTCAAGCTAGATTCAGAAGAGGACATGTAACGAGGGGTATCATTACTGATGTCTGATGAATCTTGGCTGAAAGCAGAGAATACCGGAAAGATGTTTACCTATGTTTTATTGAATAGGCAAAGGCGTTTGACTGTGTGGATCATAACAAATTATGGATAACATTGCAGAGAATAAGAATTTCAGAACACCTGATTGTGCTCATGCAGAACCTGAAAATAGACCATGAGGCAGTCGTTTGAACAGAACAAGGGAGTACTGTGTGGTTTAATGTCAGGAAAGATGTGTGTCAGGGTTGTATCCTTTCACCATACTTATTCAGCTTGTATGCTGAGCAAATAATCCAAGAAACTGGACTATATGAAGAAGAATGAGGCATCAGGATTGGAGGAAGACTTATTAACAACCTTTGATATGCAGATGACACAAGTTTTCTTGCTGAAAGGGAAGAGGACTTGAAGCATTTACTGATGAAGATCAAAGACTACAACGTTCAGTATGGATTACACCACAACATAAAGAAAACAAAAATCCTTGCCACTGGACTGATAAGCAACATCATGACAAAAGGAGAAAATATTGAAGTTGTCAAAGATTTCATTTTACTTGAGTCCACAATCAATACCCATGGAAGCAGCAGTCAAGAAATCAAATGACACATGGCATTGGGCAAATCTGCTGCAAAAGACCTCTTTAAAGTGTACAAAAGTGAAGATGTCACTTTGAGAACTAAGGTGCACCTGACTCAAGCCATGGTATTTTCAATTGCCTCATAAGCATGTGAAAGCTGGAAAGTGAATAAGGAAGACCAAAGAAGAATTGATGCCTTTGGATTATGGTGTTGGCGAAGAATATTGAATATATCATGGACTGCCAGAAGAACGAACAAATCTGTCTTGGAAGGAGTACAGCCAGAATGCTTCTTAAAAGCAAAGATGGTGATACTTTGTCTCATGTACTTTGGACATATTATCAGGAGGGACCAGTCCCTGGATAAGGACGTCATGCTTGGTAAGGTAGAGGGTCAGCAAAAAAAAGATGGATTGACATGGTGGCTGCACCAATGGGCTCAAATATGGCAATGATCGTGAGGATGGCGCAGGACTGGGTAGTGTTTCATTCTGTTGTACATAGTGTCACTGTGGGTCGGAACTGACTCTATGGCACCTAACAACAACAAACTGATATATCCAACAATATAGATGACTCTCAAATTCATTTTGCTAAGTCAAAGAAGCCAGACCCAAAAGTCTACATAATGTATGATTTCATCTGTATGGCATTATGGAAAAGGCAAAGCTATAGTGTGGAGAACGGATCAGTAGTTGTGAAGGTTCAGGGGTTGTTGGAGGGGTTGAATACAAAGGAGGAGCACAAGGGAGTTTTACTGTGATGGAGCTGCTGTGCATCTTTATTGCTCTGTGTTTCGAGTTGCATATCTACCACAGGACCCTACACATTTTTCAAAATCCTTACAGCTGCCTACCACAAACAGTGAATTTTACTATATGTAAACTTAAAGATAAATTTTTTAAAAATGAATAGAGTAGGTTCTGCTGTCTTCCCAATGACACATTTCCTGGTACTTCTCTGACACAGCTGACTTCCAGTCCTCCCTGTTTGCGTTAGCTTCTGTGTCACCACCCTTTCCTCTTCTGGTCAGTCTAGAACTGTACCTTCCAGTATCATAGCCACTAGCTGTAAGGGGCTATTAAGCACTTTAAATGTGGCTAGTCTAAATGGAGATTTGCTGTATGTATACAATATACACCAGATTTTGAAGGGTTAGGATAAAAGAAATTTTAAAATGTCTCATTGGTATTTTTATATTGATTACACTTGAAATAATATTTTTGATATATTGGGTTAAATAAAATATCGTATTAAATTAGTTTCAGCTGTTTCTTTTTACTTTTTCGTTGCGTTCTCTAGAAAATTTAAAATTACATTTGTGGCTCACATTACATTTGTATTGGACAACACTGGCCTAGAAATTCCTGCAATGACTGGATATCCCTGCTTCTCTAAGATTGTGTCTCTCAGTGTTCTTTGGAACAGACTGAACTTGAGTTCTATGATTCTTACCTACACTGAATATTGGTTTCATCATTCTCTGCTCTCCCTCTTCCACCCCAACTTCTCTTTTCCTTTTTCTCCTTAGGAATGCAACAAAAGAATTAAATGATTACCTTTCTCACCAACGAGGCATTTTGTTTGCTCAGCAAATGTTTTCCATTTTGAATGACCCTAGCTGGTGTGAGAACTCTCCAATTCCCACAAGAATCACTACCACCTCTGGAAACCATGTGTTTACATTACCTGTATGGACCCTGAAGGAATTTGAGCTTGTGAACCCTGAGCTAGCCCAGCTTCACCATTTTATAGATGAGATATCCCATGCCCAATGTAAGAAGTGACTTGCCTCTGGATCGGCCTGGTCAGTGGCAGAGCCTGGATTAACTCAAAGCCCACTGCTCTTGTCTGCTCCTCACTACCTAAAAATAACCTGTTTTCACTTGGATTGCTTCCAAAATCCTCCAAGATTTCAGCACAGTAGTACATCCCCAAACAACTTCTTCTACAGATGTGGTTCACAAACTCAACCAGGTGTGGCCACAATGTATGCCCCAAGTAACCAGAAGAATGTCTTCCATCTTTTCTTCCTAAAGCTACCTGCCATTTTGCTGTCGTTTGGTGTTGTTTATTCCGACTCATAGCTCATTTCAAATCTTCCTTCATTTTCCACCCATATTAATTACCAAGGCTCAAAAAAGTTATTTTGGTCTTTACATGATTTATACCATTTATCATCTGCTTTGGGATTTTTATGCTACTACAGAATTCAAGCCCCCAGAAGTCAAGGGACTACATCTGTCAAATTATATTTAGTAAGGAGTGGTTGGGTTATGCAAAATTTTAAATTCCTTTCTTACTCCGGGATTCTTAACATCTCTGAGCCTCCTTTTAGTACCTACTCACAGAATGTGAACTCCAAGTGCAGGACTTGCCTATGATGGGCCCCCCACAATATTAGTCCCCACAAGTGTGTGTTTAACAGATGTCTTCTCATATCCATCCTCTCCACCAAGTCTGTGTCACCCTACTTTGCTATCAAGTTCTCACTCTACTCATTGTGAGAAAAGGTACATCAAACTACTCCTAAAAACAATGCTTTTCTTAATAGGCTCTACTTCTGTCTAATTTTCCCCTCTTTTGAGAACTCTCCGTGTCAGTCTCTGGCTGATCAGTGTTCACACTATGTCCTGATTTAGTATAACCTATAATTTTCATGAATACAGAAAGAGGTTCATTCCCTCTTCCAAATTAATGAGGGTGTTCAATAAGACCATCCCCAACAACCGTCTCCGCACCTCCCTACAACCAGATACTTTGCAATTTATCAATAACCTTTCTTTGTGATCTTGTAGCTAATTTTGCAAATAAAATTTCCTGAGACATATCAAATCCTAACCAACATAAGATATATTACATCTCTTGCATTTCCCCTTCATCTATTCATAACTCTGTCACAAAAATCTATTGCGCTGGCCTGATTTGTTTCTTTGGAGCCTCAGCCACTTATTGTTCCTGATATCATCATTCTCCTGCTGCTTACAGATATGTATATATGTTTATTATTATTATTACGGCTGGAAGTGATGTTTACAGTGTGATAATTGCCAGGATGTTTCTTTTCTTCTTTCTCACTTTGAAGATCGGGCTCATGTTTTCATGTTCACATCAGTCCATTCATCTGGTAATTTTCCTGATTCTACTCCAAGTGCTAAGCTTGATTTTCAATGGTTACTACGTGATTCTTATCAAATTCAAGAAGGCCGATCCTCTGGATCTTGAGCTATATCCCTAGTAATACAGACGAATATCAGGAAGGTCCCTGATCTCTCACAATGTCAGGGAAAAGTACTTCCTAGGCTCAAAAAAGGAAGCACAAGAATTCTAAGTTCTGCCATTGGTGAATACACACACACACACACACACACACACACACACACACACACACAGAGGAACTCCCTGGGGAGAGACATATATATATTCCTCCCCAGGGGGTTCCTGTGGAGAGACAGGGTTTTTAGAAAATATAAGAATTACAGAAATCAATTATGAATAGAAATCCTACCTCATTTTTATGTGGCCCAAAATAAATTGGGAAGTTTGGCCATCTTAATCTCCTAGATATTTTACCTGTTTCGGTGTCTTGTCTTTTAGAGAAAGACAATTGACATTTATTGAAAGTGTATTATATTCTAGGCATTCTTCTAGCTTTCATTTAGTCTACACAACAACTCTTAATATATATTTTATTTTCCTCACTTTATCAATGAGGTTATAGAGACTGTTGTTAAATGGTTATGCCTGAGGCCACAGGGCAGGGGGTAGAATTAGAACTCATATACAGTTTGGCTAACTTCAGACACCTGTCATTTTCCACAGTCTATAGTGTTTTTTATTGTGCAGAAAATCATTGTATGAAAGTAGATAAGTCTCATAATTATTCAGACCCCAGTTTCATCAGTTGTGAAATGGAGGGATTGGAATTGTTCATCGCTAAGATTCTGCCTGTTCTAACACTCTGAGAGCTTTGAATTTGAATTTAGGACAAAACAAGATCTGACTGTGTTTCCTATAGGAAAATGTTAATAAAGTGATAGAAAAGATATGCACGTAGAGAAAAACCAGTAAGAAGTGGGCGGTATTGGCTTAAGTAAATGTGGGCAAGGTTCACGCAGATTCAGGAAGCTAAATGATTAGAGACAATTTTGCACACAGTTTTCAGGATACATGAAGAACTGAAGTTCCTAGATATCCTTAGATATGTCAACAAAGAAATGGGAAATGCTAGATTAAAAGTGTATGACTTTCAAACTGCTAATTCCAAACTTTGAGTTGTAGGACCTCAACAGGTAATCAAGAACATGCTCCAAAGAGAGGATGTGAATTTATTGGACAGCATGATTCTGTTATCTTTCCAGAAATCCTCATCACTTGAAGACTTTAAATCATTAGTGTGCCCTTTTCTTCTGTATAACATCCCCTTTCCCCTTTCCTTTGTACATAGTCAGATAAGATAACTTTTCACATAATTTAACACCTTTGATAGGGAGATAAGTGTCTAAAGTAATGGGGGTTGCCATTACTTAAATGGATGGTTCACCTTCTCAAGGTTCAAGTTTCTTCTTGCCATCGTTTCTTCTTTCCCTGTCTTCTTCCTTCCTTCTTTCCTACTGTCTTAGTCATCTAGTGCTGCTATAACAGAAATACCACACGTGGATGGCTTTAACAAAGAGAAGTTTATTCTTTCACAGTCTAGTAGGCTACAAGTCCAAATTTAGGGTGCTGGCTCCAGGAGAAGGCTTTCTTTCTCTATCGGCTCTGGACTGGAGGAAGGTCTTTGTGATGCATCTTTGTGATGCAGTCTCCCCTTGGTCTGGGAGCATCTCAGCACAGGAACCTCAGGTCCAAAGGACGTGCTCTGCTCCGGGCACTGTTTTCTTGGTTGTATGAGGTCCCCTACTCTCTGCTTGCTTCCCTTTCCTTTTATCTCTTGTAAGATAAAAGCTGGTGCAGGCCACACCCCAGGGAAACTTCCTTTACATTGGATCAAGGATGTGACCTTAGTAAGGGTGTTACAATCTCACCCTAATCCTCTTTAACATAAAATTACAATCACAAAATGGAAGACAACCACACAATACTGGGAATCATAGCCCAGCCAAATCGATATACACATTTTTTGGGGGAAATAATTCAATCCATGACAACTATCTTCCTTCCTACCTGCCTTTCTTCCTTTCTTCCTCTCTCCCTCCCTCCTTCCCTCCTTTTTTTCCTTTCTCTCTCTCTTTCTTTCTTATTTGGCCAGAGTTTTGCTTTCAAGGAGCTGCTGTGTGCCAATTTGTAGCTTCTGCAAACAGTATCATATTGTAAAGAATTCAGTGGGCACAATTTTACATAAAAATTCTCTGTATTTCCAGAGGTGAAGTCAGCCTAACTCTTTGAAACCTTCTGATTGACCAAGTACCTTAAATAAGTACTCCTTTCTTGGCAGTTTACATACAATTAAATCTTCTAGAATAGATCCCTGTGTAATTTTGGGTGCTAGGTGAGGGACAGAAAAATGTGGGCTAGCTGGTAAAAACTCAAGACCAAAGTACTACTTTATTCATATTGTAAAAATATATATATATTTCAAAAATTGAGATTCATGTAATTTTCTGACTTGATTGAACTAGAAACTGTCAGCATGAGCTTGATTTCCAGCCCATTATTCAGACAGAGGAGGTTTGGATGAGCAGCTTCTGTTAAGTATGCAATTCTTAAGCTCTCTGAATTCTGCTCATCAACAGCAAAGGCCTGTTGCAGACGACAAGCGGAGGAGCTTTTGTGTCCTCTAATTACCACTGTCTGAGCCATCAGAAGGCAGAGGTCCAGCGTTCTAACACACAGTGCCAGCACTGCACTATTCCCCAGCATGGCTACTTTGCTTCTTATATTTGGTTACTTTTCTGGGCTGGGAAGATAGAAAGACGGCAAATCTAGGATTAAAAATGCCACTGTACAATCTTATCAGGGATGCAGAGTGGTTGGGCAGGAAGGGGGTGGGGTGGGTAGACTTGGGAAAGTGATTCACTCAGAACCTCTATTTTCCTATCTTTAAAATGGGGTTAATGCCTGCTGTTCAGGTATAATAAAAAATAGAGGTGATACATATGTAAAGTGTCAAGCAGTGCTTAGGGAGCTACCAAACACACACACACACAAAAAAAAAAATCAGTTGCTGTGGAGTCGATTCTGACTCATGGTGACCCCATGTGTTTCAGATTAGAACTGTGCTACATAAATACAGAAGCAGATCACCAGGCCTTTCTTCTGAGGCACCTCGGGGTGGGTTTGAACCACCAACCTTTCAGTTAGTAGCCCAGTGCTTAACCATTTGTGCCACCCAAGGACTCCTAGGGAACTCTGTAAGGAGCTCAATTAAGTGCCCATGGCATCTGGTGGTTGGTACATTGTTTAATGAATGGAGCAAACACATATTGAAGGCCTACTTCATGCTCATTCCTTGCCAGGCTCTGAGGTGACAGACATGAGGGCTCCTGTCCAGGCAGAAGCTGCATAGACCCCTCCCAAGCCCATGTTCTGCTCAGGCAAACTCGCCTAGGTCACCAAGCCCACTGCCATTTCCCAAGCCTATTAGGCCTCCATCTCATGACATGTGGTTAGAGCGTTACCTCATCTTTTCCAGCATGTCAGGCCACCTAGGGCACGGAAGAAAACTTTGCCAACAGAATGAAAGAGGAGTTCTAATTTTTTCCCTCACAATTCCTGAAACTAGATGGTCACCAGAACTTAGATATATGCTTTTTTTCTAGTTTCTCATAATGCATATACCTCTTAGCTCAGGCCTAAAGGTGATTTATTCTTTATGAACATAATATTCAAGGTGTCATTGTTCAATTTGAATACATCTTTAAGTTGTAGATATGATAAACTTTTTTTATGAAAAGGTGTTGGGAGGCTGTGTGTATTGGTAGATTAAATATATATGTATAAACGTGTGTATAAAAATACATATACACATATATGTATATATATAATACATGTTATACATGCTATGTTAGAAAAATTATAAAATTGATATACACCAAAAGTAATAAAAATGTAACTGACCCATAATCCCACTCTCCGGAGTCCATTTAGTTGTTACTCCTTCTAGACTCTTTCAGTTATCCATATTTGTACACATAAGTTACAAATGTAGATATGCTATATAAAAAATAGGGTTACATTTTACACACCAATTTTATTCCACTCAATAATATTGAGACTCTCTTTACATGTTAATAAAATATATCTATATCTTCATTCCAAGTGACTATAAATGCCATAATTTATTTAATCAATTTTCTATTATCAGTTTGTTTTAATTTTTTGCTTTTGTACATGGAACCTGAATGTCTCAGACTTTACTAGGCCAGTGAATACAAATGTAGTCACAGTAACATTAATTCCCCAAACCTAACAACTCCAAGCCTCCTCCACCCAGTCATTTTCACAGTCCTCCTCCTTAAATATTTCTAAGAATTTTCAGGCGTGATTCCAAGTGTCCACAGATCATTCTTAGCTATTGCTTGCTTCCATGATCAGCTGAGCAAAGACAATGCATCCCCAAGCCTGGCAGTTCCATAGTGTTGCACTGTGGGCTGGAACTTTGCTCCTGTTGTAATGCTAGTTCATCACCATGTTCAGAAAACCTGCTATGCCAAAAATTGATATAATCAAAATACCATTAACATACTTCAAAATTGATGATCTTTATTGCTGTTACCAACCCTGTGAAGTGAGAGGGTAAATAACTTTTCACTCTACTCAGCCAGGGTCACATAGCAAGGTTAATAGGCCCAATGTGTCTGGTGTTGAGTTTCACAGCTCTACCAATTCTTATACAGGGGCCCTGGTGGTGCAATGGTTAAGCATTGGGCTGCTAACCAAAAGGTCAGCAGTTCGAATCCACCAGCCACTCCTTGGAAACCCTATGGGGGCAGTTCTACTCTGTCCTATAGGGTTGCTATGAGTTGGAATCGACTTGATGGCAACAAGTTTTTTTATTTTCTATTTTATTGATGTAAATTAAATGAAGTTTACATTTCAAGTTAGTCTCCCATACGGAATTTTTTTTTTTTTAACATACATTGTTACGAGACCCCAACTGCTCACTCCATTCTGTGACAGCACACTCCTCCCCTCCGCCCCTGATTCCCCAGGAACATTCAACCAGCTCCTAACTTTCTCTGCCTTCCCATCTCACTTCTGGACAGAAGCCGCCCCTTTGGTCTCTTATATCTACTTGTCTAAGAGGCACATTCTTCACGAGTATCACTTTTTGTCCCACAGTCCAGTCCAATCCCTGTCTGAAGAGATGGCCTCGAAAATTGTTTTAGTTCTGGGGTGATGGAGAAACCAGGAGCCTTGTCTTCTGGGGCGCCTCCAGTCTTAGTCGGACCATTAAGCCTGGTCTTCTTACTAGTATTTGAGTTCTGTATCCCATAGTTCTACTGCTCCAACAGGGACCCTCTGTTGTGTTCCCTGTCAGGATGTTCATTGGTGGTAGCCGGGCACCATCTAGTTCTTCTGGTCTCAGGCTGATGAAGTCTCTGGTTTATGGGGCCCATTCTGTCTCTTGGGCTAATACTTTCCTTGTGTCTTTGGTGTTCTTCGTTCTCCTTTACTCCAAGCGGTTGGGACCAATTGATGTATCTTAGATGGCCGCTTGCAATCTTTTAAGACCCCAGACGCCACTCACCAAAGTAGGATGCAGAACATTTTCTTAATAAGGTTTGTTATGCCGATTGACATAGATGTCCCCTGAAAGCATGGTCCCCAGACCCCACATCCCTGCTACTCTGTCTCTTGAAGTATTTGATTGTATTAAGGATACTTCTTAGCTTTGGTTTAGTCCAGTTGTGCTGGCTTCCCCTGTAGTGTGTGCTGTCCTTCCCTTCACCTCAAGATCATTCTTATCTACTATCTAGTTAGTGAATAATGCTCATCCTCCCTCCCCACCCCCCTAATCATCAAAGGATGTTTTCTTCTGTGTTTAAACCTTTTCTTGAGTTCTTATAATAGTGGTCTTATACAGTATTTGTCCTTCTGCGCCTGACTAAATTCACTCAGCATAATAAGTTCTAGCTTCCACCAAGTTATATGATGTTTCACAGCTTCATCATTGTTCTTTATCGTTATGTAATATTCCATTGTGTGGATATACCCTAGTTTGTTTATCCATTTGTCCATCGGTGGGCACTTAGGTTGCTTCCATCCTTTGGCTATTGTGAACAGTGCTGCAATGAACATGGGTGTGCATATATCTATTTGTGTGATGGCTCTTGTTTCTCTAGGATATATTACAAGGAGCGGGATTATTGGATCGTATGGTACTTCTATTTCTAGCTTTTCAAGGAAGCGCCAAATCAATTTCCAAAGTGGTTGT
>NW_004443965.1:21638587-21680982 GCF_000243295.1 Trichechus manatus latirostris
CAGTAGTGTCTTGTAGTTTTCTTTGTAAATATCTTTTACATCTCTGGTTAGATTTATTCCTAAGTATTTTATCTTTTTGGGGGTTATTGTAAATGGTATTGCTTTGGTGATTTCCTCTTCAAGGTTCTCTTTGTTGGTGTAAAGGAATCCAACTGATTTTTGTATGTATATCTTGTATCCTGAAACTTTGCTGAAATCCTCTATTAGTTCCAGTAGTTTTCTTGTGGGTTCCTTGGGGTTTTCCACGTATAAGATCATATCATCTGTGAATAGAGATACTTTGACTTCTTCCCTACCTATTTGGATGCCCTTTATTTTTTTTTCTAGCCTAACTGCTCTGGCTAGGACCTCAAGCATAATGTTGAATAATAGTGGTGATAAAGGGCATCCTTGTCTGGTTCCTGTTCTCAAGGGGAATGCTTTCAAAGTCTCTCCATTCAGGATGATGTTGGCTATTGGTTTTGTATAAATGCCCTTAATTATACTGAGGAATTTCTCTTCTATTCCTATTATGTTGAGAGTTTTTATCATGAATGGGTGTTGAACTTTGTCAAATGCCGTTTCTGCATGGATTGATAAGATCATGTGGTTCTTGTCTTTTGTTTTATTTATGTGATGGATTATGCTGATTGTTTTTCTAATGTTGAACCATCCTTGCATACCTGGTATAAATCCCACTTGGTCGTGGTGAATTATTTTTTTGATATGGCAACAAGTTTTTTAAAATCAATTCTTACATAGCTTCTTTCTCTGAGTTCCCACCTATACCTGCATAGTAGAGGGTGTTATGTACCATCAAGTCCATTCTCACTCATAGCCACATCCAGGGGGTATTGGAGACAAGCACAGGGCTCTGAATAATCTACTACCCTTAAAGGGTTACCTCTTCAGTGGAAGAACCTGCCCCACAGAAGGGATGTTTGTCTGCCTGAGTCTTAGCTTTGGGAGTTCAGACATGAATTTATACTATCTCAATGGCCTAAAAATCCTATGTCTAGTCGATTCCAACTCAGAGAGAACTACCCCATAGGGTTTCCTAGGCTGTAATCTTTACAGGGACAGATTACCAGGTCTTTTCTCCTGTGGAGTTGCTGGTAGGTTCGAATTGCTGACCTTTTGGTGAGCCACCAAGTACTTTACTTAACCACTGCGCCACCAAGAATCCTCATAGTAGAGGGTAGAGTGACCAACTGTTCAGTTTGCTGGGACTTTTCTGGTTTTAGCACTGAAAGTCCCATGTCCCAGGAAACTTCCCAATCCTGTACAAACCAGAATGGTTAGTCACTAGTAGAGGGGTTGGTTCAAGTGCAACATCAGCCAATAGGCTGTACTTAGAACCACTGCTTCCTTCCAATGGCTACTCCCTATTGATGGGAGCCTGGCTCCTGATTCTGGCTACTTTCTCCTTTATGGTAAATTCCCTTTCAGAATCCTTACCATCCCATTTCCATTGACATTTATCAGACATGGATGTATGTGTCACAATCTCAAAAAAAAAAAAAAAAAGACAGAATTTCAAGTCTTTTATCCTCGAGGCTCTTTAACCCCTCAGTAAGCCTTGTATTCAGCTTCTTTGAATAAATCAGTGGATGAAAATACATACATGGTGGGAGAGACGTTGCCTGACCCCCCTCATTAGAAACTATGGAATCACAGCCCTTTAACATAAGCAATACTATGATGAACATTCTTGTACTTAGGTCTCTATGCATGCATCTAATTGCTTATTTAGGATAAATCCCCCAAAATATAATTGCTTCTTGGTTTTTTTTACCTATTGACAAATTACCTTCCAGAGAGTATTTGAATGTACTCTTTAGGGTTATTTTTTAAACCATACAAATTTATGTCCAGAATGAAAAGAATTTCTGGCCTTTTTCTAGGGGAACAGAATATGTCCCATGCCAGAAAGCCTTTGCCAGTGGGGAAAGGGAGAGGACAGGAGAGGAGGACTCGGCAAGGTCAGTTCCAGAGTCGCCTGAGTGTGGAGCTTTAATAAGCCCTATACACTTATGGTTTTGTGGTTACTGTACAGCAACTTCTCATGGAATACCCCTGCAGTCCATCTGAACATGAAGTTTCCTCTTTCACTCAGGTTCAAATTCCTGACAGCTGCTACATGCAGACCCCAGTCAAGGAATCTGCACTTGGAAGGAAAATAGAGGAGCTCTTCAGATTTGGGGGACTCAGTCACTATCTTGTTATTTCTGTTGTCTCTTGTTCATGGTGGTTTACTTCCTCATGTCTTTAATGATTTTGATTATCATCTATAGTCCTTGAAATTTTTCCTATAATAATTATTTGAAGCCTGTGTTTTTCAGAGAGGGACATGATCAGTCTGGGACTGCTTTTTGTTGTTGTTGTACAAACATAGATAACACCATGTTGGTCAATTTGACATTCTTCATGTATACAATTCAGTGAGATCAATTTCATCAATCATGTTGTATAATCATCGCTAATGTCCTTTGTCAACCAGATTTTTTACTTGGGTTTTTTAGGCCATTGAGATAGTATAAATTCAGGACTGAACTCCCAAAGCTTAGACTCAGGCAGGCAAACATCCCTCTGTGGGGCACATTCTCCCACTGAAGATGTAACCCTTTAAGGGTAGTGGATTATTCAGAGCCCCATGCTTGACTCCAGTCCCCCCCTGGATGTGGATCAAGGCCACCAGGATCGTCATTGCCCTTGGGGCAAATGCTAGCTGTACTAGTTTTAAAATATGTCCACAAATTCTTCAGCACTTCTCCCTTCAAAAAGTGGAAATGAATTCCTCCATCCTGGAGTGTGGGCTGACTTGAGTAACTTGCTTCTAATGAATAGAATATGGTGAAAGTGATGGTGTATGACTTTCAAGACTTTCTCTCTCTTGGATCATTCGCTCTGGGTGAAGCCAACTGCCAGGCCATGAAGATACTCCAGCAGCAGTATGAAGGATCCACATGGCAAGGAACTGAGGCCTCTTGCCAACAGCCATCTTCAACTCGTCAGTCATGTGAGCGAGCCATCTCAGAAGTAGATCTTCCAGCCCCAGTCAAGCCCTCGGAACACTGTAGCCCAAGCCAATATTTTGACTGTAACTTCTTAGCCAGAAACTATCCAGTTAAGCAGTTCCAAAATTCCTGATCCATAAAACTATGAGATAATAAATGTTTATTGTTTTAACCCACAAAGTTTTAGAGTGATTTGTCACTCATCACTAGCTTATCTCTTGGAATTCTGCTTTCTCATCATGTCTGGCCTCCAGTTGTTTCCTTTACTTTATTGCCGGCACAACCATGCTTTAAAAAAAAATGTTTATTACGTTCTATCCAGCATTTCTGGAAGTCGTTTACTGGAATGGGGTTTGCACATGAACCTCCCATATTTCTGAAGACAGAAGTCTTCACATATGTTACCAAATACTCTTATCTCATCTAAACCTGGTGAACTGGGTTCATTAACCTCATTATGTAGGTAAGGAAGCAGGTTCAGAAAGGCTAAGTATCCTCCCCAAGGTCACACCGCCCCAGGTAATGGATCTGGGACCTGAACCTGAGTATGGAAAACTCCAAAGTCCATGATCTTTACAAAATTACACACTGCTTTCCATGGAAAACATTGAAAAACACTGACTTCATCCAGTCTCTGGCTGTTTATCCATCGGGATTGGGTGGTTAGCTGACTCATAGCAACCCTATAGAACAGAGTAGAACTGCTTCGTAGTGTTTCCAAGGCTGTAAATCTTTATGGAAGCAGACTGCTACATCTTTCTCCCACAGAGTGACTGGTGGATTTGAACAGCTGACTTTCCGTTTGCAGCCGAGCACTTAACCACTGTACCACTGGGACTCCCTAGGGAAGGCACAAGTAGGGAGAAACAGAAGCAGAAACAGGGAGCCTGCTATCAGTGTGTTAAAGCTACAGAGGGACTCCCGTGAGCCTTGAGCAGACCTCCCAGACTGTTCCTCGGAAAGGTCATCTGACCCCACGGCTGCCTTCTCTTCTACTTCCCAAAGTGTTCCTCAGGGGCCTACTCTAAAGTGCAGTCTTGAGCACTCTGTTTGTCTCCCTCTACGAGTATTCTCTAGGGGCACTGGGCTGCTCATATGGCTTCCATTAGTGTTCATTCACAGACAACTCCCTCCTCTCCTTGCAGCCCCGCCTCTCTCAATCTGTTCCGGGCTTGTCTCTCTTGTCAGTCAGCTGGAAGACTGCATAACTAAATGATGAGCTCATAATATTACACACTTAGTGGGCAAGTAATTTAATTTCTCTAAGCCTCAGGTTGCTCATCTGCAAAATGGGAGCGCAATAGTGCCCACTTCATGCACTTGTAAATATTAAATGCTATAATGTCTATAAAACCCAGTGCTTGGCACATAGTGAAAGCTGAATGAATGATGTCTTTTTGGTTTCTTTTTAGCTGCTGTGGAGTTGGCCCCTGATTCATGGTGGCCCCATGCACAACAGCTTGTCCTGCATCATCCCCATGATTGTTTTCAGATCAGAATGTTATGATGCATAAGGTTTTCTTTAGTTGATTTTTGGAAGCAGATCACCAGGCCTTTCTTTCTAGTCTGTCTTAGTATAGAAGCTCCACTGAAACCTGCTCGGTATCATAACAACACACAAGCCACCACTGACAGATGAGTGATAACTATGCATGAGGTACATTGGCTAGGAATAGAGCTTGAGTCTTCCGAATGGAAGGCAAGACTTCTACCACTGAATCACCGATGTCTCATGAATAAATGGACATGGGGTCGCTATGAATCGAGACTGACTCGATAGCACCTAACTACAACAACATCTAGAATGTTCCATACATTTAGTTGCTGTTGGCTATGGGCATAGCACATGGTAGGGGAAGATTTGTTTTTATGTATTTTTCAGATTTCACAGTTCATTGTAACACAAAGGAATTTCCGTGAAAGCAACAGGATGAAAATATACACAGCCTTTCCTATGGCTTCTATCAACCCTGGGATTTAACGTCATTAAGGGGGCTATTTAGACAGTTTAAGGCTACATATTTGCAGATAGGATTTTAAGGGTAAAGCCCATTTGTAACCCTTAGGTGTTTAAACAACCCTGCAATTTGATCTCAAATTCCCCCTGCACTATCTTAACTCTTCCAGCCTTCTGTCTGCCAATCCAAGCTCTACTTCCATGTCCACCTGTCAATTGCTGTAGTGGCTGGGGCTTTGTGAGGCTCCCAGCTGTAATCTGATCTCCACAACTGTTCAGGGGATGCTGCAGCTGCTGCAAAATTTGTAAGTTTCACAGCCTTGTGCAGTGGCTGGGCTTCCATGGCACACTTCTGGGAAGTTTCCATTCATTCATTTACTCATTCACCAAAATGTGCCGAGTACTTAATAAGGGCCAGGCCCTATGCTAACTAAACACTGGGGATAGAAGGGCCTCTGTCTTCAGGGGGCTTACAGATTAGTGGTAGGCATAGACAGGCAAACATATATTGTAACAAGGTATCACAGTACAATAATGGAAATAGGCACACACTGGTACATGGAAGAAAGCAATTAACCATCCAAGGTAAGAGGAGAGGACAGGGGAGGGACAGCTCCCCACAGGGGTGACATTTGAGTGGCCTTTGAAACATTCCTCTTGGCTGTCCTGCCAACTCCTAAGTCTAATTGTGCCCTGTCTTCCTATCTCTGTTTTTCTCATCTCACCACCCAAATCCTTTTCTAGTACCCATGTTATTGTCAACACGTTCCCAGTTTCTCATTCTCCTCATAAAGTACCCCCCCCCCCAACACACACCCAGAGGCACTTTAAGTTCAGCACTAAATCCTGCTGTTTCTTCCACTGTCTGCCTTCTCCTCCCCACAGCCCTGGTTCAAGCCATAATCGCCTCACACCTGGACTCCTGTCTCCCAATTAACTCTCCATTCCTCCGGCCTGTGTTGGTCTCCTTTCTTCCATTGGACACACTTCATCGAGAATCGTCTTCCTCCAGTGTCACTTAGATCACATCACACTCCTCTTTATACAGCCATAAAGGCTCCCAGTTGTCTCCCAAATCATATTAAAACTCCTATAGTCTTGGGCTTCAAAGCCCACCACCAATTAGCCCTGCTTTATCTAACTGCCATCCACTCCTGCTAAGCTCTGGTTGACATGCTCTGCTTTAGCCAGGCAGAGCTGCTTCCACCCACTGCTTTCCACCTGCACTGCCATCCCTAAGCATGTGGATCTCTGAAATTCCTGTGTGTGCACACACAGGCATGTATGTGTGTGTCGGCAGGCAAGGAGGAAGAGGGAAGGGTAGCCTGCCACTCTCCCTCAACATTCTACTGTAGGTGAAAGTTATAAAATGTGAGCATTAAGTGTAGATACGAAAGGAAAGGAGTCCCTGGGTGGTGCAAATGGTTAATGAGCTCTGCTGCTAACCGAAAGGTTGAGGGTTTGAGTCCACCCAGAGGTGCCTTGGAAGAAAATCCTGGTGATCTACTTCCAGAAACATCAGCCATTGAAAACCCTACCGAGCACATTTCTACTCTGACACACATGAGGTAGCCACGAGCCGGAATTGACTTGACAGCAACTGGATTTTTGGTATAAAAGAAAAACACAGAAGAGGGCCATGTGGTCAGATGTCAAGAGGGGAGGGGCTGCTGACCAGTGCTCCCGTGCTGGTGGTGAGCAGGTGAAGGGATGCGTGAGCTGACCCCAGTTGCTTCTGCTAATTGTGCTTCACTATGTCCTTCTCTTGCTTCTGCACTGCTCTGCCTTCCCTTCCCTTGGGGTGATCCCTCATGTCTTTTAGGCCTGTAAATTGAATCATGTCATTCCTGTCCTTAAAACTTTTCTGTAACTTCCTTTCAGAGTAAAATAAACTTCTTACTCAGAAGGTCTTGCATGGTCTGACCCTGCCTCCTTCTCCAACATCATCTCATACCACTCTCCCCTTTACTTGCTATACTCTAGCCACACTGGTTGTTCTTCCAGTCTCTGGAATATTCCAGGTTCTCCCAGTGCAGGGCCTTTGCACATGCTGTTTCCTCCACCTGGCCTCTTGATCACATTCTTTTAATGGCTGACCCTTTTCATTAGTCAGGTCTCAGCTTACATGTCACCTTCCTTGACACTGTCACTAAAATAGGACCTCCCTTACAATATTCTGTGATGATACCACTCTGGCTGTTTCTTTCATAGCACTAGTTACTGTGTGCAAATCTACATGTCATAGTTTGTTTTGTTGTCGACTGACCACTTCCGCTACTAGGTTGCCAGCTCTGTGAGGCAGGAAACCATTTGTCTTGTTCACTCATGTGCTCATATGAAGTGCCTGGCACAGAGTAGGAGCTCAGTGAATATTTGTTGGATCACTCAGACCTTGCTCACTGAACATCATCTGAATTTCTAGAAGAGTAGGCATCTTGTGATTGGCCCAATTTTTGGTGAACAGGAAATATTCACCTTAAAAGGAAGCTCTACCCTAAAATGCCCTACCAGGCCACTATCCCCTACCTTTCAAAAAATCTGTTAAAGAATCTTCCATTTGACTACTTCCAAGACACTCTTCTAAATTAACCCTCTGTCTCAGTTTCCTTGGGCTGCCATAACAAAATATCACAAAGTGGGTGGATTTAAAGAACAAAAAATTATTATCTCATAGTCCTGGAGGCTAGAAGTTCAAATTTAGAGCATTGGCAGGGCTATTCTCTCTATCAGCTCTAGGGAAAGATCCTTCCTTATCTCTCAGCCTGCTGCAGCCCTAAGCATTTTTAGTGTTCCTTGGCTTGTAGATGGAGCTCTGGTGGTGCAGTGGTTAAGAGCTCAGCTGTTAACCAAAAGGTCGTCAGTTCAAATCGACCAGCTGCTTCTTGGAAACCCTGTGGGGCAGTTCTACTCTGTCCTACAGGGTCGCTATGAGTCAGAATCAACTCGATGGCAACAGATTTTTTTTTTTTTTGGCTTGGAGATGGATCTTCACATGGCACCTTCCTCCTGTGTGTGACTCTCTATCTGTTCTCCCTTTTTATAAGACACCACTCAGAAGGGATTAGGAGTAGGACCAACCTTCCTGTCTTATGGCCTAACTGAAGATAATATCTTCAAAGAAAGACCTTTTTTCCTGAAACAGGGTTGCATTGACAGGTACAGGGGTCAGAACTTCAACATATCTTTTTGGGGAACACAATCTATAATAACTTCCTAAGTCTTGTTCAAAGGAGCCCTGGTGATGCGGTGGTTAAGCTCTGGGCTACTAACCAAAAGGCAGGTGGTTCAAACCCACCAGCTGCTCCTTGGAAGAAAGATGTGACAATCTGCTTTCATAAAGATTACAGCCTTGGAAACCCTCTGGGGTGGTTTTATTCTGTCCCATAGAGTCGCTATGAGTCAGAATTGACTTGACAGTAATATTTGTTTTTTTAAGTCTAGTCCAAGACATGCAAACTCAAATCTCTCTGAAAGCCAGGTAGTTAATTAAAAGGTGTGGCCCATGTGTGGGATAATAGCATGTGCTGGGGACCATGGTTAACTGCTGAGCTTACGTCCCATATAAAGGGAGACTCCCTGCTCAGCTCCAGTATGTTGTTATCACGCAAAACAAGCAGGCTTTGTAGTGTTAGATATTCCAATTTTTTTAAAGAAGCTAAAAATATGAATTACTACATGAAACATCCAGATTTTAAAAACATGATAGGGGCCAAACCAAATATTTCTGCAATCTTCATTGGCCTGACAGTCAGCTTCTGCGTTATTCTTTCAAGGGAGTTGCTTGGCACTTGCAATCATGTGTAGTGGGCACACTTACATTCCCAAGTCCTGTGCTTGTGCCTTGTAACCAATGCTACACTTCAAGCTCCCTGAGGGCACAAATTGTGCCATTCACTTCTTTACACCACTTCACTCCCCACCCCACACCAAAGCATCTAGTGGGCACTTCACACGGTTCTCCTTGCCAATGCTGGTGCCTGGCAAAGTGTTTCATATGAAGGCAGCAGCCAGCCTTGCTGTTTTGTTAACAGACGAAGAACAGCTCTTGGCGAAAGGCTCATGTATTTTGCTTCTTATGCCTTCATCCCTCAACCAGCGTATGAGTTGCAGACTCTCTCCACTTTACCCACTCTCCTTCTGCCTTACTGTCTTTGTTGCAAAGTATCTCCGTCCTTTGTTCTAAAACTCCAATCTCTGTGTGCTATGGTGATAGTGTTAACTTTGTAATTGTGCATAAATCAGCAAACTTGAGTAATGCCTTATTCATCCAGCATCATCAGGAAATGAGGTGTTCCACCTAATTAAATTGTCCAGATAACTAAAGTTAACCAAAGTTTTAAAGATCAACATTTAAATGGAAACATGCCCAAATGTATTGTACACCCCGTTGCCTTCTTTATTTTAAAATTATTATATATATATACATATATATTTTTTTCAGAACAGAAATAAAAAGGATAGAGAGTGATAGCTACATCTTCCTTCCACCCCAGTGCTGCAGCCTCCCACTTCTCCACCCCTAGTGGATACTACCATTAACCACGTTACCAGGTTACCAGGTAATGGTGTTACCTATATCCCTCCTGACATGGGCTGTACATACAAAAGCATATTTTTTTTTCACAAAAGGTGGCAAACTATGACACTGCTCTGTACTTTGTTTTTTTAAATTTTCGTCTTGATGATTATTCCGCATCAATACCTAAATAGCTGCCCCATTCTAAATAACGGCAGTGTCCTGTTCTATTGTATGGGTGTAGCATTATTTACTTAAGCAGTTCCCTATTGATGGCCACTATTGTTGCTATTACAAAACCTGCCTCCATTAAAATCTCTGTACTTACTCCATTTTGCACATGTTCAAGTACATTTGTAGGTTAAGTTCCCAGAAGACAATCGCTGGGTCCAAGAAAGGATACTTGCACTCGTAATTTTGATAACTATTGTCAAATTGCCCTTCACAGAGTTTGCATCAATTCTTTTTCTCTCGTGTCACCACTGTATGAGAGGGGCTTCTTTCCCTACGCCTTCACCAACACAATATGTAATCCAATTTTTAAAAGAAAAATCTTGTCAATCAGTGAATAAAGAATGTTCACTCATTTACTTTTAATTTGCTGCTCTTTTATTATGAGTGAGGTTGGGAATCTTGTCATATTTTAAGGGTCATTTGTATTTCTTTTTCTGCGAACTGTCTAGTCATACCCATTGGTCCTTTCGTGTTAATGACTAAGCAAACCTACCAAAACTGGACCATTATTTGAAGATTGAGTCATTCATGTGAATGCTTTCTTGAGCTCTTGTATCTATCTATCTATCTATCTATGATTCCACTGCCATCGAGTCAATTCTGACTCATGGTGACCCTGTGTGTGTAGAGTAAAATTGCTCCATAGGGTTTTTAGCTCAACTGCTTACCAAAAGGTCAATGGGTTGAGCCCACCAGCTGCTTTGCAGGAGAAGAAGACCTGGCAATCTGCTCCCATAAAGATTATAGCCTAGAAAACCCTATAGTGAAGTTTTACCCTGTCATATAGGCTGGCTATGAGTCGGAATTGACTAGCTAGCCCACAACAACAACAATCTTTATGAAAGCAGATGATCAGGTTTTTCATCCACGGTGCTGCTGGTGGGTGAATTCGAACCACCAACCTTTCAGTTAATAGCTGAGAGCAAACTGTTTGAACCACTCAGGGACCTTTTATATATATAAATATAGCATATCTTTTCTCTTCTCTCCT
This sequence comes from Trichechus manatus latirostris, assembly GCF_000243295.1. NCBI lineage: Eukaryota > Metazoa > Chordata > Mammalia > Sirenia > Trichechidae > Trichechus > Trichechus manatus. Next base: position 21,649,282 of record NW_004443965.1, read on the forward strand.
TAGGTTTTAGGATATGAGTCATCACCTCTTGCTTCCTTCAAATGTCTGTCTTTCAAAACCCCTACCCCTTCTTGTAATTTGCTGCCTCTAATAACAAGAGTTTCTGAATCTAAAATAATGAAAATTGTTCTCATGGGCTGGGCATAGACCACAACACATACACTTTATAAGCCTATTTTGGCCATTCAGGAGCCTTTATTATTTCCTGATCCTTGGCCTTATACAGAATAGTCAAAGTTGTCCCATAAATGGATTCCCAGTTCTTGCATTCTCAGCTAGGACATTTGAGGGTAATCATAGGCTGGGAGGTCCTAGTTATGGTATAGTCCGTGGGTCTACATGATACTCTAAATATAAATATAATTGCCTTGAACAGAGGAACATTTGCTCTCTCACTCCCTAAAGTAGAAATACGAACTTATATTTCTGGAAAACTTTAAACAAATGATTTTTCAATGATATTTTCCAGTGCAAGCTGAGTGCAATACCAGTGCTTGCATGAAATGAACATTTCAGTATAACTTTGTAACTGAGGAGCCCTAGCGGCACAGTGGGTAAGAGCTCGGCTGTTAACCAAAAGGTCGGCGGTTTGAATTCACCAGCCACTCCTTGGAAACCCTATGGGGCGGTTCTACTCTGTTCTATCTAAGAGTCTCTAAGAGTCGGAATCAACTCACAGGCAATGGGGTTATAACTGAAGTTTCCTGAGAGTTACCGGGCAGGGGATCCACTGCCGCGGTAGCCCAACTGCCTCCCATAGATGGCAGTAAACACACTTTTTCTCGCTTTCCTTCCTCTTCATTGGAATCAGACTCCTTCAGGGAAAGAAAATGAATGCAGAAACGGTGGAGAAATAATTAGCAAACAGACTCAAGTCATTTGAAAAATTGGCAAGAAGCCTTATTGAAGGAGGTAATAATAGTCATATTTTGCACTTCTAATAGGGTCTTTTATCTCCAGACCTCCAAGAGCTTGTCTGAGTCATATAAAGAGAGAGAGAGAGAGAGAGAGAGAAACAAACCCTGAGCTAGGTCAGAAGTCAGGAAACAGGGGCTCTGTTTGACATTCAGTACTGCTGTCTCATTTCAAAGTGAAAGTAGACTGTCTCTGCTGCATTTAAATGCAAGACATTTATGCAGGTTAGAAAGAGAAAGGCACTGTGAGATAAAGTCACACATTCCCTGGTTAATATGGAAAACATGCTTTTTCTCAAAGTTGTTTTTCTGTGAAAATAACAATAGAGCTTTAAATACTTGGCCTCCTGTAAACACATGGACAGCATTATTATTCACAGTGCACTAGACAAATTGAGAAAACATTTTTATATCCTCTTTCGTGTATCAAGGCATAATTATCAGCACATCCTTGTATTTATTCCTATGAGGCTGGAATAAATACTGCTGCGGATGGATATCAGCCCTATGAACTCAGCATCATTCATTCTTTATCTCTGGCAGTGGCGGTAACACAAGAAAACGGCTCCTATCATGTATACGCAGCAAACGCCTTAAATCTACAAGATATGGCTGTCCTCCTTGTCCCACATTAAAGTTGCGTATTCAATTTCCTACAGAAATTCCAGCTCTATTGAAATCTTGGAACATTAAAATTCTCCTTCATTGTTGCCAAGGTTTAGTAACTTGACAACCGGAAGACAGACACCCTGACTATTTGAGGGAATGTAGGTTTGGAAATAAAGAAGAGCAGCTTTTCCTGGTGCATTAAAATTCGTTTGGGGCTTGGTAGGACATATGTATTTTATAATAACTACTCTTTGGCTGGGTGGGTTTGACTTTAGGCAAGTTAATTAACTTCTCTGAGCATCAATTTCCTCAGAAACGGTAGGTAATAATTCCTACCTCATAAAAGTTGGTTTAAGGATTAAATGAAATTATGAATGTAAAAGCTTTTAGCATAGTACCTAGCACCCAGTAGGTATTCAATAATTATTGGCCATTAAAATACACACACACACACACACACACACACACACACACACACGAGCGAGAGAGAATGAGAATCCAGATTTCTTTTGGGCTCTCTTATGCCTCAGAGATTTAGGCAAATTGGTTCAAATTCCCAAATTCTGAACCCATCAGTCTTCCTTACAACTCCTACAAATTCATGATCTTACTTCCTCATGATTTTTTTCCAATTCTACTCCTAAATCCAAGTCTCTCAGGTTAATTTGATGCCCAGTCAGCTAGTACATAGACCTCAGCCCCTTAACCATTTCCACACATGAAAAAATTCCATCCTCTCTCAGGAATTTTGTGAATCTAGTAACTCGACTGGAGACTTGCATTTGAGGGGACATCAGATCTTGTACCTCACAGCCTTTTGTCATTTTACTGGCTCTGCCTCATGCCCCATCTTCCAAAAATACAGGCTTGCAACATGGAACTCACCCACTCATCAGCCCATCCCTGGGAAGTGTAGCCAAGTCCTTCCCCACCCTCTCCAGCTACTTCCCCAGCGGAGAACAGCCCGATCCACCCGACTGAATTGTCCAGCCTCTCTGGAATTTTGGAAAATAAAATTTCCTCCCTCTTATTACATTACGATTATTAAAACATTGCAAAACCCGGTCACTAATATAATCACAGATAGTGCCATTCCCTTCTTCCATAGAACAATCTATTCTTATGCACTTGTAAAAGTATAAGAGTACTTACAAAGTAAAAAGAGCAATATTATCTATTTTGCACTGTAAGAGACATTCCTGCATAACTGAAGTTATTCTTTATTTTTAATCAGTTTGTGTATAAAGCTTTTCTGTTCATTGCATTCAGTCGTGTCTGATTTTTTTTTTTTAAAAGAATACAAATTTATCTTTTCTTGATGGTCCAGAGTCTTCAGTCTATACAATTGTGAAGGTGCTCTGCCCTCGAGGGTATTGATCAGGGCATACAGGGCATTTGCTTCTTCTGCACTAAATCGTCCTTGATGGTTGTGTTTTTGTAGCTACTACATCTGGGTTTTTTTTCCCTACTCTTTTGTGTCCTTGTCTCTTTTTGCCCTTCTCAGTGTATAAGTCTCCAGCAGTAATCCTTTCCACTGTAGTTTGCATTTGCAACTTTCAATCGACTGATGAAACAAGGCACACATTAAAAGTGATTTTAAAGTCAAAACCACTGACAGAGAATATCTTGTAAGAACTCTACTGTGAACCAAGTGTGTGAGCTTGCTACGAAGTCTTTCTGATATGGACTTCAGCTGCTCAGCGGTCTGTTTGTGGAGCTCTCCTAGATCATGGCTGTGTTTTAGATTATTTAAATCCTAGGAAAAGTGATCTCCAGAGGAGTGACATATTGCTTTATTATTTTCCTAGTGGTCTCACTTTGGAGCCCTGGTGGCACAGTGGTTAAGAGCTCAGCTGCTAACCAAAAGGTTGGCAGTTCAAATCCATCAGCTACTCCTTGGAAACCCCATTGGGCAGTTCTACTCTGTCGTATAGGGTCACTATGAGTCGGAATCGACTCGATGACAATGGTTTTTTGTTTAGTTTTTTTTTTAAACTCCAAATCAGTGATAGCCCCATTCTGAGGCTCAGTTGGTTCACAAGGATGCCTTGAACCAGGCAGCATCCACTCTGACTGGTCGGGGCCCTGGCCAAACTCTTGGAAACACATTTGAATGTCACCTTTGGACATATCCTCTAACACATTCATTCTTAATGAAGTTCACATATAATAAAAATCTTAAAATATTTCATACGAAGGCAAAAGTAATCACTTAACAAAGGGAATACTGCATGAAATCAATAAGGCCGGATAATTTTAGATAAAATTAGATTATATTCTAATTTCCATGCTGTCATAGTTCACTCTAAGAAGAAAGTAGTTCATTTTCCTCTCTTTATCCCTTCTCTCTTTTTGTTTATACTTCTTTCTTCTCTCTTATTTCCTTTCTGTATAGAAGTCAATTATTCTCTTTTTTACTTATGGCAGAAAAAGAAAACAAAGGAGGGGGTACCAAAACACTTTACATTTAGGCAGAGACAATCAAACTACTAACAAATGCCAGTAGTAAGAAACTTTTTCTTTTCTAACTTTGAGAGTTACTATGTTAATTAAAAAAAAAAAAATAACAACAATATCTTGCAGGATTTTCACAGTATGACCGTGTTTCCTCTTAGTTTCACATTATTAGCACTTGCAAATTAAGCTCTTCCTATAGTTCAGGAAATATTTATGATTCCTCTCTCACAGTGTGTTAGATTCCAGTGACAAGGATGACTGCAAAGTGATGTGTGCCTGACTTCCATTCAGATGTTCTCTGGCAATTGAGCTCGGTTTAGAGGAGGTGGCCAGAGAGGTGCCCTGAGTCAGTGCAGGGTGTGTCTCATTCCTGAAGAAAGTCCTGAAAAGATCATTCCTTGCATGTCAGGTATGTATGCGTCTATATACTTTTCTATTTAGCATGTGCCATAGCATAATAGTTAAGAGCCGAACTGACTGTAGGCAAGTTACTTATCCTTTCTGTGCCTCAATTTCTTTATCTATAAAAAGTAGATAATAATAAGAGTTACCCCATAGGATTGAAGTAAGTCAAACTGATATACGGAAAGCCCTTAAAACGAATCCCGAAACATAGTAGCACTATGGCAGTGTTTACTACTATTATTTTCATAATGTGTACTGAGGACTTCAAGAACAAGACAGTATAGCATGATGTGTGGATTCTTAAGAGCTTGGCCTGGAGTCAATCCCATCTGGATGGATCATTTGCCCCATTACATCTTGGCTGTGTGACCTTGGTCAAATTACTTAACCACTCTGAGCTTTAGTTTCCTTATCTGTAGAAAGGGGCTAATTAAAACATCTTCCTCAAAGGACTATGATGAGGATTAAATGCACGCAAAGAATGCACAGGATGGCTGGCACATAGAACCATTTGCCTTTGAGTCAATTTTGACTCATGGTGACCGCCTGTGTGTCAGAGTAGAACTGTACTCCATAGGGATTTCAATGGCTATGGTCTTTTGAAAGTAGATCACCAGGCCTTTCTTCCAAAGCATCTCTGGGTGGACTCGAACCTTTTAGTTAGAAGCCGAGCATAGTAACTGTTTGCACCACCTAAGAATTCCCTTCAGCACATAGAAAGCACTCAATAAATGTTAGGCATAGAGATGTTGAGGAAGATGAGGATGACAATGACATGATAGCCTTTATGACCAACTTAGCATGTACAGTCTGCAGAGAACTTTTAAAGGCAATTTCCATAGCTTCCTTTGGGAAGGGAAGGAACGGCCAGAACTGTTCTTGGGACACAGTTTCCATAGTTATTTCTGTGCATAGTAGGGAGATGGGGAGGAGACGGTGCAAGCAAATAAGACTTGGGGGCTTTTTCTAAGTCTTGTAGGTGACTGAGTTCAGACATCACCAGAAAAGGAGGACTGGGCTTCACTCTGCCCCTCTGACTGATAGCAGAGCCCCTAATCCAGAAAGATAAATAAATAGCCCCTGGAATGGACTCAGGACACAGCAGATGACACCCTAGAAGAAACCAGGATTCTTCTGTTGTACGAATTTTCCTTCAGCCTAAATCTCAAACCCAAATGCCTAAGAATGAGACCATTCAAGAGGGAAATTTTTTCTCCATGAGAAGCTGTACAACTTTCAAGTTTGCATAGTGAGTTTGGCCAGGCATATGGACTTGCTTGTTTTTAAAAAGTCATTGGAAATGCCTATGAGAAATTCCTGCAGGCCTAGGAAGTGGGTGCTATAGTTACCCTAACACAAATGGCCAAGACATCAACCAGCTTCTGGCCAGAATTATAACTTCCAATAGCCCCACCTATGCTCTAGTCCCCTCCACACAGTGTGAGTCACTGTTGTGCCTAATAGCTCACTGTCGGGTCTCCACCCCACTGCGGTTCTGAAGAACCTGGGGTTAGAGATTCCAGTGCGCAGCACTATCATCCTCTAAGACCCTTGTCTTAGATTCCTAGGGATGCCATAACAAAATGCTACATACTAGGTGGGTTATAAGAATAGAAATTTACTGTCTCACAGTTCTGGAGGCTGGGAGTCCAAGATCAGGATGTCAACCATGTTGATTCCTTCTGAGGGCTCCAAGAGAGAAATTATTCCATGCTTCTCTCCTAGTTTCTAGTGGCTCCTGGCAAGCATCCTCAAATCCACGGGATGCATCTTTACATGACCCTCTTTCCTCTGTGTGTGTCTCTATGTCTTTTCTCCTCTTTTATAAGCACAGCATTCAGATTGGATTCTGCCCCATCCTACTCCCGTATAACCTCATGCTAACTGATAACATGCTCAGAGACTGTACTTCCAAACAAGACCACATTCACAGGTACAGGGTTTAGGCTTTTTTGGGAAATACAGTTCAATCCGTAACAACCCAGAGGAAATCATCCCCCATAGAGCTTATAGGGAGACAACCCTGCTCTCCTCAGCTGAGTCCCACAAGCTGTCTTGAAGTTGTCACCCTGTCCAGTCATCACAACTCCATCCTCAAATCCAGACACCCCAGGGAATGAGGATTAGCCTTTTTTCTAGGGTATCAGAACTTGCCGTAATAGACCAGAATATTTTTAGCTTAAAGGAGTCTATCCTAGAGACAGAACTACTGAGTCCTCAGGGTAAAAGATTAGTTTTAAGTAAATGCCTTTTTGCCCCCAAGAAAATTCTCACTAGATACCTCTAGAACAAAGGTCCAAACCTGTCTTTATTCTGGCCACATTCCTGCTCTCTTGGCCATACCTTTTCCCTTTGATCTGCATCAGAATGAAACCCCTCTTGATTCCAACAGCTGTCAATAACTCTTGATCCTGGATACCCTGGGTTCCCAGACTCTGGGTGGGGCTCCATGCTTGGTCCTCAGAGGATGGCAGAGCCCAGCAAAGAGGACTGCATTTACTTTGTACATTCACTACATCTAAACCTCTCCAGAACTTGCTTCTCCTGTGTGCACATGAACACTCAGATCTCCACTGTATTAGTTATTTAGTGCTGCTATAACAGAAATACCACAAGTGGATGGCTTTAACAAGGAGAAATTTATTCTCTCACAGTCTAGGAGGCTAAAAGTCCAAATTCAGGGTGCCAGCTCCAGGGGAAGGCTTTCTCTCTCTGTCCGCTCTGGAGGAAGGTCCTTGTCATCAATCTTCTCCTGGACTAGGAGCTTTCCAGAGCAGGGACCCTGGGTCCAAAGGACCCGCCCTCCTGGCGCTACTTTCTTGGTGCCATGAGGTCCCCCGGTCTCTCTTCTGGATTCTCTCTTTTATATCTGAAAAGAGATTGGTTTAAATTGTAGATTACTCTTGTAGATTGAGTTTATATAACTGCTGCTAATCCCATCTCATCAACATCATAGAGATAGGATTTACAACACATAAGGAAATCACATTAGATGACAAAATGGTGGAAAATCATACTATACTGGGAATCATGACCTAGCCAAGTTGACAGATATTTTGGGGGGACACAATTCAATCTGTGACATTCAGAAACAAAAAGATAAGCAGTCTGTGCCATGATTTAATAGACCTTTTTATTTGTGTTTTCTGTTTTCATGTTAGTACTTCTAATTGGTAACCTAGTTGAAAAGATTGTTTATTAATGCAAGGTTTTGAGTGAATTCATTCATTCCTAGATTTATTCAGCAAAATTGATGGAGTATTTATCATGTGCCAGACACAGGGAGATTCCTTGTTGAATAGAACAGACACAATCCTTCGCTCATGTAGCCTATAGTCTCCATGAAGAAAGACAAACATTAAACAAGTAATTGCAAATGTGATGAGTGTTACAAAAGGGAAGTCCTGAGTAGATGGGAAGATATAACAAGATGACCAGAGTAGGCTCAGGTAACCAAGAGAAGCGGGAAAATGATGTTTAAGCAGCAACTTGAAGAATGAATAAGAAGTTAGCTAAACACCATATGATCCAGCAATCCCACTCCTAGGAACACATCCTATAGAAGTAAGAACTGTCACACGAATAGACATATGGACACTCAAGTTCATTGCATCAATGCCCATGGAAGCAGCAGTCAAGCATTGGGCAAATCTGCTGCAGAAGATCTCTTTAAAGTGTTAAAAAGCAAAGATGTCACTTAAAGGACTAAGGTTATGACTGACCCAAGCCATGGTGTTTTTGATCGCTTCATATGCATGTGAAAGCTGGAAAATGAATAAGGAAGACTGAAGAAGAATTGATGCCTTTGAATTATGGTGTTGATTAAGAAAGTTGACTATATCATGGACTGCCAGAAGAATCTGTCTTGTAAGAATTACAGCCAGAATGTTCCTTAGAAGTGAGGAAGACAAGACTTTGTTCACATACTTTGGACGTGTTATGAGGAGAGATCAGTCCGTGGAGAATGACATCATGCTTGGTAAAGTAGAGGGTCAGTGAAAAAGAGGAAGACCCTCAACGAGATGGATCGGCACAGTGGGTGCAACAATGGGTTCAAGCATAACGATTGTGAGGATGGCGCAGGACTGGGCAGTGTTTCGTTCTGTTGTTCATAGGGTCGCTATGAGCTGGAAGTGACTCGTGGGCACCTAACAACAACAAACATGTTCAACAACATGTTCATTGCAGCATTATTCACAATAGCAAAAAGATAGAAACAACCTAAGTGCCCACCAACAGATGAATGGATAAACAAATTATGGTACATACACACAAAAATGAAAAAGAATAATGATGAATCTGTGAAACATCTAACAACATGGATGAATCTGGAGGACATTATGCTGAGTGAAATAAGTCAATCACAAAAGGACAAATATTGTATGAGACCACTATTATAAAAACCCAAGAAAAGGTTTACACACAGAAAAAAACAATTTTTGATGGTTACAAGGGAGGGGAGGGGTGAGGAGGGGAAATCACTAACTAGATAGTAGAAAAGTGTTAACTTTGGTGAAGGGAAAACAGCACACAATATAGTGGAAGTCAGCACAGCTTGACCAAGCAAAGTCATAGAAGCTTCCTAGACACATCCAAATAGCTCGAGTTACTGGGGCTGAGGGCTGGAGACCATGGTTTCAGGGGACATGTAGGTCAATTGGAAAAACATAGTTCAAAAAGAAAATATTCTACATCCTACTTTGGTGAGTAGCATCTGGGGTCTTAACAACTTGTGAGCAGCCATCTAAGATACATCTATCGGTCCCATCCAAACTGGAGCAAAGGAAAATGAAGAAAACCAAAGACACAAGGAAAATATTAGTCCAAAGGACTAATGGACCACATGAACCACAGCCTCCACCAGCCTGAGTCCAGAATAACCAGATGGTGCCCAGCTACCACTACCAATTTCTCTGGCAGGGATCACAATAGAGGATCCTAGACAGAGCAGGAGAAAAATGTAGCACAAAATTCAAGTTCACAAAAAACGGACCAGACTGACTGGTCTGACAGAGACTGGAGGAATCCCCGAGACTGTGTCTTCTGGACACCCTGCTAACTCACAACTGGAAGCCACTCCCGAAGTCCACCTTTCAGCCAAAGATTAGACAGGCCTATAAAACAAACAATAATACACGCGAGGAATGTGCTTCTTACTTCAGTCAAATATATGAAACCGAATGGGCAACACTTGCCCAAAAGCAAAGATGAGAAGGCAGGAAGGGAATGGAAAACTGGGCAAATGCACACAGGGAACCCGAGGTGGAAAGGGAAAGAGGGAGAGTGCTGACAAAATGTGGGGATTGCAACCAATGTCACAAAAAACTTTGTGTATAAATTTTTGAATGAGAAACTAATTTGCACTGTAAACTTTCACCCAAAGCACAACTGGAAAAAAAAAAAAAAATGGTTAGCCAGATGCAATGGGCAGGAGAGGGAAGAGCTTTACAGCACAAGGAACAGCATGTCACATTAGAAGTTAGAAAAAGCCAATGTAGTTGGAGAAAGGAGGCTGAATAGAGGAAGAGAGGAGGATCATGCAAGATTTATGGGCTTTACAGAGCAATAGGAAGGCATTGGGGGTATTTAGAACAAGCTGCTGTGCTTAGACCACCTGCAGTATGGAGGCTGGCCTAGAGGGAGGCCCTTGTATTAGCTGGATCAGAATGAGAATTCAGATCAGTTACATGGTCCACTGGCCGTCCTGTTGGCTCTAAAGTTACAATGGTTGACTCATCAGGAAGTCCTGAGCATGGCTGGTGAATCTGAGCAAAGCTGAGGAGATATTTGGCTGTCTCCTTTGATTGGTATGGCTGCTTTGGTATTAGAGCCCTGTTTGAATCTTGAGATCCCAGAACTACTTACCCCTTCCTTACTCTTCGTTTCACTTTAGGAGATAAGAGTCTTCTAGAATTTTACCAACGTAATTTTTAGTGAAGAAGAAAGCCCTCACCTATTAAAACAGTATGGGGATGATTGAGTCAGGACCAAGCATCAAGCAAGAAAGGCAAGGCCTTGTCCCTCACCAGCTACCTTAGAGTCTGTTGTTGCTCAAGCATGATAATGGTCCATGTATGGGACATACATAACTGCTATTTTGTTGCTTAATGTTATCTTGAGGGGAATGGGTACAGATTTCCAGAAGTAAATGAATAATGCAAGTTGACTATGGGTACTTATAAGGAGCACGAAACAAAAATAAACTATAGCCCTTGTGACTCCTGGTGAGTTTTGGACTCAGTGGCTCTTAGGAACCCTGATCTTGGCATTCGTTCTTAGGACCCAAAGTAGCTTTGGCGACAAGAAAGAGAAGCCTCAGTAATACTGTAGGGTCTGTCCCTAAAAGTGACTGCTTGAGTTTATTTTACTCCCTCCTGGGGCCCACTCCGTGCACCAGCTTGGGTGATGCCTTGTGGGTTCTGGTACCCAGAAGGAGGTGAAGAATCTTGCTGTCATCAGTGGTGGAATCCAAGGTTAAATCTTGAAGAGAACACAGCAGCTGAAAATATAGAATCTTCACCTTGAAGATCCTCTGACTTTTGAGTGATTGGCGTTCTGCTGTAGGTAATGGACTGGCATATGGGACATCCTTGTTTGACCAGCTGTATCATTGTGATGACTACTTATAAGTTATTTTAGAGCATTGCTTCAACTCTTGTAATCATGGTGTTTATCAAATGTCAATAATTTGTGGCATAAGCTTGTTTGGTTAATATGTACACTTAGGACAGTGAAGATGAATTGTTGTGTTTGTAGTGGCTAAAATGACCCTGGTCAGTGTCCTACATGGAATTGCTTGTGCCCCAATTTTCTTTTTCCTGAAAGAGGGCAGGATGGGATAATTGAGATGATTTGTCTTATATTCTGCTACTCCATTCACCTGAAATGCCTTCCCCTTTCTCCTCTCGGAAAACTTCTACTTTTTTCTCAAGGCCAAGTTCACATGTCATTCTAGAAGGCCAGTCCTTTATAGCTGTACAGGTATGTTATGGAGGTAGATGATGTTGGGAAGACCTTGAAATTTAGGAAAAAGTTACTTACCTAAGGGCACTGGGATTTATATTTGCCACAAATAAGTCAAATGAGTTTTGTATGGGTTATGATTTATAGTCCTCCTAAGTGCCTGGATGGAATGGGAAGACATGGAATAGACAGTTATAAGTTTTATAAGAATTTGAAGGTCTGTATCAAACAACAAAATCTTCCTTCCTCCCAGTATTGATTGTGAAGATCCTATGGCAAACTGCATACACTTACAAATGTCTTTCTTCTCTACTGGAATGGGTATTCCTGGAGGATAGAGACCCTGCCTTACTCATCTTTGAATCTTTACCAGCCCTTTGTGCCTAGCACAGGGCTGACACAGTTGTCTAACAGTGAAATGGAGGTGAGGTTCCCTTTATACTCTGAGTCCAAATCTGTCTCTGTAACTTTCACCCATCTTTCAAGTGCAGCACTCTTGGGCCACGTGAGTCAAGTCCACAACTTTTTATATATTTGTCATAGTGATAGACACCTGAAATACTTATCTCACCCCTCTACCCTCACTTCTTCCCAAATATCTCCCTGTCCTTGGCCATAACTTTTTCTCCCATGCCATAGTTTTAAAACCACTTATCTTATTGACTGTGCAAAGGCGTTTGACTGTGTGGATCATAACAAATTATGGATAACTTTGTGCAGAATGGGAATTGCAGAATATTTAATTGTGCTTATGAGGAACCTGTAGATAGATGAAGAGGCAGTCGTTTGAACAGAACAAGTGGATACTGCACGGTTTAAAATCAGAAAGGTGTGCATCAGGGTCGTATCTTTTCACCATACTTGTTTAATCTATATGCTGAACAAATAATCTGAGAACTGCACTATAGGAAGAAGAACGCAACATCAGGATTGAAGGAAGACTCATTAACAACCTTTGATATGCACATGACAAAATCTTGTTTGCTGAAAGTGAAGAGGACTTGAAGCACTTATTCATGAAGATCAAAGACTACAGCCTTCAGTATGGATTACGCCTCAACATAAAGGAAACAGAAATCCTCACAACTGAACCAATAGGCAACATCATGATAAACGGAGAAAATACTGAAGTTGTCAACCATTTCATTTTACTTGGATCCACGATCAACGCGCGTGGAAGGAGCAGTCAAGAAAGCAAACGACGCATTGCACTGGGCAAATCTGCTGCAAAAGACCTCTTTAAAGTGTTGAAAAGCAAAGATGTCACTTTGAGGACTAAGGTGCACCTGACTTAAGCCATGGTGTTTTCAACCACCTGATACGCACCTGAAAGCTGAGCAATTAATAAGGAAGCCTGAAGAAGAATTCATGCCTTTGAATTGTGGTGTTGGCAAAAAATATTGAATATACCATGAACTGCCAGAAGAATGAACAAATCTGTCTTGGTAAAACTATAGCCAGCATGCTACTTAGCAGCGAGGGTGGCAAGACTTCATCTCACATACTTTGGACATGTTATCAAGAGGGACAAGACCCTGGAGAAGGACATCATGCTTGGTAAAGTAGAGGGTCAACAAAAAAGAGCAAGACCCTCAACAAGATGAACTGACACAGTGGCTGCAACAATGGCCTCAAACACAGCAACGATTGTGAGGATGATGCAAGATTGGGCAGTGTTTCGTTCTGTTGTACATAGTGTCGCTATGAGTGGGAAGAGACTGGATGATAGACCTAACAACAATAACAGCTTCTGGCGGCTCCCCCCAGACCCATTCCAGCGTATCAAACTCTTTTTAAAATGCTACACACGGAATCAAATTCATTCTCCCCTCCTCCAGCCTGCTGCCCTTCTGCCTTTTTGTGTCTTTGTTCATTGAACTCCCCGTCATTTAAGTTGGCCCCTTCAGGCGCCCTAACTGCTCCTCCTCGATCATTTCCCCCATCCACCTCCCATCAGGCACTAAGTTCTATTGATCGTTCCAACTAAATATTGAACAACTACAGTAGGTATTCAGTCAGTATATGATGAAGGAATATAAATGGATAGAATTCATCACATTATATTCATTCCTGTGACTTCTGCCTTGAACGAAGGTTTTCTTTTTCTTTGCTTTTATTCTAAACAAATTTCAAATGTACAAAGAAGTTTAAAGAAATTATGATGAACACCAATATGCCCTTCCCTTAGATTCACCAGTTGTTAACATTTTGCCACAGCTGCTTTCTCTGTCTCTCTCATTCTCTTTTCCTCTCTTTCTCTCTCTCTCTACACACACACACACACACACACACACACACACACTTTTCAAAATTGGCTGTCAGACCATTTGAAAGTAAGTTGCAGACATTGTGACACATCACCTCTAAATACTGCAGTGCACATCTCCTAAGAACTATGAAATTCTTCTGAGATAGCACATTATTTCTAATAAATACCCTTAAAGTGAAGATTTAAAACCTGGGGTTTATGGGCTTTAGAGGTCCACGAAATTATTTGCAACGTTTTGAACATCTGAGCAGTTTTCGGGGGACAGGTACTTCACAGCTTTTACAGAGTCTCAAACACTGGCTGAGATGCTCATCTCTTGCTTGGACCATGACAGCAGCCTCCAGGCTAGGGGGTGCACCACCTCTGGGCTCTTCTTCTTTAACCCAAGTAGGGTAGAAATATGATCAGTTGTGGGTTTTCACCTACCTCAGACTAATGGCTATTCAGAGGCTACCTAAAATTATTCAGTGGCTTTCTCTTGGTTGCATGAGAGAGCTAAATTTTCTTAGCATGACAGAGAATCTTTGTGATCAGTCCATCAACTACATTTCCAGCCTCTTCTTTCACAGCTCCCCACACAAATGTAATGGCCACATGCTCCCACCCAGGTCACACTCTGAGGCTTCACCTCATCCCACCCCCACTTCCTACCACTTTCCCCTCTTGGCAAACTTCTACTTTCCTTTCAAAACCCATTTCAGTTGCCATCTCCTCTGTGAAGCCCTCCTCAACTGTCCCCTCAGTATAACTAATTGCTTCTACCAGTAATATGTACATTCCTCTACTGTTATTTATCACACTTTACTATGCTTATTTGTTTATATAATTTCATCCTCAGTGACATGGTGAAACACTCAACATATAAATAAATGGATCCATGACTAAATGACCTCACAGACCTGGTCTAACTACCTGAACTCCTGACCCTCCTGCCTGCTCTGTTCTCTGACTCACATTTGCCTCTTGACTCCACTGGGCTCTCCTGGTCCCAGACCCCTAATTTTGCTTTGGCCAAAGGCTTTTGTGTTTCTCCCCATGTGGTCCTCTCGGCTCCTCTAATTTTAGCAGATTACCACATCCCTCTGTCCCTCGGCCATCAAAGTTCAACCACGTGAACAGATGATGCTACGCCCATATGTGGTACAGATTCACACAATTTTGAGGAGCACAGAGACACCAGCAAATGGATGCCTGTCCAGGTACTGGAACACTAGGTAAGCATGAGATGGGATCAGTTCCAAGGCCTTGTGGAATGAGCACTGAGCCGTACTGCAGGGGTTGCTGCAACTCAGAACAGAATGTGATGTTTCTCTGGAGGACTTAGAGCAGAGCCAGCAGAACTTATGCTGTGGTGGGCTGGACTCTAGAAATGGGCTTTGGGAGAAGTGACAATACCCTGGCAAAGCCCTCGCCGTGGGGGCAGGTGGGGTGGGGGTGGGGGAGCACAAGCTTGAGGCTGCTTTCTTTCATTTTCCAGGGTGACTCCATTGTACCTTTCCAACATTGGTACTAATGCTTCTAATCTAGAAATCAGATTCCGACTTGCAAGATGGCAAGCAGCTGGCCTTTTGGCTGGAGTCCAGTTCTGCAGTAAGGTAGACCTGCAATGTACTACTCCAAAGCAGAGTATGGTCAAGTGAAATAGAGCAGTAGGCTGGAGGGGGAAGGGGAGCTATTCTGCTGTGGCTCTGTTTGGTTACAAGATGGGTTGCAAAAAAGAGGATTCACAGTGGGGTTGAAGATTCAGAGGAGAGGGTTGGAGCATCCTGTTGAACCTCCAGCTTCCCCAGGGAGTATCCCCCCAGCAGCCATGGGCTGGCACTGAGAAGCTCAAAGGCTGCTAAGCTCTCTGCTTATGTCAAGGCTGACCTCAGCTGGCAGTGCCCTCCTCCTCGTGCTTCCCTGGTGGGTTGGCCCCATGGGATGTTAGCCCATCTGCTTTCAGAAATGTGGAGACTGTCCCCAGCTCGGTCCCCCCTTGGGCTGTCTTCCATCTCCCCAGCAGGAACTCCTGGGCCATGGTGAGCGATGTTTCTGTACAGATTCAATCCCCTGTGCTCCAATCGGAATGCATTACCAGCCAGGGCGCGTCAGCTTGACGATTTGGCTTCGACAATAAATCTCCTTGCTTTCATGAGTTTAAATCAGACTTTAAAACATCGCCCTTAATGTTCTTTTAATGCAGTTTTCTTCTGAATGAGCTCCCTTTAGGTCCAGTCCTTGTCATTAATACACTCTCTTGGCAAACGAAGGAGGGTTTCTTTGAGGAAAACTCTGCCAGTTTAGGAAACCAGTTGAATTGCCTCGGTGATGCCAGGAGCCTCCTTTGCATTTTACAAGGACACTTGAGAAAACAAAACTCTCTGACTGTAAATTTAATTTTCTCTTGACAGCCTCAGTGTCTCTGCAGCTCCAGAAGTTATCCATTACTTCTTTCTTCTGTAATTAAAAATCAAGGGGGGAAATGTACAGGATTAACAAGTTCTAATTTTCATTGATGAGCTCTGAGAGCTTATCAATAATGGGATCAGAAAAGCCACTTTGCCTAAGCTCTATTTTTCTAGGGCGTCTGATTTTGATGGAGGATCTTGCTCAGGGTGGAAAATACTGGCTTTCCAAGGAGTCCCATTGCTAAAGTTGGAAAGAAAGGGCTGGGCCAGCCAATCAAGCCTCCAACAGGAGTGAGAGCAGCTTGGTCTCAAAACTTCTACAGACTCAGCATTCAGGCTCTGGGGGGCTGATTACAGGGAAAGATTAAACAGTCTGTCTTTCACACACATGTTCCTTTTCTATGGATGGCTTCTGCAGGAAAGGCGCTTGCATGTATCTGCTTAGGAGGAAGAAAGATACTTCCAATTAAAAGAATATTGGTGGTAATTCCTTTTGAGTTCTACGTTTGTAGATATAAATGCTTTATCAGGGGCTGGGCGCATCCATCCTGTTTATCACCCACAGGGATGTAGCTGAGCGTGGGTTTCTGCAAGAGGCACTGAGCTGATCGATAGCATCTGGGCTGCATCACTTCAAAAGCATGACACACAGGCTCCCAGGAAATGTGACAGGCATGTGACAAGAATGAGCGGTTTAATTGACATGCACAGGTTCCACAAAACTCCCAAACAATCAGGTGCAGAGATGATTTGAGCAGGGATTTTTTTCTTTTTTTAAAGTAGGGCAAATAAGGGTAGACACCATGAAGTGACAGCCCTGATACCTGACCTTGAGGTTCTGTAGGACAGAGGCTTTGCTGTCTTCAACAGGAGTTGGCCTCGTGAGTTTCAGGAAGAAATGGGAGTGGTTTGGTTCCAAAACTTTCTTGCTCAGAGCTGGAGAATTCAGGATGTCTCTGGAGACCAAAAATGCACAAGATAGCAGAAAAAGCCAGCAACTGAGAATTCAGTCAAATGATACGAAGTTGGCCCCTGCCATAAAGAACTTCTTAAACCAAGTCTAGAGAATTACAGACTCCTGAGCTGTTGACTTCCAAGAGGTCACTTTTTCTGAGTTATCTTGCTAGCCTTCTCACTAGGCATTTCTCTTTCCCACAGGAAGAACAGATTGTACTGCCACAAAGTCTGGGTGCTGAAGACTGGCTCGTCTGTATGATATTAGAGGCAGGAAAGCCTAATAGAGGTGAGATTATATGGATAGGTTAAGAGCATGGACTCTAGCCAGATGGCCTGGGTTTGACTACTGGCTCCACTTCTTATTTACTGAGTGACCTAAGGCAAGTTACTTAACCTCTCTGAGCCTCAATGTTCTTTTCTCTAAGATAAAGATTATTTTAGTCCCATCTCATAGGGTTATTATGAGGATCAAATTAGTGACTACATGTAAGGCATGTAGAATAGTGTCTGGCATGTAGGAAGCATCAATAAATGTTAACAACTTGAATATTATACTATTTAAGCAGTGATCTTGCCAAAGACAGAATAGTTGACCTCACAGAACCCTCTCCAGCTCTTTGATTTTAAACAGCCAGATGGCCTAGTTCACTGTTTGGAAAAGGTGGGGTACACCTGCCACTGGTGGTACACAAGATGATCTTGGGGGGGAGGGTACATAGATGAACACTTTTTATTTTAATAACTATGCATTTATTATGTATCGGGAAAAATTAGCAAGTCTATTATTTCCTGGACACTATTGACAAGATTGAAGACAAAGCTTTTAAAAAGTAAAAACCTTGTATATCAGAACATGTGTTATGCAATTTGGCAAAATATCATGACACCTGAGCTGAATCTTAAAGAACGAGTAAGAGGGGTAGAAACAGAACAGCCAAGAAAACCCTATGGGGCAGTTCTGCCACCATGAGTTGAAAAAGACTTGACAGTACCTACCAACAGCAAGAGTGGCAAGAGTGCAAAGGCCTAGCGGGTAATCTAGCATGGTAGCAGGAAAGAGAGATGATACTGGGCCTGGAGGGCCTTATATGCCATGTTAATGAGTTTGGGTTTTGTCCCAGAAGTGAAGCGAAACATTAGAGCATGATGTTGATGGGAACTTGGACACTATTGCCAACTGAGAGATGGTGAGGACACAAATAGGAGCGGTGGTCATGGTGGGAGTGAGAGAAGCAGGTGGCATCAAGAAATCTTTGGAAGGTGAAAAAAGATGCCCAGGATTCTAGATGGGCATCCAAATAGTTGTCTCAACAACTGAGCCTGAGAATGCAGAGGCTTGGGGTGAGGAAGATGATGACTGGGCCAGGGCAGGGGAGAAAATTGGTTCAATTTGGGACTGTCAAGCTTGAGGGCTATGTGCGGAGAAGATTAGCAGATAGAGAAGAGGATGTTGACGACCAGCAATGCCTCTGAGCCCTGCACTGACCTCCTTGAAGTTCTGAGTGTGAACTTGTGCACCTTCATGTATTTATACGCTTTTATCTTACTGCCTGTCCCTGTCCTCTAGCCCACCTTGGCCAGCCCCCACTTGTTCCTTCCTCCTTCCCTCTCTCCTTTTCTTCCTTCATCCAGAAAATATTTATTGAGCACCTACTGTATGTTCTAGGAGGTGAGGATAGAACAAACCGACAAAGGAGGCAGAGAAGCAACATAACAAGTAAGTGAAATAAAAAGTATGTAAGATGGTGATTAAAAAAAAAAAGAATTGAACAGGAAAGGAAGACAGGGAGTGCCTTGTTGGGTGAGGAGTGATGAGTAGTAGTTTTGAATAACGTCAAGAAAGGCATCCCAGAGAAGGTGACACTTGAGTAAAGATCTGAGGAGGTGACAGTGATATAAATATCAGGGGGGAAACATGTTCTCAGTAAAGGGAGCAGCAAGGGACAGTGCCCTGAGTTGGGACAAGGCCATGCTGGTATCATCAAGACTCTTCTCAGCACCCCAAGGTGGAGTTTGTAGCCTATTGTCTATGTGGCCACACATTTGGCACTTAACCTTGACTATAACCTGATTTAAATGAGCTGTCATCATTTCTTTGTACATTATTTTCTTCTTTGGCTTCTCTTCCTTCTTGTGCCCAAGCCCCAGTCTGTCCCAACTCCTGGGCCCGCCTCCCTCCAAATTTGCGGGAGCATGTAGAGAATGTAACATTCTTTTGACTCTTTGGTATTGACTGTCGCATGTCGTTAGCTGAATTTTCAGTCTAGGAATCAGGGCTTAGGAGCAGTGAGCGACACTAGATAGGGGGAAGGCTAGAATTACAAGTTCATGGTGACTCAAGAATATGGAAAAGCCAAATTCCTGAACATGGTTGCAGGAGAAAGGGTAGTTGTCTCCATCCTGAACCTAAAGATCCTTCTGAAATGTGTGGCTTTATCCTGTAGGAACAGCCAAGCAGGGGACAATTACTGGCGGTTTTTAATTTTTTCGCATACAAAAATTTATACATACATTGTTATGTGACTCTAATTGCTCTCCCCATAGTGTGACAGCACACTCCTCCTCTCCACCCCTGATTCCCCATGTCCGTTCAACCAGCTCCTAACCCTCTCTGCCTTCCCATCTCTCCTCTGGACAGAAGCTACCCGTTTAGTCTCTTGTATCTACTTGAGCCAAGAGGCACACTCCTCGCGAGTATCACTTTATGTCCCACAGTCCAGTCCAATCCCTGTGCGAAGAGTTGGGCTTGGAAATTGTTCTGGTTCTGGGCTGATAGAGAATCCAGAGGCCATGCTTTCCAGGATTCCTCCAGTCTCAGTCAGACCATTAAGTCTGGTCTAATTACTGGTGGTTTTAAGACCAAAGGTTCACAAGGTCGGTTCAGAAAAGGCAGAGCAGCAGGGCAACTTAGGTAACCACGGAGATGACTTAGAATGTGCTGCCAGGCCAGCCTGGTAGAGGAGGTCCAGCAGAAGGTATCTGTGAAACCCAAGTTCAGGGGCAGGAAATGCTGTCACCAGAGAGCATGGGAGCCAGACAGGACTTGTGTTCGGCTTAATTGGATCAGACCTAACTCAGTGATGAGCCAGAGAGTTATCAGCTTAAAATCCTTCAACCCTGTTCCTAGGGACAAGACTGGTTCCAGAGTTTAGGCTAGGGCCAAATTTAATCATGGGATTAAGTTGCTTCCCCTGTGAAAATTGGGGGGTGTCCACAACCCAGAACCCAGCTAACTTTTAGAAATATATGAATGATTTAATTGTTGGCCCCAATTATTTACTAGTACCTGCAACTACAACCTTGCCATAGCCTCTTCATGGGGAAGAATACTTCTCAGACTTTGGACTTGGCTATGTGACTTGCTTTGGCCAACAATAAACAAGTACCAGTTGCCCTTGAGTCGATTCCAATTCATGGTGACCTTTTTGTGTCAGAGTAGAACTGTGCTCCATAGGGTTTTCAATGGCTGAATTTTTGGAAGTAGATTGCCAGGCCTTTCTTCCAAGTTGCCTCTGGGTGGATTCAAACCTCCAGCCTTTTGGTTAAGAGCTGAGTGCTTTAACTCTTTACACCACCCAGGGACTCCTGGCCAACAATACAAGGGTAAAAATAATAGTGTGTCAGTTCCAAGGCTAAGCCTTAAGAAGACTTGCACATTTCTACCTGCCCACTTAAGCTTCACCATCACCATGAAAAAGTATTCCTTGGCTAGTGTGCTGGTCCCAGGACGAAAACGAACACGAGGATCAGAGCTGCTGCAGCCATTGCAGCCTGCAGCAGAGCTACCCAGCCAAGCCCAGTCTAGATAATCCAGACCCCAGGCACTTGCAAACATGTGAGCAACCATGAGTGATTGCTGTTTTGAGATGTGAAGACAAAGACCTAACCAAAAGTTGGCAGTTCAAATCCACCAGCTGCTCCTTGGAAACCCTGTGGGGCAGTTCTACTCTGTCCTATAGGATTGCTATGAGTCAAAACTGAATCTACAGGTTTGGTTTTTTTTTTTTTGCTGTTGTTGTCAAAGTTCCTAGCACAGTGATCTGCCCTTAAAGCCTCAAAATCTATTTGCTGGTTACATCTGAGATGATAACTGGAAAATCAACTGGATATCTAGGTTTACCATCTTCTGAGGAAGTCTCGACACTCCCATGAAGGTGACAGTAAAAAGCCACAAGGCAGTTTTCTTAGAAACCAGGGCAATGACTGAGTTTGTTGTTGTGTGCTTGCCAGTTGCATAGTCACAGTATCTGAAGGAGAACCCTGAAGGTCTACAGTAGTTTGGGACTCACAAAAAATAATTTATTATGCATAATGGTGATGTTGGCAGTGCATGCCAAATGGTTGAATCTAATGTAGCATACAGTTTCATTAAGGCACAACAAAATTAATCTATCCCTTCCCACCAGGAGGTTTAAACAAAAGCAATGGGGAAGGAGCTGCATGTAAAAAGCAGCAATTCATTAATGAAATGAAGACATGTAAAATAATTAGGCTTATAACAAGAGATTAGAGAACTAAATTAACCCTTCTGTTTACTTTGCACAGAATGCAAGAGAGAACTTTGGCAAACGTTAAGTTATTATGGAAATGTCACCTCAAAAGATTAGCCTGGCAGCCTCCCATGAAAGGAGTGACCTGTGTCAGTCCCCAGTTTAATAACTTTGCTTTATGGTAGTTGAAACCATATCTGCAGAGTGTTTGTGCTTTGCTTCCAGAGGCATGAAAGAGAGCAGGCATGGCCATAGAGCTGCAAATGAAACAGTTAATTCAAAAAAAAGTAGAGGTTTGATGTTGACATGCTGTATGCTAACTTGAGTAATTAATAATATTGAAACGAAGGGGCTAATCTAAATCAATGGCAGGCTGAAGCTTTCCTCTGCCTGGTTAGTAATGATAAGCTAAGGGGTGCAATTGAGCTTCTTTTCTTAATAGCTCCCAAGTCCTCATCTGCATGGGGGATTGGTGGGAGCAAGAGCTTGTCCATATGATGTGGATAACATGCAGCTCAGGACAAAACAGACTGGGAAATGGAATGCACACATCCTGGGAGGCTCCTTCCTGGCTAAGAAGCACGAGACTTTGGGATTTTTCCCTGATTTTCTGCACCTTGGATCTCCAATTTAGCGGCTGCAGCACAGGTTTGTAGGCTTGTGTTTCTTCTGCTGGTGCAAACTCTTCCATGTGTTGTTGAAAGAAGTCTAGTCTCTTAAAAGGTTTACACTATAAACCTAGACCCCATGCATCCTCTCACTGAGGCTGGGAATGTGCCAAGAGGTGGGAAGTATGTGGCCATGGTAAGAGTCCACAGTGATCCTTCAATGGGCAGACTTAGCTGCTGGTGGTAAGGAGTAAGAGAACAGCAGGAAATGGTCCCAACCCATTGACTCAGGCAGGATCTTCTCTGATGGTTGTGGGAATCAGTGCCCCCTTTGGGAATCTACCCACAGTGACAGCCTTACAAAGGACAACTTGGCCCAAAGGTCTACAGTTCTCCCAACAGACCCACATTCCATGCCCCTGGCCATAGATGCTCTTGTGTCTCATGCATTGGTGATGCCGTCTCTTTCCACTTGCCTTATGCTGATAAAAGAGAAAAACGGTGGCCATTATTAATTCATTCTACATGATGAATTGTGGATCAAAAGGTTGCGTGAGTTACCGTGGGAATCAAAATGAACATTTCTGTAGCATCTAGTCTGTGGCAGGTGCTTTCCCTACATTATCTTATTTCATCGATGAAAAAGGTATTATTCCTCCATTTTACAGATTAGTAAACTTGGAGCTGAAACATTAAGGACTTAACCTCAGATCATTTTGAAAATGACTATAGCAATTGAAATTGTTACAGATATATAAATCATTTTCCATGGCACTTCCACCCAAATGTTTGGAGAGCAGAGCAGGTGAATTCACAATGAGAGAAGGAGGAGAGATCAGACAGCAAGTTCCTCAAAGAACTTACAGTCCACCTCTCAGAGCTCCTTGTCCAGGGCTGAGACTAGAGTCCATAACTGTATGTTCCTTCAGGTCTTTTCCTCCTCCCGCTACTGTTGCTGTGCGTGGAGTGCAAGGCGAGAACATGATTGGACAAACTCATAGGGCAACTAGAAGAAATCTTAGTTGCCCCATTTCCTGAAGAGGCCCAAGGCGATGGCCTCTTCCATTACATCATGCTGCCTCCCCTATCCCATACTTGCAGACATAATTTGCAAATGTGGGGCAATTATATCAGTGTAAGTACAAGTGTCCTTAGGGAAGAATATTTGACATTCTGGAACTTCTGTAGGCATGGGACTATCCTACTTGACTGAGCATTTCAGAGAGCAGTGCATCCCCTTCCTGTCCTGTGTGCCCATTAATCCAGAAAAGCAACCTTTAACCACCCTAATAAGCATTGAGTCTTTCCACACTTGGCCCAAGCCAGAGAGAAGAGAGAGTGAGAGTAAGGGGAAAAAGAAAAGCACCTTGCCTTCTCCTTGGAGTTCTTGATGATCAATCTTAAATTTCAACTTCCACATGACCTACTTTTCTATTCATTCATTTGTTCTTTCAGTCAATGTTTATCTGAGTGCCTACTGCATACCAGACATTGTGCTAAGGACTTCTTTCACGTTATCTTACTTAATTGTTACAATAAACTATAAGCAGGGCAATGTTATCCCTGATATACAAATGAGCAAACTGAGATATAGAAGATCTGAATGGTTTTCCCATGTATCCCAGCTCATACGTGTTGGAGCCAGACTGAGCCATGTCTTCCCAGACCCTTCTACTATGTTATGCTGCCTCCACTATACCATATTTGCAGGCATAATTTTGCTAGGAATTTGCTATTATCGTCCCCAAGAGAGAAGGCATTTTCCCCATTGTCCATATATTCAAATTGAGGCTCCAGGGTCATTCTGGAATTAATGAGAACTTAGAACCCCCTTTAGACTGTGGTAATCTTTATTAATCTTTAGTAATCTACTTGGCCTGCTGAGTCACACTGCAATTACCAATGCTAAGTAGAACAGTCCCCCCTGAGAGGTGTTGTGTCCTTAATGGTACTTCAAACAGAGAAAACAATTTGCAAAACTCTGCCGACCTGTGAATCAATGACCTCCCGAGCCTAGCAAAGTGTCTTGTGCATAGTGAGTGTTTAACAAAGATTTGATCTGAATGAATGAACGAACGAACGAATGAATGATGCTAAAAGGTCTGAGAGGCTTCTCTGCTTTTCTGGGATCACTGCTATTGATGTAGACATGTATGAGGCAGCCTAAAGAGTGGGCCAGCACGTCAGCACTGTCCTGCTCTAAAGGTAGCCTTCACAGTTCTTTGTGAAAATGCTTCTTTATATTCTTGTTGAGCACTTGTCTGAGATTTCCTACAAAGGTTGGTGGGATTTATTTTTAGGATTACCTAACATGCATTAAAAGTAATTGACTTCATAGCAAATACTAAGGAGTCTCTTTGTTCACTGGCATTGATTTAATAGGGATCAAAAAGAAAAGTGGGCATGAATCTATAGTTCCTTTTTAATTTTTTGTTTTATATATTGAAAGTGGAGAAATCTATATTCCATGACCTATTTCATGACTAATTAAATTAAATAATGGTGGGGGTATTACGTAGTTAATGACTTGCAAGTGTTCACATTCTGGAGGAAACACGAGGCTTGTACAGTGAAAAAAGAAAAGAATCACACCTACTATGGATTAAATTGTGTCTCCCCAAAGTATGTATTGAATTCTTGGCACTTGTTACCTATGGATGTGATCCTGTTTGGAAATAAGGTTTTTCTTTTATGCTAATGAGTTCATACCAGTGTAGGGTGGATCCTAAACCTAATCACTTGCGAGTTATAAAAAGACCAAAATAGACATAAAGACACAAAGACACATAGGAGGAAGACAAGACACTGAGGAATGTCAAGGAATACCAAGGAACTCCAAGGATTGCAAGCACACACCAGAAACTAGGAGAGAGGCTTAAGAAGGAATCAACACAGCTGAGACCCTGATTTGGACTTTTAGCCTCCAGAACTGCAAGAAAAAAATTTCTGATCTTCAAAGCCACCCACTTGTGGTATTTCTGTTACAGCAACCCTAGGTAACTAAGACATCTCTGTACCTAAATTCTGTGGAGGTGGTTAAGACTCTCAGTCATTTAAGGATTACTCTTTTGCAAACTCTATGTCATTTGCTTTCTCCCACCATTACCCAATATTTTACTCATAATCTCCTGCATTTTAGGCTGTTTAGATTAAAAGGAATGTATAGTCAACCATGTCCAGAAGACAATTTTCATTTCTTTCTTTGTAAGTTTGGCACTCTAGGTCATGGTGTCTTTTGGCTCACCTGTACTAGAATTCTGGTTGATGGTCATCAATGGGTGATCACAAGTAAGTGGGGGGATAAGAGGAACATTGAAAGGGTAATGAGGTTAGAGAATATGCCATCTTGGAGCAGAAGACAGGCTGAGGTGGTGGTAGGAGTATTAAAGAAAGGAGCAGGGAAGACTGAGTTTTATTCTGGGCAGATCTGCTAAGGAAGGCAGTCCACCTGAGCAGCACACGTCTGAGAAAGATTCAAAAATCACTTCCTCCTTGTGACCACGACTTAATTTTCAGATTTGTCTGGTGTCCTTAACTTTCTCTTCCCTAAACTGACTTCCTCTGTCCTTCATGTGAATCATCCTCAATTGGCCCTGCCCCAGTGAGTCACCAAACCTGCTCTAATGTGGATGGTTATGCAGCTTGTAAATGGCCCTCTCACTGTAAGACCCCTCCCTCCCCTGCACTGCCCCATCTTGTTCCCTTCCCAAAGACATGCCAAGATGAAGTGGGCTGTCTGGAGAGATGGCGACTCCCCACCATCATCCCTGGAGGTGTTCAAACAAAACTCCCGATAATCCTCAGTGGGAATCAAACAGAGATTGCAGAAAATAACTGCAGAAAATGGAGATGTATGATTCTGGTAGACCCTGCTTACACTCTGAGGCCTCATCCCACATCGTATCAAATGTATTCAAATGTGCCCATATATTGCACATTAACCATATTATTTTTGCTGTAAAAATTCGGAAGGATTTTTATAATTTTGCTTTTTGAAATTATTTGATTACTTATTTACAAAATATTTACCATCAAGTATTTATAACAGCAAACTGATCCAAAAACTAGTTGTTTACAATCTACAAACATTTTTCCATATCCAGTTTCCCTGATGCCCAGTTGTTCCCTGTCTGCAGTGCCATCTTTGTCCGATACCAGGTTCATATATATAAAGCATCTATTTCTTCTCTGCAACATGTGTCTGCTCATCTGTTCCTGTGAGAATTACCACCACTCCACCTCCCACCTTGTGGTGTTTCTTTTTCTTCTTCTGTAAATTTGTCTTATCTATTCTGGGTTCTCTACTATTCCATATGAATTGTAGGATCAGCTTACTAACCACCACCAAAAACCCTATCATGTTTCAATCAAAACTGTATTTAATCTATAAAATACTTTGGAGAGGATCGATATCTTTTCTATCCTTCAATAAAGTTTTATAATTATCTCTACAAAGCTCTTGCGTATATTTTGTTAGATTTGTTCCAACTTGCCTAATGGCTTTTGCTGCCTTTACAATTGGCATTTATTTAAATTTACATTTTCTAATTGTTTGTGGCAGGTACATAGTCATGTTATTGATTTGGATTTATTGATCTTGCTGAATGCTCATTAATTTTAGTAGTTTGCATGGTGGACATTATCAGATCTCCCTGAACATACAAAAAAACTACACTTCCCATTGGCCAGTTGTGGCTAATGAAATGGGAGTGGAAGCGATGTGGGTCACTGCTAGGCTGAGGCAGTGAAATGCCCCGGCATAATTTTTTTAGCCTTTCTCTTCTGCTGAGACAGACAAGGACAGTGAATGTGGACATGGCAGATCCTAGGTCCATGAATTATCACCCAGTTAAGAGTCACTCAGAACAAGCTGCATAAGCAAGAAATAAAGTGAAGCTGTGTTCAGTGTCTGATGTTTCAGAGTTAATTGTTACCACAGTCTAACCCAGCCTCTATTGACTATATAGTTTGCCTATAGATTCCGTTGAATTTTCTTATGTGGACCATTATAGCATCTGTGAATAACGACAGTTTTGTTTCTGCTTTCCTAATTCTTAGGTAATTAAATTTTTATGAATACCAAACTTAACAATTAATGAAGTTGACACAACATTACATTTTGTAGATCTTTAATTAAACATTTATTAATTTTGATTTGCAGTTTTCCTTTGTGATCTTTCAGGTCTCACACACTTGCTCAGGCCCTTAAAAAACTCATAGCCCCCAGCATCTGTGACAAGAATGCCTAAGGCTTAACAAGGCCCTGGTTAGGCTGGTTGTCATTTTGAGAAGCTTACCAGTCTAGGGGAGTCACTGAGTGGTAAAAATGGTTAACGTTCAGCTGCTAACTAAAAGGTTGGAGGTTCAAGTCCACTCAGAGGTACCTCAGAAGAAAGACCTGGCAAACTACTTCTGAAAACTCAGTCACTGAAAACCCTATGGAGCACAGTTCTACCTTGACACAAATGGGGTTGCTGTGAGTCAGAGTCAACTCGATGGCAACTGATTTTTACCGGTTTAAGAGCATGTAATTCCATAATGAAATAATGCAACACAGGTGCAGAGAGCCCTGGCTGATGGGAATAAGGAGGGCCTTAACCAGCAGGAGCAATAGTACTATGGGTGTCATGGCAAGTTAACCGTGGGAAGTCTCTCTTTTTCCAGTTCATCATTTCCTTTAGGAGGAGAATCAGGGTTAGTTTTCACTCTCTCCTTCTCTTATTTTTGAATTTGGTGAAGACTCTGAATATCTTATTATTACCATTTTAACACTGTGGATATGCTCTAGTTCCAAAAGAGTCCAAAGGAATAAAACCTGACCTTATCAAAAAATATATGAATTGAAGGATGGTGATTTGCTATACAAAGGGTTCCCTACTCCACAAAATGAATTCAACTTTGGTGTCCCTAAAATAGCCAGTTCCCTTGGTGCATGTTAAATATAATTCAATTTACAAAAATTCGATTTGCATATAACCTTTTCAGTAGCACATCCATTGTGCAAAGCAATGTACACTTGTAATTGGCTGCAAATTGCCTAGAGACCACCCTTGCATGTATTGTTCCTAGATCTGCAATTTTTTAAAATCTCCATGGGACAGAGAGGTAGAGCAGCTAAAGTTTCAGTTGTTCATCTGATTCCATTGGCTATGCGGAGAAAGGACATTAGGTAATTACATGGGGGCAACATGTGCTATATATATACACCTACTCCTCATTTATCGACTATCTCATTATCCTACATTTCACATCTATGACAATAGTAAAAAATCTACTATCTGACTATTCTGCACATTAATGACATATGTCTGGCAGTAATGAATCCAAGGTGCAAGGCAAGAGCAGGGCTGGTTGTGATGGTTAAGGTTTTGTGTCACCTTGGCTGGGCCATGATTCTCAGTGGTTTGGCAGTTAACGTAATGATGTAATTTGGCCGTTATGTAATGATGTAGTCATCCTCTATTTTCACATAACACTGATTTTCACATAACGGCCTGGTCTTTGGAACATAACCATGTTGATAAGTGAGGAGTGGGTGTATTAATGTTTTATATTCAGAAATAGGAAGTGAGGAACGGTTAGATGAACTGAATGTGGGTTGCCTAGCTGGAGTTCATGATAACGTCTTGATGTCTTGGAGAGGCTATGTTTATCTTGGCGGATGGGCAGGCATCAGAAGAAAGTGAAATGAAGCAAGGGACAATTTGAGATCATGGTTTGGAAGTCACTTCTTGCCCATGAGGCAGTGAACATAAAGGAGCACCTTCCAAGGAAAACAGTAAGAACGGTGCATGCTTACTTGAGCCATGTGCAAGAATTCAGGGCCCGTGTACGGGAGGGAGTCACAGCTGACCCAGCTAGCTGTAGCCGGGGTTCTCTCTGTAGTGTGTTTTGGCCACAGGAATGTCACGAAGGTACTTAGCAAGGAAAGCATGGCATTTTCTCATGTGTCTATGCTAAAAGCAAAAGTGGCATCTTTTTATGGCAAATTGAATTAAAGTAAATTATTGCTGATGATGCCAAGCAGCATCTAAAACCCCTTTCAACCTGAATATTAAAAACCCTGCCTGGCACATCACACTCTCTTTTCAGAAATGATCCCTTCCTCATGTGTTCCACTGCCTCCCTTCCCTGTGTCTGCTGCCAGGGCCCTTCTCTTCTGATTAGGAAGTTCCCTCCGGGATTTCATCCAGGGCGGCTAACAGCTCTCCTTCCCTAGGCTAGCCCGCAGGATGTGTCAGCCACGTGGGAAGCCAGAGCCTTCCCTCCTGGAGACTCTCCGCTCCTCTGCCAGCTTCTGGGAACAGGCACTGAAAGGAGCTGAACTGACGCCTAACTAGACAGACATTTTGTTTTTTTGCTGGAGGGAACGACTCCTTATTCCCCAAATCAGCCTCGCAGCCTCCAACACTGCAAGTTCAACTCCCAGAAGGTAAGGCTGGGCTCCTCTGGTTCTGAGGTAGGTGTATAAATTGACTGCCATAAACTACCTGGGTGCAGATGAGTCACATGCGTTCATACATCAATTAATAAGTAACAACAACTTGAAAACAGGAGTTTCTGCTAAACCAAGTAAGAACGCTGTGATATTTTTTAGAAGCCCAAATTTGGGGTAGCTGATTAAACATTTTATGTCAGCCCTCCTCCAGAGAGAATACATTATCTGACCAAAATTTACTTTTGCTGCAGTGGGAGGCCGGTCACCACCTAGGGCATGCAGATCATCGGGCACAGCACAACTCCAGGGGTGCCATTAGCATAGCAACCACGAGGAGACCAGTGCCCCTTAGAGTTAGGCAGCTCACAACTTTGCTCAGCTGTGTCCTGCAGCGCTGGCCAGGGGAAGAGAAGGGCTGATGTATTTATATTTGTTGTTGTTAGCTGCTGTCGAGTCAGCCCCTGACTCATGGTGACCCTATGCACAGTGGGATTGGACCATTGTGATCCATAGAGTTTTCACTGGCTGATTTTTGTAGGTAGACTACCAGGCCTTTCTTCCTAGTCTGTTTTAGTCTGGAGGCTCCAATGAGACCTGTTCAGCATCATAGCAGGTGGTGGCTACACTTGAGATGCATTGGCTAGGAATGGAACCAGGTCTCTCAAACGAAAGGCAAGAATTCTACCACAGGAACACCCCTGCTTGAATCTCAGGGAAGGAATCTAGGGAGTAGATCTACCTGGGTTCATACACTTGCTTGGCCACT
Source organism: Trichechus manatus latirostris (assembly GCF_000243295.1). Classification (NCBI taxonomy): domain Eukaryota; kingdom Metazoa; phylum Chordata; class Mammalia; order Sirenia; family Trichechidae; genus Trichechus; species Trichechus manatus. Next base: position 21,679,548 of record NW_004443965.1, read on the forward strand.
TACCACATGTGCAATCCTGGACAACCTACATAACCTCTCACCCATTAACCAGGAACAGCAGCATCTAACTCACAGACTGACAGTGGAGACTAAATAAGATGATGAAGTGGAAGTGCTTGGCACATTTTCTGTCATAGATGTTGAGGTTTTTTCCCTGAGAGTGCTACTTGGAGCTGGGCATGTCCAATAGCCATGTTGGACAAGTCAACATTTGTTCCTTCGTCATCTGCTTTGGTTCCAGAGGCTGAGGGGAGAATGAGAAAGTAACAGAAGACTGGAGCTGTGAATTTGTGGCCTCTCCGTGTAAGGTGTAAGGTTCAAGGTGTGTGAGGTACTGGATGCAGAGGCCTAACTGGGGGTAGGGGGGCCCTGGGCACCACTTGAGGCGGGGCGCCAATTAGTAGTTTCTATTGGCCATCACAGTTTCCACGGCCATCTGTGAGAGATCATTCAGTAATTTAACAGTAATTGCCCTGGGTGCTATTTTCCATAATTAGGCCCCTGACTGGATGCGCTAAGGTATTTTCTGTGCTGCTTACCCTTTTGTTAGCAGCATTGTGTCCATCTAGGCCTATGAGAGCTGAGGGAAGAGGCCTGCACTTGGAGGGGGCACTGCGATAGGTTTTGGACACTGGGAGGTCAGAGTCTGACTCCAGTGTGGCCTCTTTGTCCCCACTAGGAATCTAGAATCTTCCAGGTTGGGTCTTGGCTATTTTGTTTGAATAAGAAGACTGTTCCCTTATATCCACTGGACTTAACCCCTTTAGTCATAAAAGACACATTGGCCTTCCTAGGTTTTTGTAGATCTCCTCTAGCCTATTTTATCCCGGGGAGAAATGGAATGGGAGCCAGAAGTTCCATTGCCTGAGGGAGGGAGTGGGTTCAGGTGTTACTTCCCATTTTCTCTCCAAGTTTCTTTTAAAACCTGAGGTCATAGCTATTCAGATTCAAGTATCACACCACAGCAAGGAGAGGCATCTTCCATGGATGACAGCATCTTCCACAGCCCAGGACATCTTCCAGGGGCCAGCCCTCAGCCAAGCTTGGAGAGCCCAGCATTCATCTCCTTTCCCCGTAGAAAGGAATAGCTATCAGCACCAACCGTGAAACATAACACTCAGGGATTTCAGAGGGCCCCCAAAGCAGTTTCTCACCTGGGCAATATTCACTTAGGATATCTCATCTGGTTGTGGTCAGATGGCAGCTGGGGCTGGAGTCATCTGAAAGCTCAGTTGGGCTGAAAGCCCATGATGGCCCACTGACATGGTTGACAGTTGATGTGGTTGTCAGCTGGGAGCTAAGCGGTGCTGTCAACTGGAACATTTCCATGTGTCCTGTCCATGTCTCAACTGGAGCACCTCCGTGCACCCTCTCCATGTCTCAACTGGAGCACCTCTGTGTGTTCTCTCCATGTCCCAACTGGAGCACCTCTGTG
>NW_004443965.1:21681082-21750200 GCF_000243295.1 Trichechus manatus latirostris
CAACTGGAGCACCTCTGTGTGTTCTCTCCATGTCCCAACTGGAGCACCTCCGTGTGTTCTCTCCATGTCTCAACTGGAGTAACTACTTGTGTCCTCTTTATGTGACTTGGGCTTCACACTATGTGGCAGCTGGGTTCTGAGAGTGAGTCCTAAGACTGAGTGTTCCAAAGGACCCAGGAAGAAAATGCAAGGTTTATTACTTTACTTCTGTCGTATTATATTGGTCAAAAGCAAGTCACAGAACCTGTCAGATGCCAAAAAAAAAAAAAAAGGGGGCATATATGGGCAAGAATAATGGGAGGAGTGATTCATTGAGCAGGCATTGGTGAAGACTGGTCCTTATTTCACTGTTGCTTTTACATGTGTTTTTTTAGAACAACTTATCTCTTCTCCCTTCAGCTTTCCCCAAGGTAAGATATTAATGAGATCATGTTTGAACTCCCCAACAAAGTAATGCCTCTTTATAAAGCAGACTATTATTATTAGATTGCCTGATCACTCCCACCTGGATGAGGAACGGTAGTGCATATATCTCAATAACAAACAAAAGTTCATTAAATCCATTGAAATAACACAGGCATTTGGATTTAGAACAGATCAAATCCTACTACCAACAAATTGCATCGAATTGCCTCCAAAAATCTGTATAACCAGATGTTTTCCAAGCCCCACTTACTTCAAGCAAATCTCTAATGTAAGCAACATGAAGAACTACCAAAGAACTGATAGGCCCCTGAGATTTGTCATGATAGGAGTTGACCCATTTTCTTTTAGTCACAGGTTCAGACATTTTAAAATCCGAAAGAACAAACTTGTAGGATTCCTGATTGTGAGCTGGCTGAGAAATAGGTCTCATTTAAATAGTAGAAAATGCATCTTTACGCAGCTATCAGGCTCCTGGTGGTGGTGATGGGGTTTCCATCTGATTCCCTGGTCAGCATCTAGTGAGCTTACAGTGCAAGCACATGTCTGGTAGCTGGGAGCCCCATCCAAACCCAGAACCTTCCCCAGGAACAAGTGTAAACTCAAAATAAAGTTCAGGGTTTTGGGTCAGGTAAACTTATGGAGTGGTAGCAGGGGCATTTTGTGGCGTTTAGATATTTCACCAATCTAAGCTTCAGTGTTTAAGCCTGAAGTCGGCTCCGACCCATAGTGATCACATGTGTTACAGTGTAGAGCTGCTCCACAAGGTTTTCTTGGCTGTAAACTTTATGCTGGGCCTTTCTTCTGGTGCCATGAGGTGGTTCAAACCATCAACCTGTAACGAATGTGCCACCCAGAGAACTTTATCTTTCTGAATGTACACATTTCTGAATGCTTCCCTGTTTGTCTCTACTTAAAGGCTCAAAAGGAATCCTGTCTTAGGCTTAGGCCAGGTGTACCAAAGGCACCCAGGAATGCTATGGCTCCTGCAGATGGCAGCCACTCTCCTCCTGGTCCTCTCTAGGAACAAATGCAAGGGTTCTAGGAGGCCATTCCTGGTGCCTCCTCCACCCACTGAGCCCTCCTCTAACTACTCCCAGTTCTTTTTCCAGGCAGCATCTTCCCTTCCCCATTAAAGGTCTCAACACCCCACACATTCATCTTTGCCCTATAAAGACCTCTACCTTGTCCAATACATACATGGGCAAAGGCAGAAGTGCACACACAGCCAGGAACTGGCTGGAGGTGATCTGCTTTCTGACATGGTTCCAGAAATATGTTATATGTAAAATTGGAGACCACTGTACTCTTAGCTAGGGGCCATATGTTCCAGTCATCTTCATATTACCTTCCCTTCCATATTAATCTATTTCCATCTCCTAAACTCCTTAACCCACTGCCAAATTAACCTCACTCCCGCCAGCGGTCACCTAATTGACTGCTTTGTTTGGTCTCATAGTTAGATCCTATATAGACTACATTATTTACATTTAGTTTTCATCTTTTTTTTTCTTTTTTAATTCAACAAGCATACGTTTGGAACCTATTGCAGTGCTGGATGTTCTGCTAAATTCTAGGGATACAGAAGAGAACACACCATAAAAGATGAGGCAGAGTTGGGAACAGTCCTAACTCAAGCTGTGCGTAGCCTTTCATGTGTGTTTGTCTTACTCATAGTCGAGGATGAGAATCAGGCCTAGTGATACCTCTTTCTCCACATCAGCCAACATAAGGATCTGCTCATAGTGAACACAGTGCTCTTCAACTTCCACAGTGTGTTACACAGGTAGACTCCAACCAGTTGTGAGGTTCCTGGCAAGAAAGTTGTTTCTAAAAGTTTAGGTACATTCTTAAAGGATAAACTTTGTTGTTACAAGTTAGAGAGATTCAAGAGTGTCCCTACGTAACTATCCTCATTCTCACCTGCACTTGGAATATTCTTTCTTGAGCGGTATTAAGTCAGCATTCTAAAGGGTGGTGAGCAGCCTGCAGCCTGTCTTAGCTCACTTCAGCCAGAAGAGAGCAACCATTAGTGATGTACCATTAATCTTGGGCGATTATTCATTATTGTAGAGATTAACTTTGCCCAAATTATTTATTTTTTTAATCAAAATCTGCATCTTTCCTTGGTAGTGTATCAGGCTTGTGAACACCATATTTACATGTGTTTGGGCAAGAAAGTGTTGAGAATCATGCCTGTCTTAATTAGGCCTGCCATAACAAAATACTCAAAGTGGGTGGTTTTAAAGAACAGAAATTTATTGTCTCACAGTTCTGGAGGCTAGAAATCCAAATAGGATATCAGCCATATTGATTCTTTCTGAGGGCTCTGAGAGAGGACCTGTTCCATGCCTTTCTCCTAGTTTCTGGCGGTTCCTGGAAATCCTTGGCATCTTTAGCTTGTAGATGTATCTTCCCAAGGCATCTTCCCCTTGTGTCTACTCTCTTCGTTTATAAGACATCACTCAGAAGGGATCAGGACCCACACTACTCCAGTATGACCTCACATAAACCTAATTGATAACGTCTTCAAAGAAAGACCTTATTTCCAAAGTCACATTCACAGGGGCAGGGGTTAGGACTTCAACATATCTTTTTTTTTTTGGGGGGGGGGCGTGGAGGCAATTCAATCCATAACAATGCCTTTAAGATGACCTCGTGCTCAAGGTACCCACACAACAGTTGAGAACAATTGCAAGGCCTTGCTGAAAGTTCCACATTCCTCCTGTGAGGAGGTGAAGCCTGGCAGGTTTTTGCAGCACTTGCCTAAGGAATTTTCTGCCTGCCCCAAATGTGATGGAGACTCAGCATGCCAGCTTTTAGGGAGTAGTGGGAACCTTGCCTTTTTAAATTGTCATTTTATTGATCATGATGTATATTGGTAATTGCCTCTTCTGCTTTATGTATTTTAATTACTTGCCTTTTTTCCTTGTCTTTGAGTCTCCAGGTGACTGGATCACCAAGGGTACAACTTCAAATAATTCTAATGAAGAAATAAGTCTGCTATAATGTTGGTGAGTTGACTCTCTTTATTAGACCAGCTCCAAAATGAAAATTACTCTTAAGAGATGCTGCCTATGGAAGCAAAGCTCATGTCTTCTCTGGGGTTCAGGAGTGTGAGTGGGAAGAGTGCAGGATGCACACACTCAGCAAGGCAAGGAAGGCTGGGGGAGCTTTGGGCTGTGTGTGTGTGTAGTGTGTATGTGTGTAGTGTGTGTGTATGTGTGCACATACATTTGGGCATGCCTCTCCCAGAGACCAGGACAACAAGTCTGCCTGCTTTTATCCGGGGCAATGAGGGTACATTCCTGGATGAGAAGTATAATTCAAAATAAAGATTATCTGCTCTCTGTGTTCAAAAGGAGCTGTTGTATTTCCAGAAAACATTCTTCCCTCCCTCTCCCTCTAACCTTCTTTCTCTACTCCCTGCAGACTGGGGAGGTGCCTGATCTTAACAAAAGGTTAGCAGTTCGAATCCATCCAGAGGTACCTCAGAAGAAAGGCCTGGTGATCTACTTCTGAAAAATCAGCCATTGAAAACCCTATGGAGCACACTTCTACTCTGACATACCTGGGGCAACTGGTTTAGGGTAGGGGCATGTGGAGATAAGCAGGGATGTGGTCCCAGTAGTATTTCCAGGGATTGTCACTTGAACTGCCCCGCTCTCCACCATCTGTCCTCTGTCCTCCTCCCTAGAGCTAAGTCTCACATCTGAGACAACTGCAAGTCAGGTTCTGTCAGACAGAGACACTGCATGAAGCAGCATGTTGCTCACAGGGATTAGAAAAAAACAAGCTAAGCATCAGACGTCATACCCAGAAGATGCATTTCTTCTTAATTCCTACCTCACTATGTGGAAAATTTTAAAAAAGACAGAAAGAAAGCCAATTCTGAAAAACTATTTCTATATCCTTGTTATATAATTAAAATGTACAAATTTACATGTTTTGCTTCATTAAAAGACTTTTCTGCACATTATCACAGCAATCCCATAGGGCATATAATTTTATCTTAATTAATAGCTGAGGAAACTGAGACTCAGAGATGCTAAGAGACTTGCCTGAAGTCACACAGTAATTAGGGCAAAGCCATGCCTTGAATCTCCCTCTAATGACTTCAACATCAGTCCTTTCCCAAACATTTGTTTTCTTTTAACTTTTCTCTCATGTCAGACTTATTTCTGCCTTTTTATTTCATCAGGAATCCATACATCACTCCAATGTTATAATACCACCTTTTCCCCCTTTGGATGCCGTTTCAGAGACCAATTTTCTTGGGTGGTTTTGGAGAAATCATCACATTACCTCATGGTTCCCATACATATGTCCATACGCGAGGGCCCTTGGTCTGAGTATTTTAACTGCTTGGGCTGCAAGAACAGTCCAACACTCCATCCTGTGCCATGAATTTTCCAGATCTCTGTCCTGCCGACTCAGCTTCTCAGGCTCAGGATTTGCTCTGGGGTTTAGAGGACATTTTCTTGCCAAAGTAGCTACCACTGAGTATCTAATATGTACCAGTCTTTATTCTTGGTGCTTTACATGTGTTATCTTTCATCTTCACAATAACCCTGTAAGGTGTGGACAATTATTATTGCTGTTGTTGTTGTTAATTCCAAAATACTGTAGGGATTAGGAAACTGAGGCTCAGAGAGTTTAAGCCACTGTCTGTGTAGAGCTGCAATTTATTTTGACTTCACAGCCCATACTCTTTTCTCTGTACTCTTTCTTCCGTTGTGTTTTGATATTAATTGCTTGGTATGAGAGAGTAGAAGGATTCTTGATACTTTAATGACTAAAAATATAGCAAGCATCAGTATCAGTACCAGTGGATCACTGAAGCACAGGATGAAGCCTGAAGTGACTTTGCTGGTACCTGGGAGGCTCCAAAGTGCTGAGCTGGCCTAGCGGATATGAGAATCAAGAGTCTCGAATTCTAATTCCAACACTTTAGCTACTCATAACTGCCTGTGTGACCTAAGACAAGTTGCTTTACCTCTCTGGACCTCTGTTTCCTCCCTCGTATAATTAAGAGTTTCGAGGAGGGGTTCTAGGAAGTCTTATCCTGTTTGACGATTCCCATAACACACCTACTGGGACCTGTTCTTTTTCAGAACAGTTCTGCCACCCAGAATCTCATGCAGCAATAAGACTCAATTCCCCATAACCACAACATTCAGCATTCCCACTTCCCCAAAGCATATGGCACTGTGGTTGCCTGCCAGGAAGTACTGTGAGCGGAAGTGAGGAATGAATGAACATCAGCAGGCAATGCTGGGTTTGCCCTTCTTGTCCTCCTTACTGAGCATCTACAGCAGGTATGGGAAATGGTCACTTTGACAAGTTATTTCAACGACATGGTCTCTGCCTTCGTGGACTTTTTTATTTCAGGTCCTCTCCTTTACCTTACTCTCCCATCAGCAACATTGCCTTGCCCTTGTCTCCTTTCTGGCATTTCCTATTTCTCAGCATTTCTCTGTATTTAGTATATTAATAAAACATCGAGGCTGCAAATAGAGGGGAAAAAAAGTCCCTGTGTCTCCTGTTGGCACAGTTTGTGAAGGAAGGGTCAAGTGAAGCCCTAGTTCATATGAGCAAGAGTTGTGTAAAGTGAAGTGAGGAGGCAAGGATGGGAAGACGGTTTATTTTGATTTTAATTGGCTTCACTGTTCTTTCTCAGCCCTCTCCAACTCTGTCCCAATCTCACCTTTTTTTATGAAGTGCAAGGCCCTGGCAGAAAAAAGGGAGGAATAGAGAGAGACACGGTGTGAGGAATAGAGCAAATTAAATATATTCCATGAGCTACCAGAGTCCTAATATCCAAGACTGAAATCAGACTTTCATTTTATTGAAGGGTTGTTTTTGTTTGCTTGCTTGCTTTTTTTTGCCATCCGCAAGATTGTGATTAAAAAAAAAAAAAAGAAAAGCACACACTTTTTTTTTTTTCTCTTTTGATGACTAACAACACGGCCTTCCTCAATGGTTAAGCACAAAATGAGCTCTGTTACCAGAGCCGGGGGTACCTCAGGCCTCCGGGCAGCCAAGCACAGCTACCATCAGCCGCTCTGGCGCGAGATCAGGAACGCGGCTAGGTGGAGCCGGCTGCTGCATCCTCTGTGCTTCCTTCCCCAGGGAGGGAACGGGCTGGGGAGAGCAAGGGACAGGTCCACTTGCAGGGTTTGCCAAAGTTTTACAAGGACTTACACAGTAGGAGCTCGTCAAGCTGAAAATCCCTTCCCAGGCTTCAGTGGGCGGCAGAACGAGGGGAAGAACAGGAATGTGTGTGGACAGAAAGTTGATGTGATGACAACCTGTAGAAGCGTGAAAAAGTTTTTATAAATGATGCAAGGTGCGGAGACCGTCCTGCCAGCTACACAGAGGATCAGCCAGGGCTCTCGTCATAATGCGTAGGAACCGCTCTAGGGGCCTGGCCTGCCTGCCGGGAAGGATCCCACACCTGGCTCGGAGGCTAAAGCTCAGTCACAGGAGACCCCAGCGCGTGCAGTTAGGTTGGGATGTGGTGGTGATCTGATCCAAACACGCATAACAACAAGCTGCGTTAGGATGGTGGGGGAGGGCACAAGTACCGTATTTTCAGGTTTGTAATAGTGCACTGGCTCATAGGCCGAAAAAGCGAACATTGTGAAATTCAAACAGAAACCCCGAGAACACTATGTCGATGGTCCCGGAAAATACTGAAGTGAAAAGAGAGATTTAATCAACTGGTGACTTTATCTTGATGGATTGAAAATTGGTCTGCTTGATTTTTATTTCTTTAATTGATGTTTGCCATCCCTGGGGAGTGCAAATGGTTAATGTGCTTGGTTACTAACCGAAAGGTTAGAGGTTCAAGGCCATTCAGAGGCAGTGCGGAAGAAAGGTCTGGTGATCTACAGAAAATATCAACCATTGAAAACCCCATGGAGCTCATTTCTACATGTAGTCACCATGAGTTGGAGTCAGCTGGTACTGGTATGTTTTTTAACTGATGTTTGGTCACTGAATTAATGAATCTGGTCTCTGTTCCCTTTTGGTTTGTCTAGGCTGTAAATGTTTGGAGGAGAATCCTGGGGTATGTATCTGTTCTAGATAGGTGTTTGTATTTGGACATCTGAGGAATATGGGGACATAACAATGAAAAAGAAGCAGCAGTGACAAGAAGTGGGCCAAAGTAAGAAACATTGAGGGGTGGTGGCACCAGGGATCAGGACAAAATCGAGATTGTAGCGAAGAGAATTTTCAAGATTATTGACTTCTGAAGAGCAATTTATACCAAAGTCCCAAGTAGCTTACAAAAATATTTTGAAGTTCTTGTGACTTAGATAGAATATTTAATAAATGCACACTTTTAATATACTATGCACCATTTTTAAGTTGAAAGGGGTTTATGGAGCTTTAATAGGATATTCACTTTGAGTAGGTAGGCTAGAGGAACATGATGAAGATAATGATTTACCTGAGATCTGAGAAAGACCTCTGGGAAAAGGTACTTGACTACTGTGTAGGATTAATCACCCTCTAAAATCTCAAGTTCATTTACATATATTTCTGAGAGACATTGAACCACATTCTTCCCTCAGAAGCTCTATTTGTTCAGTCGGCTGACACCAGACTTTATAAGGCTATTGTCGTGATGGTACTTGAAGCCTGTTCTGGTTGGGTGGAACATCCTTTGAAATTTTCCCATGCCTACTTTTCTCAGAGTGTGAAGAGTGAGGAAAATTCATTTCCTTCCTGTCGAGAAAAGTTAATGATCATTTTCCATTATATTAAAATATTACCCATTGTTATGACTTCAGTTTAATGTTCCTGCAGAAAATCACCATGGGTTGCAGAGTTTAGCTATGCCAAGGCTGAGGCTCCCATGTGTTATTTCAGAGGTTCTCTTAAAAAACGGTTTGTTTCAGATGAGTTATGACCAAAAAAAAAGCAAATCACACCATCACACCATTTAGGTAAAATTAATAGGTAATGATATATTTTTTAAAAATCACTTTTAGCATGAAGACCCACATTTTTAACAGTCTTGTCTCTAGAATAATTATGAAAGCAACACTGAATCTCTGAACCAGAAATAGAAGCTTTCCTTTAAGCTATAATAAATGCTTTAAGCATTGGGACAAATGTTTCTCTTTCAGGAGAGATGAAATGTCGACTTACAGGCTACTACTATATTGTAATTCCTTGAGTAGTTTAGTTATTATTATTTTAAATTTCTATCTCTCCTCACGAAGTTCCTTATTTGTGTCCACAGAGGATGAGGAAAGATCAGGAGGTAGACAAGCTAAAGAAACCAGAGTGGCCTCAAAGGATTCACAGTCTCCATAAGTGAAGAGGTGTTGTTCTTCCCCTTATTTTGGCAGATGTAAGATCACCAGGACCAGAATTTTAGCATAGGAAGGAGACTGTAGCAGGAGCAAAGAAAGGAAGGGGAGAAAGATGGTGGGATCTGAAATTAGGCTGAGATGCTTGTTGGGAGAAGGAAGAATAGCCTGGAAGTCATCTAAGCAGCTCAACTGAGGCAAATCTAGCATTGGTTGAATTCCACTTCCGATGGCTATTTTTTAAAATGGAACAATGTGTGATGTGTCTGTGGTGGAAAGATGTTGGTTTTTCTAAGGCTTGGATATAAGGAGGAGAGGAAGGAGGTGGAAGCTGGCTCTCTTGGGATATGCAAGGCACTGAAAATGTTAAGGGCCACATTTTGATGTTGGTTGTACTGTAGTTTTGAACTGTTTGCTGAAATATTTTTAAAGCAAATCCCAGGTGTTGCGTCTTTTCACCCCTGCATACTTCAGTATGCGTATCTTAGAATATAAACATTTCCTTACATAGCCACAATACCACTATCACACCAAACAAAATTGATGATAATTTCTTGCTATCACTTAATTCTCAATTCTAGTTTCTTTGATTACCAAAAACACGAAACAAGCAAACAAAAAAATAAAAACTTACAGTTGATTATGTGAAAAAGGATTCAAAGAAGGACATTATTACTTTTGTTTGTTACTGGACCATTTATTTTGAAAAAGCATTCTTTCTTTCCAGAGGTACATCATGTAGGACACCCCACAAGGTTATTTAGAGTTGCTTGGTGGCACAAACAGTTAAGCACTCAGCTGCTAACTGAACCCACTCAGACGAGCCTCAGAAGAAAGGCCTGGCAATTTGCTTTTGAAAGTCAGAGCCATAACAACCCTATGGAGTGCAGTTGTACTCAGCAACACGTGGGGTCGCCATGAGATGGAATCAACTCAATAACAACTTTTTTTTTAAACAAGGTTATTTACTATTATTTGAATGTTCCTAAATACCAGAAATAAACTTCCCCTCTGATGGAGTGGGCTGGATGGAATTGCCTTTTCCAGGAATGCCTTGGTGTATGCTATAGATTTACCTGAATAGTGGTCACCCTTACTAAAGAGAAAAATAAGTTTGCTTTTTTGTTTAAGTAATATCTTGGTTTCTGTGAGCAGATATTATATTAGGTTCCATAATATTTCCTTTTATTTTAAATACCATTTGTCATTCAAAATACACTAGTAAGTGGCATCTTCAGATATTCCAATTACTTTATGGCTATCCGCATATAATCTGGATTGTAGCTGGGGGCTTCTGCCTTTGGGAGAACAAGATGAAACTTGGTTCAAACCTTCCAATTCCATCATCCACTAAAGTGCAAAGAATCCTTAATCCTGATTCCTGTGATTATCCAGGGTTAATGTCCTAATGGACTCTTCTCTGCTGACGCTCACACCTGGGCACTGCTCTCTCTCACCCACATCAACCAGACATGGACCTCAGCTCCTTCAAGGGTTTCCACAGACCTCCATTCACACCGAGCATTTTGTGAGCTTTGTCACTGTATTTAAATATTGGGGGCCAGGGCCATGGAAAAGGGTTCTCCTCACATAGGATACAACCTTTTACCTCTGGCCCCTACCCACCCACTTCTCTTCACTCTCTTTTCTCTCCTCTCCTTCTTATGAGTACGACAAATTCCTTTCCTTATCTCATGCAGAGCAATTTAGTAATAACCTTTCTAGCCTGAATATACTCTTGGACCATTCTCCGCCCCAAGTGACTTGCTAAAGTATTCCTTCCAAATATATTCAGGGTCCTCTTTAAAAGGAATTCAGGTGAATAATTTTTTTTTCTATTTCATTATAAGTATCTAACAGTCAGTCCTATTTTTGGTCCAGTCCACTTGTTCATTCTGCACATCTATGAGAGTGTGCTGGAACACAGCCCCCTGAATTCCTTCATCTAAAATACAAGACACTGGAAACAATCTAAATGTCCATCAACAGATGAACGGATAAACAAAATGTGGTACATACACACAATGGAATATTACTGTGCCATAAGAGAAATGAAGTCCTGATACATGCTACAACTGGGATGAACCTTGAAAACATTATGTTGAGTGAAATAAGTGAGTCACAAAAGGACAAGTATTGTATGATCCCACTTAATATCAAATAGGCAAATGTGTAGAGAGCAAAGCTAATCAGTGGTTACCAAGGGCGGAGGGAGGGGGAAAGAGGAAGTCAATGCTTAGGGAGCACTGAGCCTCCGTTAAGGGTGATGGCACTGAGCCTCTGTTAAGGGTGATGGATGTGGATAGTGGTATTGCTTGCACAACATGCTAAACCTAATTAATGTCACTGAATTGTACATGTAAAAAATATAGAAATGTTGAAATGGCAAATGTTTTGTTATATATATACACTTACCACAATTAAAAAAAAAAAGTGTGTTCTGTGGAACATCAATCCTCCCCCCAAAAATAAAATAAAAAAACAATAAAATGCGGGACACCAGGAATGCTGCCTGCTTGGTGTAGCCACGGCTGTTCGGAGAACAGCTACAGGGTTGGCAAAGTGATGCCACCAACACTAGAAGGGATTTTTTTTCCGTCACTGAAATACAGCACTCCCTGGGTGCAAACGCTTAGCAGTTTTCCGAAATGCAATTCTTATCACCCACCAGGCAAACCTGTAGCTGAAGACAGTGATTGTTTAAACCTACCTCTTCCCGATCCCCAAGTTTTCTCAACTCACAGTCAGTATCCCCGCAGCCACGGAATTCTCACTTGCCACAGAGAAAAAATTCTCTGAATATTTGTGTCTCAGCCAGTTCAGCAGACCGCTAAGGATAAATGGGCACACTGTCTTTGAACTTGGCTTCAGGAAGTATGTCCATCAATCCAAGCAGCCCTGGCTGTCTGAGACTGGAGAATCTATCAGCTGGGGACCCAATTCCAGCCTGGTATCTTGAATTCACATACAATTTTTTTTCTCCACTTAAGAAGGGACAGTCAAGGTTCTTTACGTTTTTCTTCTTTCACTAAGCCCCCAGTTTTCTTAAACCTGCAGGCTCCTCCCTAGGACTAAAATATCAGAAGGTATCCCGTTATTGGAGTCCCTGCGTGGTGCAAATGGTTAATATGCTTGGCTGCTAACCAAAAGATTGGAGGTTTGAGTCCACCCAGAGGTGCCTCAGAAGAAAGACCTGGCAATCTATTTCCAAAAACTCAGCCACTGAAAACCCTACAGAGGATAGGTGTTGTACAACATGAAGAGTGGAATCAATGACACTGAATTTTACACATAGAAACTGTTGAATTATCAAAAAGAAAAAGGAGACCTTATGGAGCACATGGCGTTGCCATGAGTTGGAATCAACTCAATAGTAACTGTTTTTTTATTCTATTATTTGGCAAAACCTTTCCAAGCAAGGGTGATGATACTGACTCTGAGTGCAAGGACACTTGAGCTACGTGATATTTTCAACTCATTCAAGCTGCCTAGAGTTCAGAAAGGAGTCCCTGGGTAGCACAAATGGTTTGCACTCGACTGCTAGCCAGAAGGTTGGGGGTTCGAACTCACCCAGAGATGCCTCAGAAGACATGCCTGATGATCTGTTTCTTGAAAACCCTGTGGAGCAGTTCTACTCTGACACATAAAGTTGCTAGAATAGGAATCGACTCGCCGGGAACAAACAACAACAAAGTGCAGAAATACACTTCGTGGCACGAATATCTGCACACAGCGGTTCCTGAAAGGTGCTGCGGTTCTTGTCTGAAGGCATGAAGCCATGTACCCGTGACACTCAGTCCTTGCAATAAAAAAAAAAGAAAGAAAGAAAATCTTAATTTTTCCCTTTCTGAGCCACTGAGCAGGCTGTTTTTATTAGTTTCCAGAACTTCTTGTCAAGAAAATAGGTCTACTCTCTGACCGAGCATTCCCCTGGGTCTATTTGCAAAGAGATATACTAATGGGCACAATATTTGAATACCACTGCATTTCCATTATAGCTGCCTCATTATCTTACGCAGACCTGTCTGGCCTTTGTTTGGAAATATCCTTATTGTGGAGTCTAGTAAATCTCAGGCGAAAACAGTAGATTTATGAGCTGTCCTCAAGTTCCTGTCTGCTCCCTCCTAAGGCTACAACCCTAAAAGATCAGTCACTGAAACATGTTTTGGTGTCAACTCTGAAATTCTGCTTTTTAAGAACATTTCATAGTGAAACCTTGGAAATAGCACCCAGAGGTTTTGCTCCTGCCATCCCCAGAAGGTCACATGCTCTAACTCAGCTTAAAGGGACACTAATCATATTCAGCGTGTGAGTAGAGAGGCTTGCAGTTGGAGATGACACCATCATTTGCATAGGATGTAAAAATGAAGGACCATTAATTTTATAGCATTAATTGAAGAGCAGAAGTGTTAGACCTCTATAATTATCTTCAGTGAATACATTTCAAAGACATCTTCACAAATGAAGCTTGTGTACGTGAATGTGTGAGAATATAGGTACAAAGAGCAAAGTGAGGCCTCTACTCTCTCCCCCTTCAAGATGCACAGATTAGCTTATCGTTAAGTTAAAAGCCTAACTTAAATCTGAATTGCTTCCTCTGTCTGGAAACAAGACGTGTGGATTCTAGACTCCTGGAGGATATTCTGCCCAGAAGAGGGGTGTCCAGAGCTGCATGTGACAGCTCAGAATCACTGACTCAGACAAGAGGAGAGAAATCTCCACAGCTCTGGGAGATGGCAGTATCCTTATGTGTTCTCTGACACTTGTGCTCCCATCCAGCACACCTTTCCCCTAACCTCTTGCTTCTGATTTTATTCTCATGCCTTCCCTCCATTCTAAATTTTCCAGTCCTGTATAATGTTTTGCATTGGGCAAATCTGCTGCAAAAGACCTCTTTAAAGTGTTCAGAAGCAAAGATATCACTTTAAGGATTAAAGTGCACCTGACCCAACCCATGGCATTTTCATTTGCCTCATATGCATATGAAAGCTGGACAATGAATAAGGAAGATGGCAGAAGAATTGATGTCCTTGAATTATGGTATTGTCGAAGAATATTGAATATACCATGGACTGCCAGAAGAACAAACAAATCTATCTGGAAGAAGTACAGCCAGAATGCTCCTTAGAAGTGAGAATGGTGATACTTCAGTCCATGTACTTTGGACATGTTATCAGGAGGGACCATCCCTGCAGAAGGACATCATGCTTGGTAGAGTAGAGGGTCAGTGAAAAGAGGAAGACCCTCGAGGAGATGGAGTTGCACAATGGCTGCAACAATGGGCTCAAACATAGCAACGATTGTGAGGATGGCGCAGGACCAGGCAACGTTTTGTTCTATTGTACATAGGGTCGCTAAGAGTCATAACCGACGCAGTGGCACCTAGTAACAATGACATATAATGTTTCAAGGAGCCCCCAGGTGGTGCAAATGGTTAAGCACTCAACTACTAGCCAAAAGTTTGGCAGTTCAAACCCACTCAGAGGAACCTTGGAAGACAGACCCAGTGATCTGCTTCTTGAAAATCGTATGGAGCAGTTCTACTCTGAACACATGGGGTCGACATGAGTCGGAATCTACTCAACAGCAACTAGAAACAGCAACAATATAATGTTCCTACAGGGTCAAACTCTCAGCGAAAGTACTATGGATCTGAATAGGTAAATCACACTAAAAAAATCATTCTGCAAGGTTAGGCATCTTAATGGTTTGCAACCCAAAGTCAGCATGGAAAGTAGCATATCTAAGGATTTAAACAAAAGATTATGGAGAATCATTTGAGTGACTCATTAGCCTTGTAATCAAAAAATTTTTAAAGTGGAATATGGGGCGTGGCTTTTTGTTGGGGGGTAGAGGTGCTGGCAAAAGACAGCAGGAAGGTGAAGTCAGCTTCATGATCATAAGCAACATGGCACCAGGATCAAAAGCAGCTGTGATGGTCCATCTTTGTTTCTGAGTGAGTGAGGGAATGGAGGAGGGAGTCAGGAATGGAAGGACTGGGCAAAGAGTAGATCCAGCCCAAGGTTTAAAAGCTCTTTGAGGATTTTTGGCAATTATCCCAAAATGCAAGACTCATCACTCTAAAAAAAATATGAGCTACCTTTGAACCTCAGAGTTGCAGAATTTCCCTGGTGTATAATTTAGGGTTCCTTAGGGGAAAGGTTGGGAGCCACTGGTGTAAATAAAGTAACCCATTAGCTAATGAGAAAACATGATGCATACACTCAGTTTAAATGCACCTGTCACCAGGGGCCCTTCAGGAGTGACAAAACTGGTTGGAATTTCAGAAATCACTTAGGCAGGTAGAGGAGAAACTTGGGTTATATCTACCTTTTAAGTTTTCTTATGTGAGGGCACATTGTTTAATTGGTGATAAGCTTCTCTAGGTATAAGTGCTTTCTTCTGGACAGGGAAAGCTTCCTCTAAATTCCTGTATACCTCACAGCTTAATTTTCTCTTCACTGCATGCTTAATTTACGTAGTTTGGTACTAAATTCTTTTCACTACTTTCTTGAGGTATATTTTACATACAATGAACTTCTCATCTTTAAAGTGTACAATTTGACATGTTTTGACATAAATATACACCTGTGAAACCATCACCACAATCAAGATACCAAACTTCCTTACAAAAGTTTCCTTGTGACCCTTTGTAATCCCTCCCTCCCTCCACCCTTGCCCCCAGGCAACCACACAACTGCTTTGTCACCGTAATGTGGGTGTGCATTTTTTAGAAGCTTATATAGATGGAATTATACAGTTTGTACTCTGTTAGGCTTCTTTCATCCAGCTGTACTCTATTCTTCAGCACGCCACTAAAGGCTCCTCCTACACTAGAAATAGCCTCTTAGGCTAAGATGATCAGTAATAGGACCAGATAATATGCTGCAGACAAAGTAAACATTTGACTGAACATTAGGTTTTGGGACATAACTTTTTCTAAGAAGTTCAAGGTACTCTATCAATGGGAGATCTCACCTTACTGGTAAACAAGGAGTACAGTTTTCTTTTTGGAAGATGTACTAATTCTTAGTTTGTTCTTGCTCTGAGACTGCAATTCCAAGGACTTAATGGGAGCCTTCTTCCGAATAGTCCATGCACCTGGTGTGGGACATCCGGACTTCATTTTATTACTTCAGTAAAGTGACATATCGACTTTTTGTGTGAAATGTAAACTGAATTGATGGACCTGTGCATGAGAATGATTTACTTCGTGCTTGTTTTTCTAATAACGTGTTGAAGAAACTGGAAATGCTGGGTGGTGAGGATTGGACGAAGTGACTGCTAAAGCCTTCCATCTTCTTTGACTCCAAGAGGCTGGATGAGTAACCCAAAGGTCATCATGAAAGTCACTTACAATGGTGAAGTTTACTTAGGTGTTTCAGGTAAGACTCCTTCATTTGCAAGTGTCAGAAACCTGAAAAAGTGGTGTAAGTAAAAAACAAAGCAAATAAAAAGAAACTTATTGACTCAAACAGCTGAAATTCCTAGGGTGGGCTGGATGGGATTCAGAGGCTTAAACATGTCGTCAACGCACAGTCTCTCTCTGTCTCTCAGCCCTGACTTTCTCTGGGTTGATTTTATTCTCAGGCGGCTCTCTCTGTATCTGACCCCTAGCAGCTCCCAGCAAACATCCTGCCACTTCACGCCTAGGAGACACTGGCTAAAGGCTGAGTTTTAGTGCAATGACCTGGGTCAGGTGATCATCCGCAAAGTAGGAGGGTAGAATATTAAGCTGACTGATCAAGGCTGTGTTGTATATCTGCCCATAACTGGTGGAGGAAGAAAGGAGGGAGGGGAGACAGAAAGTCCCATTCAACCTCATGGACTGATATTTGGGGAAAACGAATTCCTCCAATAAAATAAAAATGCTATTACCAAAATAAAAGGGGATAGATACTGAGCACATAACAAAAGATATCCACTGAAATGGTTTTCTTACCGCATTGCATAAAATTCTCATGGCTCCCTTCTAAAAACATAGGTGATCTATCTACTTTTTTCAACCTTCTTGTACATAGAGAGGTATCCCAGCACTGAAAAAAAAGAAAGAAAGAAAAAAGTTTTAGATAAGATTAGTCTACACTGCAAGATTAGGGAATCATTATCTCTCACTTAAGGATATCAAATGTCTTAATAAAAGTGAGATAACATCTCATGTTCAAAGAATAAGAAATGACTGAAAAAGCATTGACACCTTTGAATTATGGTGTTGGCAAAGAATATTGAATATACCATGAACTGCCAAAGAAGGAACGAATCTGTCTTGGAAGAAGTACAGCCAGAATGCTCCTTAGAAGCAAGGATGGCAAGACTACGTCTTATGTATTTAGGACATGTTATCAGAAGGGATCAGTCCCTGGAGAACGAGATCATGCTTGGTAAAGTAGAGGGTCAGTGAAAAAGAGGAAGATCCTCAACAAGATGGATTGGCACAGTGGGTGCAACAATGGGCTCAAGCATAACAAGGATTGTGAGGATGGTGCAGGACCGGGCAGTGTTTCGTTCTGTTGTACGTAGGGTCGCTGTGAATCGGAATCGACTTGACAGCACCTAACAGCAATAGTAACAATATCCCAATGAGGATTTGGATACCAGTATACAGGACTCTTGACTTCCTTAAGGACTCACTTGCCTCACTTGTGAAATGGGAATAAATAATTCTGTATCTTCCAGGTTTGGGGGTGGGGACTCAAACAGATATTCGTATTTACTTTGGACACATCATCAGGAGGGACCTTTCTTCTCTGGCTCAGCTTACAACTTCACATGTACTAGAAGGTTGATGTAATACATCACTCTAATTAAAAATGAGAGATAGCCAAATGAGTAGTGGACATTATTTCATGCTTTGAACATCTTTCTCATATGATGGCAATTTCCCACTTTGTGAATCCTACCATTCCCTAAGTAGAAGGTAGATGTGGAAACTGACAAGACTTCACCTTGTCCAGCTTTTGAGGAAAGGGTGAGCCCATTTTTCAGTTGTTCAGGGAATAATTGCCCTATGTTAGGGAGAAGCATTTTGTTCTTGTGGTTGCAATTGTTTGGAATTTCAGTATGAAAGAAGATTTATAGTGCTGTTGGGCAGCCAAAGGGTAGATATAGTGGATATATTTTATGTTGTCAGTCGCCTTTTACTGTTTGAACATCCTTTCAATGTTTGGGAACTCTTCCCAAGGTAGAGTTCAGAAATTTGCTTTCCCAGCCTCCTTTGCAGCCAGAGACAAGGCATGGACCTAGTGGCCACCTATCAGGTGTACCACATGAGATTTCAGTTTGATGAGAATGTCATGAAGAAAATGATGTCAGGAAGAGTGCATTCTGGTGAAGGCAGCAGGGCCAGAGGGCCTGGGAATAGTATCCCAGGCAGTGTTGACTGTGTGAGCTACGGCAGTGGAGCATTCAGGCAGTGTAGTCTGGGCGTCGTCCCTATCTGCAAGCCCTCCTAGCTGGATTCTGTGGCCTTCCTAGAAATTCCTTGAGCCACCACAAATTCTTACCAAATTCCCTTTTCTGCTTAAACTAGCTAGAGTGGGTTTCTTGTTTGCAACTAAGCATCCTCACTGATATCCAGAGAAGCTGTGTTTGCCTGCTACACTCAATCCTAAAGAGGACAAAGAAGGGATTCCTTTTCTGCAGATGTTGGCATCTCCCAATAGTCCCTGGTTCAAAACTCTGAGTACTTATCAGGTAAAGGGAAGTGGTTCAACTTAAACAATCCTTTACACAAAGGGACATTAGTGCAGTTGTGGTTTGCCTAGAAAACTAAAGAGTGGCCCATAAAAGGAAAGCCCATCTGTTTGGGGACACTAAATCTGCTTGTAGTCCACAGGATATCACACACCCAAAGCAGAGACTCTAACTGCGAAGCCTAATTCTATAGACAAATTGTATTTGCCCCTTATGGCAGCCTAGTGGGATGCATCTCTGTATGCAGGGAATTGTTCATTTGATTAGTTGGTGGCTGTTATATGTTAACAGGTTTGCAACCTAGCTTTACTAAATCTAACTTTCATACTGGCGTTGAAGAAAATTCTGAAACAGCTTATCCCCAAAGAACAACACAATGTATTTTCATTTCAAAATGCAAGGAAATTCCTTTAAAGGTAACTCAAGATTTCTAGCCTAGAAGAATATTTAATAAGCCAGAATTCTAAGCATGCTTAATTAAGTTGTTACCTATCGGGCATTTATAACAATTGTGATTGATTATATTTTGTGTTAAAAATAAGGGCTTGATAGGGGTTAGTAAAGTCTAGTGCCTCAAAAGTCATGTCATCTTGTGTTACTGAACTAAAAATGATAAGAATTATCAAAAGGGTAGTTTGCTTCCTGACTATTCACATGTACAAACTGTCTTTCCTTTATGGCCCATTTTAATACGAGTGCCCAACATCCTCCTGCTTTGCTGATACCATATGGTGTTGATGTAGGTTTATTTAGGTTCTGTGTTATCTGGGGAACTGAAAATTGACTGGGGAGTTAGGCAAGCTCTTATCTCCTGCTGGCTTCTATGCTTGCTTTTATATTGCACTTTGAATAAATCACTCCACCTCTGAGCCTTTGTTTTCCCATTTAGAGAATGGGATCAGTGATGTCTACTTTGCAGGCTCTTGGGAAGCTGGGGTGGGATGGGGTGGAAAGGTTCTGTTTCTTCCTGGGAGGCAAGGAGCTATTGGAACCAAATGCAGCTGCACCAGTTATATGCGAAAAGGTAGCAACAGCCTGCAAAAGAAAGATACTGGCTTTTCCTAGACTCATTATTCAAAGAACTCAAAAAAAAGTGCTTCCCTTTTCACATTTCTCTCCAGAGAATTCCCTGTTATTTCCTTGGTATTAATTGATGGTGGACACCCAAATTCTGGGTCCTCAGAGGGAGGGGCTGCTTTCTACTCTTGATATTATTTATTTTCTATTTGTTTTGTTTGTTTTCTCCAGGGAGGGAAGAAAGAAGAAACGTGACTATTTTGGTTAATTGTGAGGATTACTAGGTGGATGCACAGGACGTTCTGGCTATGCCCTACCTGCTTGCTTTCTCCACAGAGCTTTTCTTGCAAGAAATATTTTGGGTAACATGGTTAGGAGCAAGGATGGAGAGATTTCATCTCCCTTACTTTGGACACATCATCAGGAGGGACGAATTGCTGGAGAAGTACATTATGCTGGTTAAAGTAGAGGGTCAGTGAAAAAGAGGGAGAACCTCAATTACATGGATGGACACAGTGGCTGCAACAATGGGCTCAAACATAGCAACAATTATGAAGATGCCTCAAGATCGGGCAACGTTTTGTTCTATTATACTATCTGTTAATAAAGCTGACTCAACTGCACCTAACAACACCATGGTGAACTCATACCCAAGTCAGGCTCTTCATTCTGACAATGCTGCCTGAGGCATGATGCCCATTCCTGGTCAAGGCTAAATGTCTGTAATGAAAGAAAAAAAACACCTCAGCGTACAGTGACTAAGGAGCCCTGGTGGTGCAGTGGTTAAGCGCTCGACTGCTAACCGATAGGTCGGCAGTTCGAACCCACCAGTGGTTCCGAGGGAGAAAGATGTGGCAGCCTGCTTCTGTAAAGATTTACAGCCTTGGAAACCCTATGGGGCAGTTCTATTCTGTCCTGTAGGGTTGTTATGAGTCAGAATTGACAGGACAGCAATGGGTTTGGTTTTTTATACAGTGATTTACTGAGAATGTTCTTTCTAAGGTAACAGTCTTGATGGTAATGGACTGTTGGGCAGCAGGCAGCCATTCTCCTGTCACTCAGAGACCTGGGTTCCTTCCATCTTGGTATTCTGCCATCCTGACTGAAATTTTACTCAACTTCTGTGGTGAGATACAACATAGGTTCAATGTGGGAAGTAGGACATTTTAATATGTTAGATAGTTTGGGTAGAACTTCTAATTAAGAGCACCTGGGGTGTTGCTGTCGTTGTTAGCTACCATCGAGTTACTGCTTAACTCATGGCTACCCCATGCACGACAGAATGAAATGCTGCCCAGTCCTGCGTCATCCCATGATCAGTTGCAGATGGGATCCTTGTGATCCATAGGGTTTTCATAGACTAATTTTCAGAAGTAGATCACCAGGTAGTCCTTCTTAGTCTGGAAGCTCTGTTGAAACTTGCTCAGCATCATAACAACATGCAAGCCCCCACTGATAGACGGGTGGTGGATGTCCTTGAGGTACATTGGCTGAGAATGGAAGCCTGGTCTCCTGCATGAAAGGTGAGAATTCTACCACTGAATCACCAATGTCCCTGACTTGGGGCATAACATGGTCCTAAAACAGTCCAGTGCTCCTGTGAACAGCACATGCTACTTTTGGCTCAGTTTCCTGACTCTTGGTGACTGCAACAAGAGGATGTTGCAAAAATACTCAACAATGATGGGTCTATCAGAGCAGGAATTTTTTTTTAACCTTTGCTTGAGACTGCTGTTTACTCTGGTGGGAGCAGAATCAATTCACAAGTTTCCGGTGATGTTTTTGTTTCCCCTTGTACAGAGGGGCCTGGGCAGGTGCCCTTCAGGCCCACATCTACCTAAATTTGTCCCTGATGCCTTAACCCAGCTCCCTGAGGATCTGAAGATGAGGAAACACGATCCTTGTGACATGGAGCTGTGGCTGTCTGGGAGACACAGACAAGTGAAACGTAAACACAGAACATTGTGATAAGTGCTTTTGGGGCAGGGCCCACAGAGAGCTACAAGCACGTATAGAAGGTGCACCTCCTTAGTCAGGAAGGAGCTGAAGAGGTTTCCCAAGGGGGAAGGATGTCTTATCTGACTATAAGTTAGCCAGGTAAAGACTGGAAGTTCTTCTCGGGGAGAGTTTTCCAAGTGGAGGAAATAGCATTCGCAAAGCAGCGAAAGAAAGTACAGCAGATCCTGCAAATAACTCCAAAGGACTGAAACAAAGAAGATAAGTGAAAATGTGGTGAGAGCTGAGGCTGGAGACTAAGGGCCAGTTCCGAATGAGCTCTGATTTGCCATGTTGAGGAGTTTGGGCCCCATCCTGACAGCAATGGGAAACCATCAACGAATTTTTTAAAGGGCATGTTATGAACCCGTTTGTGTTTTCAAACTATCACTCACAGTGAAAAGGAATGTATGTCCCTAAATGTGTGGTCTCAGATTCACCTAGGACACTAGTTAAAATTGCCTCACCTTCTATCTACCGAGTTAGAACCCCAGGGAGGGGATCCCATGAGCCTACACTCATTTATATCCTCTAAGTAATTCTGATGCCTACTAGAGTTTTAAATGTCAGTGGTGGCAGTTCTTTTAGAGCTGAAAGCCAGATAGCGCATCCAGCACTGGGAACACAAAAGGAGTCTGATATGGCTTCAGATACTAACGGGGAGGGTGGGGTAGCCCTAATCCTTGGCATGGGGAACTAGAGATCTCTGACTTTTTGAGAAAACTTTGATCCTGAAAAACAATTGCTGTGATTCCTTTCCCATAGAAGCAAACATGAAAAAGTCTGGTAGGAGAAGATAAGAAATAACTATTCTTCCTCAGTGTATGTAATGGACCCTCAAGGAGCCTGTTTATAGGATGTGGATGCAGATGCAATGGGGACAGGCTCTGTAAAAATAGATTATACTCCAGGCCAGGAAAGTTTGCAACTTGGGAACATTGATTGGTGGGTTCCAGCAACAGTGCTGCACCTTCTGGCATTTTTTGTTTGTCTTTTAACTAAGTAAACTCAATATTCATCCTATGGCTTAGAAAGTTGACACTGACAAGGACAGAGATATTTTGATTGGTACATCTGCAGTCAGCCTGCACCAAAGAAAGGTCAAAATGCTCCTTTTGGCTGGCCAGGCTTGGAATCAGTAAGCAGCGTCTGTAGGATCTGAAGGCATCATGCGTTAAGACTATTGAAGCCTGGAAGAGATGGTCATAAGAGCATTATTCTCTCCTGCAGCAGAAATCACCATCACCTGCATGGTTTTTCTTTTATGTATTTTCCCCTTGGGTGGGTTGTTTTAGCATCCATGCTGCAATTTTCCTTGGCTGGAATCCAAAGCCAGTGGGTGGGGGTGGGGGGCAAACCCAGGAATAGAACCTAACCTTCTCACCCCCAGCCTACTACTCTGAAACAGTGCCCAGCTACCTCCTACCATGAGTGACCTTTTTCGAAAAAACGGGAGGCCAGTCAACTGGGAGGCTTTCCAGAATAAATTTGCACTCTGAATATAATTTTCATCACACAGGACCTGGTTTAAACCAAAAAAAATCTATTGTGTCCTGTATTAGTTAGGACAATGTTAACTGGTGTAAAAAAAATAAAATAAACTCCACAATTGAAGTGGCTTGATACAGTGGAAGTTTATTTCTCACTCATGTAGCAGTTTAGTGCAGGTGTTCTTGGTTGGCAATTGATGGGAGATGGAGGAGGAGCTCTGCTTCGTGCAGCTATTTAAGGATTCAGGTTGACAGAGGCTCAGCTGTTTTCAAACTTGGCTTCCAGGGTCACTCTGGTCATTTCCCAGCCAACGGAAAGTGAAATGTGGTGGATAGGTTGTGTAGGCTTTGACATCCAGGTGAGGAAGTGATACAGTCCCTTCTACTATATCCCACTGATACAAAATTAATGCCTTGGCTATATCTAACTAAAAAGGAAAAAGTTAAAGAAACAAGTTATGGTGAACAAATAAAGGACTCCTAGAAATCTGCGGACTAAGATGGGTGAGCTTCCAGGAATCCTTGTGACAAAAGCCAGGGAACTCAAGCAAAGGTTTCCCTTCATTCATTACATGCCATTTTTTTCTTTTTCTGTTTTTTTTTATTGTGATTTAGGTGAAATTTTACACAGCAAATTAGTTTCTCATTAAACAGTTAATACACAAATTGTTTTGTGACATTGGTTGCCAACCCCACAATGTATCAACACTCCCCTTCTCCACCCCAGATTCCATCCATCCAGTTTTCCTGTCCCTTCCTGCCTTCTTGCCTTTGCTTTCAGCCTGGTGTGCCCCTTAGTCTCATATATATGATTGAACTATGAAGCACATCCCTCATGCGTGTTATTGTTGGCCGTAATAGCCTATCTAATCTTTGGCTGAAGAGTGAACGTCAGGAGTGCCTTCAATACTGAGTTAAAAGGGTGTCTGGGGGCCATACTCTCAGGGTTTCTCCAGTCTCTGTCAAACCAGCAAGCCTGGTCTTTTTCTATATGTGTTTGTGAATTTGAATTGCGTTCTACATTTTTCTCCATGTCTGTCCAGGACCCTCTATTGTGATCCCTGCCAGAGCAGTCAGTAGTGGTAACCAGGCAGCTTCTAGTTGTTCTGGGCTCAGTCTGGTGGAGGTTGTGGTAGTTGTGGTCCATTAGTCCTTTGGACTAATCTTTCCCTTGTATCTCTGGTTTTCTTCATTCCCCTTTGTTCCAGCCAGGATGGGGACAGTAGATATATCTTAAATGGCCGCTCACAGGCTTTTAAGACCCCAGATGCTACTCACCACAGTTGGATGTAGAACATTTTCTTTTTAAACTATCTTATGCCAGTTGAGCTAGATATCCCCGGAGACCATGGTCTTCAGCTCTAAGCCCCGTGGCTCAGTCTCTCAGGGAGTTTGGATGTGTCTGTGAAGCTTCCATGACCTTGCCTTGGTCACGTTGTGCTGACTTCCCCAGTACTGTGTACTGTCTTACCCTTCACTCAAACTACCACTTGTCTACTATCTAGTTAGTATTTTTCCCTCCTCACTTTGCCCCTGCCTGGTAACCATCAAAGATTGTTTCATTCTGTGTGTAAACCTTTTCTTGGGTTTTTATAATAGTGGTCTCATACAATATTTGTCCTTTTGTGACTGACTTATTTCACTCAGCATAATGCCCTCCAGATTCATCCATGTTGTGAGATGTTTCTCAGATTCATCATTATTCTTTATCGTTGTGTAGTATTCCGTTGTATGTGTGTACCATAGTTCGTTTATCGATTCATCTGTTGATGAGCACTTATGTCGTTTCCATCTTTTTGCTATTGTGAATAATGCTGCAATGAACATGGGTGTGCATATGTCTGTTCATGTGTGGCTCTTGTTTTTCTAGGATATATACCTAGGAGTGGGATTGCTGGATTGTATAGTATTTCTATTTCTAGCTTTTTAAGGAAGCACCATATTGTTTTCCAAAATGGCTGTACCATTTTACCTTCCCACCAGCAATGCATAAGAGTTCCAGTCTCCCTGAAACCTCTCCAACATTTGTTATTTTCTGTTTTTTGATTTGTGCCAGTAATGTCAGGGTGAGATGGTATCTCATTGTAGTTTTGATTTGCATTTCTCTAATTGCTAGTGATCTTGAGAATTTCTTCATGTGTCTGTTAGCCACCCGACTGTCTTCTTTGGAGAAGTGCTACTCATATCCTTTGCCCAAAGAATCCACAAGAAAGCTACTGGGACTAAAAGAAGATTTCAGCAAAGTAGCAGGATACAAGATTAACAAACAAAACTCAGTAGGATTCCTCTACACCAACAAAGAGAACTTTGAAAAAGAAATCACCAAATCGATTCCATTTACAATAGCCCCCAAGAAGATAAAGTACTTAGGAATAAATCTAACCAGGGATGTAAAAGATCTATACAACAAAAACTGCAAAACACTACTGTAAGAAACCAAAAGAGACCTACATAAGTGGAAAAACATACCATGCTCGTGGATAGGAAGACTCAGCATTGTGAAAATGTCAGTTCTACCCAGAGCAATCTACAGATACAGGCAATCCCAATTTTTAATGAGATGGAGGAACAATTCACCAACTTTATATGGAAAGGGAAGAGGCCCTGGATAAGTAAAGCATTACTGAAAAAGAAGAACAAAGTGGGAGGCCTCACACTACCTGATTTTAGAACCTATTATACAGCCATGTTACTAAAAACAGCCTGGTACTGGTACAACAACAGATACATAGACCAGTGGAATAGAATTGAGAACTCACATGTAAATCCACCCATCTATGAGCAGCGGATGTTTGACAAAGGCCCAAAGTCCATTAAATGAGGAAAAGACAGTCTCTTTAACAAATGGTTCTGGCGTAACTAGATATCCATCTGTAGAAAAATGAAACAGGACCCATTCCTCACACTATACACAAAAACAAACTCAAAATGTATCAAAGACCTAAATATAAAATCTAAAACAATAAAGATTCATGGAATAAAAAATAGGGACCATGCTAAGGGCCCTCATACATGGCATAAATAGCATACAAGCTATAGCTAACAATGCACAAACACCAGAAGAGAAACTAGATTCCTGGGAGCTCCTAAAAATCAAACACTTATATGCTCATCAAAAGACTTCACCAAAAGAGTAAAACAAGAACCTACAGACCGGGAAAAAAAAATTGGCTCTGACATATATGCTAAGGGCCTAATGTCTAAAATCTGTAAAATACTGTGATACCTCAAGAACAAAAAGAAAAATAGTCCAATTAAAAAATGGGTGAAGGATATGAATGGACACTTCAAAAAAGAAGACATTCAGGCAGCTAACAGACACATAAGGGAATGCTCGAAATCATTAGAAAAATGCAAGTCAAAACTACATTAAGATCTTACCCCAACAATACTGGGACTAATCCAAAAAACACAAAATAATGAATGTTGGAGAGGTTTTGTAGGGAGATTGGAATTGTTATGCACTGCTGGTGGGAATGTAAATTGGTACATCATCTTTGGAAAATGATATGACGCTTCCTTAAAAAGCTAGAAATAGAAATACCATACAATCCAGCAATCTCACTTCTAGGAATGTTCCCTAGAGAAATAAGAGCCACCACATGAACAGACATATGCACACCCATGTTCATTGAAGCACTATTCACAATAGCAAAAAGATGGAAACAACCTACATGCCTGTTAACAGATGAATGAATAAACAAATTATGGTACATACACACAATGGAATACTAAGAAACAATAAAGAGCAATGATGAATCCATGAAACATCTCACAACATGGATGAATCTGGAGGGCATTATGCTGAGTGAAATAAGTCAGTCACAAAAGGACAAATATTGTATGAACCGCTATTATAAGAACTCAAGAAAAAGTTTACATGCAGAAAAAAGCATTCTTTGATGGTTATGAGGGTGAGGAGGGAGGAAGAGGAGATATCAGTAACTAGATAGTAGACAAGTGTCAACTTTGGTGACGGGAAGGACAACACATAATATCGGGGAAGTCAGTACAACTGGACCAAAGCAAAGGCATAGAAGCTTCCTAGACACATCCAAACACTTGGAGGGACTGAGTAGCTGGGGCTGGGGCCTGGGGACCATTGTCTTGAGGGACATCTAGGTCAATTGGCATAACATAGTTCATAAGGAAAATGTTCTCCATCCTACTTTGATGAGTAGCATCTGGAGTCTTAAAAGCTTCTGAGCA
Organism: Trichechus manatus latirostris; assembly: GCF_000243295.1. Classification (NCBI taxonomy): domain Eukaryota; kingdom Metazoa; phylum Chordata; class Mammalia; order Sirenia; family Trichechidae; genus Trichechus; species Trichechus manatus. The sequence continues at coordinate 21,708,234 of NW_004443965.1, forward strand.
GCCATCTAAGATACGTCTATTGGTCCCATCCCACCTGGAGCAAAGGAGATTGAAGAAAACCAAAAACACAAGGAAGATAGTAGCCCAGAGGACTAAAGGACCTCATAAACCAGAGACTCCACCAGCTTGAGACCAGAAGAGCTAGATGGTGCCTGGCTACCACCAATAACCCCCTGGATAGGGATCACGACAGAGAGTCCTAGACAGAGCAAGAGAAAAATGTAGAACAGAATTCAAATACATGTAAAAAGACTAGAATTACTGGTCTGACAGAGACTGGAGGAACCCCCAAAACTATGGCCCCTGGATGCTCCACTAACCCAGAACAAAACCATTCCTGAAGCCCATTTTTCAAATAAAGATGAGACAGGCCTTTCAAAAAAAAAAAAAGCACATGTGAGGAAGGTGCTTCTTAGTTCAATCAAATACATGAGACCAAATGGACAGCTCCTATACAAAAGCAGGACAAGAAGGCAGGAAGGGACACTGGATGAATGGATGCAGCTGGAACCCGGGGTGGAAAGGAGGAACGTGCTGTCACATTGTGAGGACTGAAACCAATGTCGCAAAACAATATGTGTATAAATTTTCGAATGAGAAATTAACTTGAGATGTAAACTGTCACCTAAAGCACAATTTTAAAAAAAGGAGGAATGACTTCAGATTTCTCATTAGAAACCAGAAAGAAGTGGCACATGTTTTTTAAGTACTGAAGAAAGGCATTCTTAACCCAGAATTCTATATCCAGTGAAAATATGCATTTGGAATGAGGGTGAAATAAAGGTATTTTCAGATGAAGGAAACAAAGAGAATTTGTTGCCAGGAGGTCAGTTCTAAAAGAATTGCTAAAGAATATTCATCAGACAAGAACATAAATGATACTGGAAGAAAATTTAGAACATCAGAGATGAATGAAGAACAACCGATGCAGTAACTGTGTAGGTAAATATAATAGACTGTTCTCATCTTGAGTTCTTTAAAATGTTTGCCAGTTGAAACCAAAAATTATGATGGGGTTTTCAATATATGGAGATATAATATGTAAGATTACATATTGGAACCTATATGGTAGTAAAGTTGCTATATTCTGCTGGAAATGGTAAAATATTTATTTCTAAGCAGGCTGTGAAAAGTTAAATATGTACTATATTTTTACACAAATAATGAGTGTATTATAATTTTTATTTTTTGCCTACTGTGCCCTTCCCACGCGAGGTATTTTTGTAAGCATGCTATGCTAATTTTTTTACATGTTGCTGTAAAAAAATTAACATAACACGCATGTGAAAATACTTCATGGGGGAGGTTATAGTTGGCAAAAAAAGTATGATACATGCATTATTTGCATAAAAATATGGTATTTTGTAATCCCCAGAGCAACCTCTCAAAGACAGCACATGGAGAAGTAGCAAAAAAAAATAGATAACTTAAAAGAGAATACTTAGATATACTCAACTAGCACAAATTAAAGAAGGAAGGGAGAAACAGAGAGAATAAATTTTTAAAAAGTAATAAAAAGAGGCAAATGAAACATATAAACAATTACATTAAGTGTAAGTGGTCCAAAAATATTCAATAAAAAGCAAAGATTACCAGAATGTATCAAAATCATGACCCAGCTATATGCTATCTACAAGAAATTCAATGCAAATAGGATATAGGTAGATTAAAAGTAAAAGAATGGAAAAAGAAATGCTTTGAAAATACTTATCAAAAGAAATCTGGAATGACTGCATCATATCAGACAAAGTAAACTTCAGAGAAAGAAGATTACCTGGGGTAGAGAGGGATATTACATAATGATAAAAGGTCAATTCAACACGAATCCATAACAATCCTAAATGTGTATGCACCTAATAAAATACTTTCAAAATATATGAAGCAAACACTGACAGAACTGAAAGAAGAAACAGACAAATCTAAAATTATAGTGGGAGCTATCAACACTTCTTTCTCTGTAATCAAGAGAACTAGTAAACTTATAAACAGCAAGAATATGGAAGAACTGAACAACACCATCAACTGGAACTAACATTTTAGAACATTCACTAAACCCAACAAATACATATTTTTTTCCATGTGCACCTGAAACATTCACCACTATAGATCATATCCTAAGTCATAAATCAAACCTTAACAAGTTTAGAAGAATTGAAATTATACAAATTATGTTCTCTGACCATAATGAAATTAGACTAAAAATTAGTAACAGAATGACAACAAGAAATTATCCATACATTTGGAAATTAAATAAAACACACTTCAAAATAGACCATGATCTAAAGAGGAAGTCTCAAGGGAAATTATACAATATTTTTAATTGAACAAAAGTGAAAATACAACATTTAAAAATTTGTGAGATAAAGCAAACCAGTACTTAGAATGAAATTTATAGTAATAAATGTTACTAAGAAGAAAAATCTTAAATCAATAATCTAAGCTGCCAACCTATGAAATTAGAAAAAGAGAAAAATAAACCCAAACATATAGAAGGAATGGCATAATAAAGATAAGAGCAGAAATCAATTAAATTGAAAACACAAAAATAATAGAGAACATCTTTTAAAGCCCCTAACTAGCAAAACTCATCTAAGATGAAACAGATAACTTGAATAGTCTAGCTATTAAAGAAATCAGTTTCCTAGTTAAACTCTTCCCCAAAATCTCTAGGCCCAGATGTTTTCCCTGGTTAATTCTACATTTTTTAAAAGAAATAATATCAATTCTAGACAATATATTCCTGAAAAAATAAATGTAAATATTTCCCAACTCACTTTATGAGGCCAGCATTACTCTGAGACCAAAACTAAAGACAGTAGAAAAAAAAGAAAACTACAAATCAATATCTCTCATGAATCTTGAGGCAAGAAATATAAACAACAAAAGATAAATAATAATGGCCATATATGTGGTAAGAACAACAAGCGTTCCAGTGGGAGTGCTAGCTGTTGAATGATCAGGGCAAACTTCATGGAAGGAATGGGCTTTGATCTGAGCATTGAAAGTGGAAAGGAATTTTGGAAAGTCGGAATTGGAGCCCTGGTGGTGCAGTGGTTAAAGCACTCATCAATGGCTAACCAAAAGGTCAGCAATTCCAAACCACTAGTGACTCCACGGGAGAAAGATGTGGTAGTCTGCTTGCATAGAGATTTGGAAACCCTATGGGGTCGTTATGAGTCGGAATTACCTCAGCGGCAGTGGGTTTGGTTTTTTTGGGTTATTCCAAATGCTAAGTATTTGTGGTGGCCAGCCTCCCAAAGAGCCTCCAATAATTATTGCCACCTGGTATTTGTGCCCTTGTACAGTCTCTTCCCACATTGAATAAGGGCTATTCAGTGTGAACTGTAGACTAAATAACAGCAGAGGTGATGGTGCAGGACTTCTAAGGCTAGGTGATAAAGGGCATTGTGGCTTGTACCTTATCTCTTGAACTGCTCATTCTAGGAGAAACCAACCCCATGTTATGGGATTTGACTCAAGCAGCCCTGAAGAAAGGCCCATGGGGAGAGGAACTGAGGCCCCCAGCCAACAACCATCACCAACTTGCCATCTGTGTGAGTGAGCCACCTTGAAAGTGGATCAACTAACCCCAGTCAAGCTTTCAGATGACTTCAGACCCAGCAGGCATCTCAGTGCAACCTCATGAGTGACCTCAAGCCAAAACCACCCAGCTAAGTTACTCCCCAAATTTCTAACCCACATACACCATGATAGATATAAATAAATTATTATTGAGATTTTAAGTCACTAAGCTTTGGAATAATTTTTATTTTTTTTTATTTTTTATGCAGTACTAAGTAATAAAGCATACGAGCCAACCTGCTTGAGACATGTTCAGACGATAGCTCCTCCCAGAGCCCAGGAAGATAGAAGCTCCAGCAGGCTCAGCACGAGGTAGAAAAGACCTGAAAAAAGGTAGTGGCAGAAAAAATTGACAAGAAGTGACAAAAGGGAAAATCATCACAAAGAGAGAATTCCCTGGTGCCCTCAGTGGTTCAATGACTGACAATTAATGATCATGCTGTTAGCAGAAATGATTTAGGGAATACGAGTAAGCTGTTTCCTTTATACCTGACATTTCATGCTATGTGGCAAATATTGGCTAGTTATTCACCATACCCATCTCCCCTTTATTCCCAGACATAATGCTGGATCACAATTCTCAGTTCCCCTTACAATCTGGTATGACTGTATTACTGCATTCTGGAACATAAGCAGCAGTGATGTACAGCATTTCTAGGCCTACTCTTAAAACCTCCTATGTGATCCTTTACTCTCTCTCTTCCTCAATGTTCTGACTGCGCGCAAAAGATTGGAGGCCCTAGAGGAGAGGAGGTCAGTAAGATGAAAGATCAGGGGTCCCCAAATTACCTCACAGAAGGCCATTGGCCAAATACTTGCATTTAGCAATAATGTCAGCAAGAAGTACATTTCTCTTTTGTTAAAAAAGTAAATAAATAAGTGAAGCTATTGGACAGTATAAAGTGAGTGTTAGGAAAGATAGGATGGAGCAAAGAGTGAACCAAGAACACACACATCTAAAGTTCCTGGGTGGATACTTATTAGCTGCAACATTAGAATCTGAACTTTCTAGTTGTTGTTGTTGTCAGCTGCCTTTGAGTCAGCCCCCAACTCACTGTGACCTCATGAACAATGGAACGTTGTGATCCACAGGGATTGCATTGGCTGATTTTCAGAAGTAGACCACCAGGACTTTCTTCCTAGTTTTTGTTAGTCTGGAAGCTCCACTGAAACCTGTTTAGTATCATAGTAACACACAAGCCTCTGCTGACAGACAGGTGTGACCAATGTCAAAAGGGAAACATGGTCAATGACATGATTCCCAGAGACCATAAGATTAAAAAAAGAAGAAGAAAAAAGTTGTCCAGGAGAGGTGTGACTACTTTTGATATTGAAATTAGAGAGAATCTTTTCCATGAAATCCTCATAAAAAAAGATCCTGCATAAAGTAATGAACAATGTCTTCAACAATATCCTAACTGCAAGAAGAACCACAAGTTTCCTAACTTCATTTCTTATCACATCCTTCAATGAAGGATAAAATGAAGTGATAAAATGCCATAGTAAAATCAATTCCATGGTGTGTGGTAGGAAAGCACAAAGTTTTGTGGTCCAGTTAGTTGGTTCTCTGCTGGTCTGGTTATACTTAATAATAGATGTGAGGACATCTAGGTGTATTAATAAATTGTGAATCAATTAGTTAATTCCCCCTTAACCAGTGGTAATTCAGTGTAGCATTCTTACCTTCCATGTAGGAGACCCAATTCGATTCCTAGCCAATGCACTTCTTGTGCAGCCACCACACATCTGTCAGTGGGAGCTTGTTTGTTGCTATGATGCTGAACAGGTTTCAGCAGGGCTTCCAGACTAAGAGAGACTAGGAAGAAAGGCCTGGAAATCTACTTCCGAAAATCAGCCAATGAAAACCCTATGGATCACAATGGTCAGATCCACAACCAATCATGGGGATGGCACAGGATCGGGCAACATTTTGCTGTCTTGGGGTTGCCATGAGTCAAGGGCTGACTCCATGACAGCTGACAATGACAACCAGTAGCAGGTATTTGGTAAACATGTTTTGATTAATTAATTTACTGGCAGTTGTGCGTAGGTTTTGAGGGTGAGGGAGAAAAGGAAGGCAGAAGAGGCCCAAAAGTCCTGGTGTTATTTCCCTAAGACTCTGCATACCTACTAAATCCAATCTGGCTGCTTGTGGTCACCAGAGTGTTTCACCATCTCTTGCATTTTTCTGTATTTGCTTTTAGTGTGTTTGGCTGGGGCCGTGTAGGTAGAAACACAGACAAGAGAATGAGAAAAGGAGAATAATAGTGTATAAGTGCAACTGTAAAAAGTCATTATGATATGCTTTCAAAGCCATGTAATTACCACTCCTGCTTATCATGTAAATCACTATTAGTATTTTATTTGAACTACAACTGGATGCTTGTTATTTGACGTAGAATGCTTTTGAGAAAGACTTAACATCTGCCCACAATTGGATTCCTTTCCAAGCATTCCTTGACGAAGGAGGGAAAGGATAAGTCAGAAGGGTAATTTAATGCTTATAGTTAAAACCTTGAAAAGGGCCCATTGTAAGAGGGAGAAGCTAAAGGGGCTGAATTAATAAACATGCAAAGTAACTGCTGGTTGGCCTTGTAAAGCAAATCCTGAGATTTATCTTTACACTGAGAAGTTTCAAAATTGCCAGTTTGTAAAATACAAAGGTTGTATATCATACTGGGAATTCAAGACTCTTTTGAAGAGCAGGGATGATCTGAAAGAGGTTGGCTGGGAAACTGAGGATGGAAGGAATGAGGAATTATGGGAGCGCTCTGGGCCCAGAGACCGGGGGTAGGGGTGGGGGTGAGGTGTGTTAGGCGGGTGGGAGGTGGGGAATGAGAGGGTGGGGGTGGGGGTGTGGGGGGACATGACAACAGACAGAATTACTAAATGTGGTCAGTGATCCTTGCCAGTTGTTTTAGTGAGCATTTCAAGAAAACTAGAGTAAAACTGATCTTTGGTGGGTGGTGGAGATTTCCACAACACAGGAAAATGTATTTCAACAATAGTTTGCTAAGACTTTGAACACAGGGTGTGGCAGGGGGAGAATGTCTGGAATTAAATGCATTTAAAACCTGAGTTGTGTACCATGGGTGATGATAGTCATTTAGATTCCCCTAGAGTCAGGCAAACTAGCTGTGAATCTGAAAACAAGATGGATATATTATTATCCTGACAACTCAAAATCTGGCAAGAGCTGGAAAACCATTCCAGCAGTAATGACAGAAATAGGTCAGGCTTAGATTGAGCCAGAGCTAAGTAACAAATATTTCTAGTATCTTATGCAAAACGCTATTCAACCATTCTTCTTTCAGTTCAGTGAAGCCTAGAAACAATAAGAAACAGTATTTATGTTACTTTGGTGGGAATTCAGGGAAGCCGTGAGGATGCCCAAAATCAGGAATATAGTTGGAGAAGATGGATTTTTGTTAGAATTCTTTTAAGTTCTGTCTTCAGAGTGACATAAACTTAATAAATTTTCCCAGGCTTGGAAACATTTCAGTCCTTAATAAGGTGATTTCTTCTCCTCCAATCCCCTGAACTAGTCTGTACCTCTCCTGAGACAATATTACATAAGCTGTGAGGAGGAATCTAGTGAGGGACTCCTAAAATGGGATATCCTGGCTTTGAAAAAGAGATACATGGAAACAAATAGTCATTCTGCTGCTGGTCACTGTCATGGCCTTGTGCGCTTGGGACTGGCGTAACAGTCTTGCAACCCTAAAGGGTTTTAGTCAAGGAAAAGTAAACCAAGTGACAAAAGCAGAGTAGAAAGATGGAAAGCATTCTTGATGCCATCAGCGCCGCTAGATCAACCAACCTGGAGCTCCCCATTTTAGGACTTACAAACTTTCTCATTATTTAAGCAATTTTGACTTGAGTTTTCTATTACACGCAGCTGGAAGTATGACAACTGATAAAAATATGTATTTGTGCACTTACACTCTTTATTAGATTTCATAGTCAACATCTTTGTTGTTATCCACAGTGCCTGCTACATACCAGGTGTCGATGAATGTTGATTCCCTAAAGAGGTGAATGTATGTATGGATAAATATATATATGCCCCATATATATTGACTGCATTCCTTAGCTCAGTGAATTGCATCATTATCCACCCAAGTGTGCAAACCAGAAACCTATTCTAGACACTTGACTATCCCTTTCTCCTCATAGCCAATAATCCATCTCCAAGTCCTGTTGATTTTGCTTTCTAGACTCATCTACATCAATTCACTTCTCTTCATCTCCACCACCATTCTATTTCAGGCTGTTGTCGTGTCTTAGCTGGACTAGTGTAAGCCTCCTAACTAGCTTCCTGGAGTTTCTCAAATATGTTCTCTACACTGCAGCCAAAGGGAATCTTTTCAGAATACTAAGTTCTTCCACCTGTCCTACCTTCATCCTGAATTTAAGGATAAAGAACAAAATCCCAAAATTCTTAAGATGCCAGCAAGACTTGCATGGTCTGGTGCCAACTATCCCTCTAGGCTACCTCTTGCCCTTGATACTTTAGCCAGACATGACTTTCGGCTCCTTGAATGTGCCTTGCTTTCACCTACCACAAGGCTTTGCACGTGCTATTTTGTTTGCTTGGCGGGCTCTTCCAATTTACTCCTCAACACAATCACTTACTATGTATGTTTCTTCCTGCATCTCTCAGCTCAGTCTTGCCTTTCCCAAGAAAACCTCTCCTCATCTCCCTGAGTAAGTCAGTTCTCTCTCTTGTACTTCCCTAACACAGGTACCTTTCAGTCATAGCCCAGGTGACCATCTAAACTGGAACACTTCTGAGAGCAAAAGGGGGTGCTATTAATAATTACACCAGAAAAATAGGTATAAACAAAGATTGTCCTGGATAAACTTGGACATTTGGTCACCCTATTCTTAATACTAATTATGTTGTAATTTTTGTTTATCAGTATATTCAAGTCTGCCTTCCCCAAATCTCTACATGGGCAGGGACCATGTTCTTCTTTCTGTTAACATTCCCTAGTATGGATTCAGTTGTGCCCCCTCCCAAGTATGTGTTGGAATCATCACCCCTGAAAGGAGCCCTGGTGATGCAACGGTTAAAGTGCTTAGCTGGTAACTGAAAGGTTGGTGGCTCGAACCCACCAATGGCTCCACAGGAGAAAGGACCTGGAGATCTGCTCCTTGGAAACCCTATGGGGCACTTCTACTCTGTCCTATAGAGTTGTGAGTCGGAACTGACTTGACAGCACACAACAACAACATACTTTTGGATGTTATACCATTTGGAAATAGGGTTTCTTTGTTATGTTAATGAGGCAATATCAATATAGGGTGTGTCCTAAACCTGATCACTTCTGAGTTATAAAGAGCAGCATAGACACAGAGACAAGTGATCACAAACTGGGGAAGATAGAAGCACACGAGAGGATCCCCAAGGAACCAAGGATTACAGAAGCTGAGGCAAGGATCTTCCCCTAGAGATGACAGAAAGCCTCTCCTTATAGCTGGTGCCCTGAATTTGAACTTCTAGCCTCCTAAACTGTGAGAAAATAAATTTCTGTTCTTTAAGGCCACCCACTTGTGGTATTTCTGTTATAGTAACACTAGGTAACTAAGACAACTCCCATGTCTAGCACAGCACCAGATTCAATAATAGACACTCAATGAATGTTTGTTGGAAGAACGTTGAAATTAATGAATTAAAAAAAAAAACCTGTTGCCGTCGAATCATAGCAACCCTATAGGACAGTGTAGAACTGCCCCATAGAGTTTCTAAGGGGCACATGGTGGATTTGAACTTCCAACCTTTTTGTTAGCAGCCATAGCTCTTAACCACTATGCCACTGGGGTTTCCAATTAATGAAAGTGATAACTCAATTCACATTTTCTTTTTCTATTAATTTGTAGTCTTCTTAGACCAGTATTGACGTAATGTGATGCTATACTCTTGTTTCTTATTTTTCAGTATCTGACTATTTTTCACAGCACTGCTTTATTGCTGACTCATTCATTCAGTGGACAAGCATCTATTGAACAGCGTCCCTGAGTGGCACAAATGGTTAAGCACCCAACTACTAACTGAAAGTTGTCTGAATCTGCCCAGAGGTGCATTGGAAGAAAGGCTTGGCTATCTGCTCCCAAAAGGTCACAGTCTTGAAAAGCCTATAGAGCACAGTTCTATTCTGCACGTACGGGGTCACCATAAGTCAGAATTGACTCGATGGCAACTGATTTGGTTTTGGGGTTTTTTGAGCCTTATTCTCGGTGCTGGGAATGCAACAGGAAGCAAGACTTAGTTCCTGCCCTCAAGAAACTCACAGTCCCATGAGGGAAATATTTAAAATCCTCTGAGATTCTAGATTACTTTTTATTAGTTATATTTATTGGTTAGTACCTAGCCAATCAGGGCCAGTCCTGGACATGAAAGAGACAGTTTGAGTTTCTTTATTTCCTTTTCAGTTATGTCATTTCCCCACTTCAATTCCAAGGTCAGTGCCCTCGTGATTTCGATTTCTTACTAAAACTTAGCTCAAGGAAACATTCAGCTACTTAGAGGTGTTTCAGGTTCTGGCAATATGTTAAAAATAATATTAATGCATATCAACTTGCAAGAAATAATGGAAATCTCTAAGTGCCTGAAATTAAGAGCTACAAGCTTAGAATCTGACCCTGAAGCTTCCCCATGGGTGGTTATCAAATTAAGTAATAACTAGTAGTTTGGGTTTCAACACACAATCAGCCCAGGGTATGAAGCTATGGGTCCTGTGAGACACTGAATAAGAACTAAGACCCCATAGTGAAGCTGGGATATTCACAGGATGTGCCCTCAGTAATGAGGGGCCTAGAAAAAAATCTACCCAGCTCAACAGGGAGATGCTGAGAAAGTCTGTTGTCCTGGGCTATGGAAGAGGAAAAAATTATTCCAAAAGAAATAAAAATCCTAGGTCTCCACCTTGTGCTGTATCAGAGTTAGAATGTACTAAGTATGTATTGGTTTGGGAACTGTCAAGATGAGAAATTTACATAAGAATTAGTCCTGGGATAGTGGTATCCCTGGAGTAGCTGGCAGAGCGAACAGAAAATCACTAGACCGCCCTGGATTTTCATAGGATGGTTTCCACTGAAGATGAGCTTACAACTCAAGATACAGGTATTAAACACAAGGAAAGGAACTCGGTAACCTCTGATAATAGCAGTATTACATGAAAAAGATGTCTTGGGTAGAATCTTCCATAAACAGATACTGAGATGGAGATTTGCATGCAGGAGGTTTATTAATGAGTGTTCTCAGGAACAACATCTTGGAGGGAGTGAAAGAAGTAGGATTATGCAAAAGGAAATGCATTGATACAGTTATAACACAGACCTCAGCTTTTCCTACAGGAATCTCTGGAGCTGCAATGGCTTTTAAGAATCATCCCAAGTTAAGACAATAAGACTGGGCCTTTATACCTCAGCGTTAGATTGGATTTTAAAAGCTAGCTGTATATTATGTAAAAATAGACACGCCTAAAAGATAATGGCACAGAAAGACTGAAAGTTAATGGGTAAGAAAAAGATTAGGCAAATTCTCATCAAAAGAAAGCCAATGTGAAAATAACAAGTGTTGGCAAGGATGTGGAGAAATTGGAACTCTCATCCATTGCTAGTGGGAATGTAAAATGGTGCAGCCGCTGTGCAAAACAGTTTAACAGTTTCTCAAAAAATTAAACACAGAATTACCATATGGCCCAGCAATTCCACTTCTAGTTACATGCCCAAAAGACCTGAATGCAGGGACTCAAATAGATATATGTACACCAGTGTTCATTGCAGTATTATTCACAATAGTCAAAAAGTGGAAACAACCCAAGTGTCTATCAACAGATGACTGGATAAACCAACTGTAATATAGCCATAAAATGGAATGTTATTCAGCCCTAAAGGGAAATGAAGTTCTGACACGTGCTACGACACAGATGAACTTTGAAAACATTGTGCTGAGTGAAATGAGCCAGACACAAAAGGACAAATGTTGTATGATTCCACTTATATGAAGTATTTAGAATACACATATGCATAAAGACAGAAATTTATTAGTGGTTACCAGGGACTGAGGGAAGAGGGAGACAGGGAGTTACTGCTTCAGGGGAACTGAGTTTCCATTTGTTGTTACTAATTGGCTTCAGGTGGGCACCAACTCATCACTGTTGCCCAGTGCTGCGCCACCTTCGTGATCTTTAGGGGATGAAAAACATTTGGAAATAAATAATGGTGATGGTTGCACAACATGGCAAATATAATTAATGTGACTGAATTGTACACTCAAAAATAGTTAAAATGGCGCACGTTTTGTTCAATATATTTCTCCACAATAGATTTTTTTTTAAAAAAGAAAACTGCTGTGACTATATTATATCAAACAAATTAGTCTTTAAGGCAAAAAGCATTTTTATGGCTAAAACCAAAACAAACAAACAAAAAAACCCACACCCATTGCCGTCGAGTTGATTCCAACTCATAGCAACCCTACGTTGTTGTTGTTGTTGTTGGTAGGTGCCGTCAAGTCTGTTCTGACTCATAGCGACCGTACGCACCACAAAATGAAACACTGCCCAGTCCCGTGCCATGCTCACAATCGTTGATATGCTCGAGCCCATTGTTGCAGCCAATGTGTCAGTCCACCTCGTTGAGGGTCTTCCTCTTTTTCGCTGACCCTGTACTTTACCAAGCATGATGTCCTTCTCCAGGGACTGAGCCATCCTGACAACATGTCCAAAGTATGTAAGACGTACTCTCACCATCCTTGTTTCTAAGGAGCATTCTGGTTGTACTTCTTCCATGACAGATTTGTTCGTTTTTTTGGCAGTCCATGGTATATCCAATATTCTTCGCCAACACCACAAATCAAAGGTGTCAATTCTTCTTCAGTCTTTCTTATTCATTTTTCCAGCTTTTGCATGCATAGGATGTGATTGAAAATACCATGGCTTGGGTCAGGCGTACCTTAGTCTTCAAGGTGACATCTTTGCTTTTGACCACTTTAAAGAGGTCTTTTCCAGCAGATTTGCCCAATGCAATGCGTCTTTTGATTTCCTGACTGCTGTTTCCATGGGTGTTGGTTGTGGATCCAAGTAAAATGAAATCCTTGCCAACTTTAATATTTTCTCCATTGATCATGATGTTGCTTATTGGTCCAGTTGTGAGGATTTTTGTTTTCCTTACGTTGAGGTGTAATCCATACTGTAGACTGTGGTCGTTGATCTTCACCAGTAAGTGCTTCAAGTCCTCTTCAATTTCAGCAAGCAAGGTTGTGTCATCTGCATATTGCAGGTTGTTAATGAGTCTTCCTCCAATCCTGAAGCCCCTTTCTTCTTCATATAGTCCAGCTTCTCGGATTATTTCCTCAGCATACAGATTGAATAGGTATGGTGAAAGGATGCAACCCTGATGCACACCTTTCCTGACTTTAAACCATGCAGTATCCCCTTGTTCTGTCTGAACAACTGCCTCTTGATCTGTGTACAGGTTCCTCATGAGTACAATTAAGTGTTCTGGAATTCCCATTCTTCTCAATGTTATCCATAATTTGTTATGATCCACACAGTACAATGCCTTTGCATAGTCAATAAAACACAGGTAAACATCTTTCTGGTATTCTCTGCTTTCAGCCAAGATCCATCTGACATCAGCAATGATATCCCTGGTTCCACATCCTCTTCTGAATCTGGCCTGAATTTTGGCAGTTCCCTGTTGACATTCTGCTGCAGCCACTTTTGAATGATCTTCAGCAACATTTTACTTGCGTGTGATATTAATGATATTGTTTGATAATTTCCACTTATGGTTTGATCACCTTTCTTAGGAATAGGCGTAAATATGGATCTCTTTCAGTCAGTTGGCCAGGTAGCTATCTTCCAAATTTCTTGGCATAGATGAGTGAGCACTTCCAGGTCTGCATTTGTTTGCTGAAACATCTTAATTGATATTCTGTCAATTCCTGGAGCCTTGTTTTTCACTAATGCCTTCAGTGCAGCTTGGACTTCTTCATTCACTACCATCACTTCCTGATCATATGCTACCTCCTGAAATGGTTGAACGCCAACCAGCTCTTTTTGGTATAATGACTCTGTGTATTCCTTCCATCTTCTTTTGTTGCTTCCTGCATTGAAACCCATAGGGTTTCCAAGTAGCGGCTGGTAGATTCAAACTGCTAACCTTTTGGTTAGTAGCCATAGCTCTTAACCACTGTGCCACCGGTGCTCCTTTGTGGATTAAGAAGGTCATTATTAAAATATATATAATATATATATATAAACAAAAAGCATTTACTGAATCGATATGCATTTAACAGCCTAGACTTAAAATATATCAACTCAGGGGCCGGTGCAGACTAAAGTGCTATATCTCTTGGGAGTTTTGCATTTTCATAAGGTTTAGTACCTCAAGAAAAACAGAAGAAATATAACAGAGTGGTTGTTGGTGATACAGTTTAATTCTAAGGGTTCAGAAACAAGGTTAATTTATAAATACACTGTGGAAAGTAATTAAACAGATTCTTTTTTTCTTTTTAAGTTTGTTTGCCAGGCACAGTTGTATTGATCAAAGTGAATTTTTGCTTACTGATACTAGGAAGTAAATCGAATAAATGAATTGTGGAATAGAGCTGAACTTTCATAAAGAAATCTAAAACCGGAGCCAATTGTCAAAGATTCCTGCACCGTGGTCAACTTTCCAGGTGAGTTTCTTGTGAAACTGAATCAATTTTTGAGAAATTTAGACTGGCTGACAGCTCTGTAACAGCGCCAAATTCTAGAAATAGAGAGAAATTTCTTTTTTGTATTAGTGTTGTATTTTTAAAAAAAATTTTGCTTAGCTGAGAAATTTTTCTTTTCTTTAATTAAAGTAAATCTCAGTGGCCTGTCTTGTACAATCACAGTGTCAATCAAAAGGGTCTTTCCTGCAGACAAAAATTCCAAGGGAACCACAAACCTCTAGTTTTCAATATCTGTTTCCAGAGTCAGAAATCTCTTCTCTCTTACATGCAGCTTCTTTCCCTTCTTTATGTCTCTCTGATTTTCTCACACATTCTTACTTGTGCTTTCTGAAATGAAAGTAAAAATGAATAAATTAATCAGGGTTTAAATCAGGAAGGATTTTGTAACTGGTAATACAGTAGTGACAGGATGAGGGGGTGGAGAGAGAGGAGGGAGGGGGGAAAGAGGGAGAGAGCCCCGGAGAAGCTGACCAGGAGGCTTTTTGCAGGGAGGGTAGGTCTTGGAGAGGAGGGTGATACGCTCTTGATGGCCTCACTAAAGGGGAGACTTGGCTGCTAAATTTGACCTTGCTACCAAGTAATTGATGAGATGTAACATTATCATCAGAATGACTGTAATGAGCTATAGATGCAGACTCTGCCTGTGGAGATTGCAGGCAAAATAGATTTTAAGGCAAAATGCATTATTCAGGCTAAAAAAGACTCATTACATAAATTCCTGTTAGGAAAGCTTTGGTGAGCTTATTTGATTATGATGAGCTCGGTTCTTGCACATCTGAAGTGCAGAAAAATTCAGTGGATTAAAAAAAAAAGGTGTCCTGAACTGGACTTGGTGGTGTGATGTCTGCACTTCAAGTCCCTTTGCCCTTGTCATCTTAAAACGCTGAATCAAGCGGGTCCCTCAGAGTCAGGTTCAACATCAAGTCCATTATTAGGCTCTGTCTTAATTACACTTTCGGTGCTCCTTCCCTAACGCTTGAAAATGCCAAATATTCTCCTGGTTGTGGTTTTAGAATAAATTACCTTCTTCATTTCTGCTTTCTTTGCATTCATTCTTGAGAGGTTTCCTTTGAAGAAGATTTTCGTGTTTTTATCTGCAATGCTCCGACGAGTCGTCTCATTTCTGATATGTGCTTTGCTTTATTAAATGAGATGTCAGTCATGCATGTTTGAAAAGCTCCGTCTCTGGAATTTTGGTTTACCCTTGTGCATGTTTTCATGGACTCCAGAAGCAATTCCCTGTCGTTTAATTTTTTTCTCTGTTTGGCAGCAGCCTTTCTCCTGGTGTCTGACTTTTATTGATTTATGGTAATAGATGACCAGACCCTTCTCTTCTGTCGTTTACCAGCTGACTTCGTTAGCTGAGGTTTCTGTAAAACTGGCACACAAGGTATAAGCACAGATAACCTTGTAAATTCAAAGGCTGGTGCTACTGAGTTAAAATTCTATAACCTCAAGGTGCTGGAACTTGACACTAATGGAAATTTAAACTTACAGCTGAGCACTTGATGTCTCCCACTGTGAATGGTTGCCACAAATCTAGGTTTTTGAACCTGGGCTTGTGATGCCTCTCGTTTTTAGGTCAGTGTGTATCAGAATGACACAGCGTGCTGATTAAAAATACAGACTTCTAGCCCTTTCCCCTGTAGATTGATTCAGTGGAGATGCAGGTTGGGCACAGGGATCTACATTTTAGCAAGCTCTGTGGGTGATTTGGATGTAGCCCACACTTCAAATTCCATGAAGCAGGCTGAGAAAGAGAACAGGAGCCCCTGACATCCAAGCTGGCCTTAATCTTGCTAGGAGCTGGCTGGACACTGACATCTAGCCCTGTTCTTCTGGTGAACAATTTCACAGAACATCAACATCAGATATGGCCACTCTGCAACACTGATGGATCAGGACAGAAACAAGACCACTCTGTAATCACGTGAGAACTCAGACAAAAAACAAGAACTATGTCCAAACCACAATACCAAACATCCCCCTCTCCCAGCTAATGTGACTGACTGATGCTACCTTCCAGCAGCCCTGGTAGCACAGTTGTTAAGTGCTCTGCAACTAACTGAAAAGTCTGTGGTTCAAGCCCACCAGCCACTCTGCAGGAAAAAGACGTGGCAGTCTGCTTCTGTAAAGATTACAGTCTTGGAAACCCTATGGGGCAGTTCTACTCTGTCATATAGGGTCACTGTTAGTTGGAATCAACGCGACAGCAATGGATTTGATGCTAACTTACCAAGTGCAGCTCTGTTGTTGTTGTTATTTGGTGCTGTCAAGTTGGTTCTGACTCATAGTGACCCTATGTACAAAGAATGAAACACTGCCTGGTCCTGGCCATCGTCACAATCGTTGTTATGCTTAAGCCCATTGTTGCAGCCACTGTGTCAATCCATCTCGTTGAAGGTCTTCCTCTTTTTTGCTAACCCTCTACTTTACCAAGCATGATGTTCTTCTCCAGGGACTGATCCCTCCTGACAACATGTCCGAAGTATGTGAGACGTATGGTGAAAGGGTACAACCCTGACACACACCTTTCCTGAGTTTAAACCACGCAGTATCCCCTTGTTCTATCCAAACAACTGCCTCTTGATCTATATACAGGTTCCTCATGAGCACAGTTAAGTATTCTGGAATTCCCATTCTTCGCAGTGTTATCCATAATTTGTTATAATCCACACAGTCGAATGCCTTAGCGTAGTCAATAAAACATAGGTAAACATCTTTCTGGTATTCTCTGCTTCCAGCCAGGATCGGTCTAAAATCAGCAATGATATCCCTGGTTCCACATCCGCTTCTGAATCTGGCTTGAATTTCTGGCAGTTCCCTGTTGATCGTCAATTCCTGGAGCCTTGTTTTTCACCAATGTCTTCAGTGCAGCTTGGACTTCTTCCTTCAGTACCATCGGTTCTTGATTATATGCTGCCTCCTGAAATGATTAAACATTGACCAATTCTTTTTGGTGCAGTGACTGTATTCCTTCCATCTTCTTTTGATGCTTCCTGTGTCATTCAGTAGTTTGCCCATAGAATCCTTCACTACTGCAACTTGAAGCTTGAAATTTTTCTTTAGTTCTTTCAGCTTGAGAAAAGCCAAGTGTGTTCTTCCCTTTTGGTTTTCTAACTCCAGATCTTTGCACATGTCATTATAACACTTTACTTTGTCTTCTCGAGACGCTCTTTGAAATCTTCTGTTCAGCTCTTGTAGTTCATCATTTCTTCCATTTGCTTTAGCTACTCCAAGTTCAAGAGCAAGTTTCAGAGTCTCTTCTGACATCCACTTTGGTCTTTTCTTAATTTCCTGTCTTTTTAATGACCTCTTGCTTTCTTCATGTATGATGTCCTTGATGTCATTTCACAACTCACCTGGTCTTCGGTCATTAGTATTGAATGCATCAAATCTATTCTTGAGGTGGTCTCTAAATTCAGATGGGATATACTCAAGGTTGTGCTTTGGCTCTTGTGGACTTGTTCTAATTTTCTTCAGTTTCAGCTTGAACCTGCATATAAGCAATTGATGGTCTCTTCTGCTGTCGATCCCTGGCCTTGTTCTAAGTAATGATATTTGGCTTCTCTATCGTCTCTTTCCAGAGATGTAGTCAATTTGATTCCTGTATATTCCATCTGGCAAGGTCCACATATAGTCGCCGTTTACGTCGTTGATATAAGATATTTGCAGTGAAGAAGTTGTTGGTCTTGCAAAATCCTTTCATTAGATCTCCAGCATCATTTCTTTCACCAAGGCCATATTTTCCAAGTACTGATTCCTCTTCTTTGTTTCCAACTTTCACATTTCAATCACTAGTAATTATCAATGTATCCTAATTGAATGTTCAATCAATTTCAGTCTGCAGAAGCTGGTAAAAATCTTCAATTTCTTTGTATTTGGCAGTAGTGGTTGGTGCATAAATTTGAATAATAATCATATGAACTGGTCTTCCTTGTAGGTGTATGGATATTATCCTATCACTGACAGCGTTGTGCTTCGGAATAGATCTTGAAATGCTCCGTTTGAGGATGAACGTGACACCATTCCTCTTCAATTTGTCATTCCCGGCATAGTAGATTTCTTAAGCTGGGTTCTCTAGAGAAGCAAAACCAGTAAAGTGTATAAATATATATATAGAGAGAGATTATATCAAGGAAACAGCTCACACGATTGTAGAGGCTAGAACGTCCCAAGTCCGTTGATCAGGGTAGAGGCCTCTCCCAAGTCACACAGCTACAGAAGCTGGCAAGCCCAAGATCAGAAGGTCGGAGAGCAGGGCTCTCACTCACAGGCTGTGCAGATCGTTGAATCCCAGGTTTGGCAGATAAGCTGACAGCTCAAGTCCCAAGAGCGGGAGATGAGACGATAGGAAGCAGCCGCAGGATCCAGAGAGAGCAAAAAGCCAGAACGTCTGCTTATATACAGATGCAGGCCACACCCCCAAGGAGACTCCCTTTCATCTCATTGGCTACTCACAGTATATTCAATCATGGGAGTGATTACATTCTTATGGAGTGGATATCAGCCTTGCTTTAGGACTTTAGGACTGAATCATTTAAGAAGAAAAGGGGAAGGGGCAGGGGAAGAGCTTCTTTTCTGTTGTTTTTAACACCTTCTCTGACATAACAAAGACACAGGGTAAAGAAACAGAAGGGAATGTTTGCATTCACAAAGACAGTTTGGTGCTTCTTGACCTGAAAGTGAGGATGGTGAGATTTTGTCTCACATATTTTGAACATGTTATCAGGAGAGACCAGTCCCTGGTGAAGGACATCACGCTTGATAAGGTAGAGGGTCAGAAAAAAAGAAGAAGACCCTCAAGGAGATGGACTGACACAGTGGCTGCAACAATGGGCTCAAACACAGCAACGATTGTGAGGATGGCGCAGGACCAGGTAGTGTTTCATTCTGTTGTACACAGGGTCACTATGCGTCTGAACTGACTTGATAGCACCTAACAACAACATATATGACCTGGAGTATGTAGGAACATTATTCCCACATTTATTTACCCTGAAAAAGCACACTGTCACCAAAAGACAGTGATTACATTTTCATTTGGAGCTCCCTCAGCATTTAAATATTCAATTTCTATAATTGTCAAGATAACTTATTGATTGATAATATTTTTTTATTTCTTTTTCACGTCATTCCCTCATTAGTACAGAGTTCTTACCTGCCCCATCTCGTGGTACTTAGCTCTTTATGTATTTTTGATAGACTCTTGAAGGCCTGACACACATTGTTATGAGCTAATCAGTGTGAGGTTATAAGTCAGACAGAGTTCTGAATGAGTTCAGATCACTAATGTATCAGCTATATAACTTTGAGCAAGATGTTAATCTTCTTAAGCCTGTTTCTTCAACTGTAAAACAAATGACAATATCTACGCTTTACTTTGTTATAAGAATCAACACAACATATATGTAAAGTACCTGCCACATAGTAAAGCAGTGTGTAAATGACCATTCCTATTACTTCCACCTCCTTGGCAAAGCCTCCTATGTGAATGTATGTGTGTTTGTTCATTCATTTTCCTTTGAATGGGAAGAACTTGAGGCGTGCAAAAATTGATCAATAATAATAGTACTGAAAACCTGAAATTTTACCTAATTTCTCATTTGACTTTAAATAAATTGGTTACCTTTTTGTTTGTTTTGCAGAAGTCTTCAGACCACTGAGCATTACTTGGACTTCCCTAAAGAATTTGGATCTTGACAGTTGCAGCACTGTCCTAAGGTCTTTGACCCTTATCCTGTGGAATTCTCCCTGCAGGCAACACAAATTCATGAGAAAGGGAAGGCAGAAGCATTAATTTCTGTCAATGTGCCTCATCATATGCTCAATTTACCAACAGCGTATCCTGCCACCTACTCATGTGAAAGTCCTCCCAGGTCCTGGCTCGCTTGCCTCACTCTCAACCACTTTTTGTTGAGCTGTGGGGATTCCCTGTTTCTTCCGCATTTCAAAGACCATTCTGGGACAAGCAGAACTTGAAATCCTGTAAAGAATTTATTGGTCCAGTCTGCCCCAGTTAGTTGAAAACTACTTGCCATATAGTGAAGCATTTTGTAGCCATATTTGTGGCTATATTTGTAGCCCTATAAAAATATCCTGTGGTGTCCTGCTTTGCGTTCTTGTCTTTGACCACTTTTGTAGAAGCTGTACTTCTCCTCCGTTATTTTATTGTAATTTTGTAGTGTAAAACCCTTCCTCTGATTACATGGACGCCTAGTGCAGGGTGAAGCATAGTGTGTGTCTCTCATGATGAGCTGGAACTTGTTATCCTGGCCCCCCGATACCAGCGTAGAATGGGAAACTGCACTTGTGTAATCATTAGAGTATAGACCATGTAAGAGGGGTATACAATGTTTTCCTTTTTAGGGGGTTTAATTAAAATCATTATTTAAAAATAAGCATCATGACAACATCACGGTTGGGCTCTTTTCAAATGGTGAAACACCTATGAGAATTCAGGGTTCTATGAGAAAATGCCTCTTCTTGGCTCATACATGCATGTTTGCTGGGCTCAAAAATTTAAAGACGTCTGTTAATCTTCTTGTAATGGCTGCTCTGATTATTTTCTCGTTGTCTAAAAATGAAAGAAATATCAAAATAACTTAATATTTTAAAATATAGTAAAGGGTCATTGTAAGACGTTCTCTTTTACTCAGTAAGGATTAAATAACCAAGTCTATGTGTTTTATTGCTGATTTCTACTATTAAAGCAAGTACATATAAGCTGAGCTGATTGCAATATAAAGAATTATTCTCTTGGGTCCTACTTGTATTCATTCTCTTTCTACATTTTAAAAACCCATTCACAATTACTCTGCGGTAGCACCAGGACTTAGCACGTGCCTATTATCTTCTCATATTCCATTGCCATCTTCCAAAATCACCCATGTGCGTGTGGGTATGTATACACCCGCCCACACTCACCAACACATATATACACATGCAAGCACTTACAATGGCATCTAAGCATATTTACCCATAATTACATTCTAGGCACTTTATCGAACACAGATTATTTTTGCATTCATTGTGGAACCTGCAAAGAATCCACGGTAATGTTTGGAGCCTGAAAGCAAACTGTAATCTTATAAACAGTGAGGTGAAACTCAGAGGCAGCAGTCTTTTGATATGCAGCGTAAGTGAAATGCTGCATCATATAAAATGATGGCGCTATTAATCCTACAGCACTGGTGGTGCCCAGCCCCACCCCCCCTTCACTATTGATACCAACACCATTGTCTTCTGGCTTTAAACTTCATCAGTATGCAAACGGAGTGTCACTATGATGGGTGGTAACTTGGTTGGATGCACTTTCTACGTTTCTGGCAAATGAGTATAATTATTTTCAGAGCTGTGGGCAACTCATGCATGTTTTATCCTCCATCTGGACCGGCACGGTACACAATAGTGATAAAAGATGATTTTCCCCCTTGGATGTTCACAGGCCATCATCGACACAGTCCTGATGAAATGGCCATGTATCCCCTAGCAGTTCTATATCTGCCACAGCTTGACAACAAAATTATTTCCCCATAGTACTAAAACACTTCAAATATTCAAGCCCTCTGTGCATATATTTGTGTTTTGAAGCATTCAGTGTTAACATAATGTGGTAATTTATAAACTGACAAATTAACTATGGAGAAATCACAGAGAGGCCTTATGAGGTCTGCAAAGCAGCAGAAAAGAAAGCAGAAGCTTTTTGCGCTCTGTAATAATAATAATCCTATCAACTGTCGCAGATTGCCCGGCCTCCCATTGTTAGAGCCGCCAGCTCTAAAGCTTGCTTACTGTAGGTGATTCCGCCCGAGATGCCTCGTCTGCCTCAAACCAAGAGGCTGGGGCTCGGGACTTACTGTGCCATCCCTCTCTGGGGCTGGGGCTCATGGGGGAAAGGGCACCAATAAAAAAAATGCAAGTTGCCCATATTGATCACTGAGAGCCAGAAACAGATGTGTGGCATGGAATTTGGGGAATGCGAGATTTGCCTTCAAGACAGAAAGTGAATTTAGGACTGGCAAAATTAATAACAGCAAAACTGAGATTATGCATGTGAAAGGAAGCTCTGCCTCCTTTGTTGCATGGTTATAAAATCATTTTAATGATTAAAATCCATCATCTCGCTAGCCTGCTTTAGCAAATGCTGGCGATCCTTCCAGACCCACTATTGATTCTCAGACAGACAACTGAATGGAGGCTGCATTCATCAAAGGACGCAAAAGAGCACATTTTCACTTTTATTGTATTAGCTTAATTCTCTTTCAGAAGAATTAAAGACTAATTTTGCTAGACCAAAGGGAGAGTCTGTGTGTCTTCTGCTGCCCCCATCTGTTTAATGTGTAGATTCTTAGAAGGCAGAATTAATTATTTTTAGAGGCTAGAAAGTCTTTACAAATTCTTTGTAAAAATGCAGAACATTCCTTCATGATATGCCAAACCAGCCTCCCTTCCCTCCTCTCCCGCTGCACCCTGATCTCCACTCCACCTCCCCCAGTCTCTCCATCCACACACACAGGCGCACTTGCTCTCTTAGAGATTCACACATGCATGCGAAGCACACACACACACATACACACAGGCCATCCTTTAAATGGTATGTACCATGCTACGCGGCCTACCAAACATCAGACACTCTTTATCAGCAGTTGTGCCAGGGTCTCCATGGCAACAGTATAATAGATTTGCCCTTATTCAATCCCAGAGGCCACATTGAAGCGCAATGCAAAATTTGCTGGGGCCTGAATTCCTTTCAAGCCATGGCTCATGTGTCAGGAAACAAGTCAATGCACAGACAGCACCGCATGTAAAGATGGAAAGGAACCTTTTCTCTCCACTGCTGTTTGCTCACAGTGACATTCAGAAGCTCAGACCCTTCTAGATCTCATTTCTGTCTCGTTTTCTCGTTATTAATTCACTTCTTTGGGTGGAGAGGCACGTGGGGGAGGGGAGCGCCATGCTCTGCAATAATAAACCGCCAATGAAAGTGCAAAGCAAGCTGCATGAAAACGAAGCACCTCAGCCTCCAAGCTTAGATAGGATTCAACATGGCTGAAGCCCACCACAGCTGCAGACAAAATTCGAGGGTTTGACACAACTCAGTCCAGCGCAGGGCTGAGCAGCCTAGCCAACCTCCTTGCCCCAAACTGGAGTGGTATTTTGTAATACTCTAAGCAACCTTCCCCAGGAAAGGAGAGAGGCAGAAGAATGGACACAGGCCCTTGTCCTAAAGCCACTCTCGGCACGCAGAAGGAATTCCCCGGAGCTCACACCTGAAGTACATTGTGGCTAAAACAAGCACAGCTTAAAAGTTAAACAATCATTTGTTTCAGGTTTATTTTAATCATTAGCTTTGGGATTTACAAGATGATTACTTTGTGGGTTAATTATTTTCTGTGCTGTGGCTTTCCAAACCTAATTGCTCAACTTCATTATTGTAGATAGCGATCCATAGCTGGTTCCTCAAAATTACCTGTCCAAATATTTTCCCTTTTGATTGTCATGGAGAATTTGTTACTTTTTTCTCTGACTTTGTGTAAATGACTTGGTTGGGAGATGTCTGTGTGATTTGGAAGATGAAATGAAACTGTAGCTATTAACCAGCATGTGATAAAACTCAACTGGAAATACTATTAGGGTCTGAGAGAAGCCTTTTCTGGGCCTTTGCCCAGGTGAAACCTGATTAACTTCAGGCCAGTGGTGCTCACACTTAATGTGCGTAGAAATCACCTGGAGAATTGCGAAAACGCAATTTCTTGAACCCCATCCCCAAAGATTGCGATTCAATAGGTTGAGGGGTACGGCATAATTTGCTTTCTAACGAGCTCACAGGTGATGCCGATGCTGCTGATCCATAGGCCATACTTAGAGAACGCTGCTTTAGGCCAGTCTCCATGAGTAAACTTTCCTAAACCTCTGACTTAAAGTTTATTTTGCTGTTTAATTTCAACTTCAATGGTTCTTGAAGGGCATTACTTTTTATCCTAATATGCTTATTACCCCCCTTCTCTAGTGGATCAAACCCACACTTTCACCCAGCCTCTGGAAAGCAGCAGAGAAGAAAAAGTGTCAGGGGATCAGGATGTATCCTTAGGACTAGCACTAGGCCTGCCAAATATGAGGACTTGATCAGTATATTTTGAATGAATAATAAGTGAATAAATATGATATAGTTTCAAAGCTTCCATACTTCATGGAAGAGATCTTAGTCACAATATATATCCATGATATATATATATACGTATCAATGAGATTATATATATTTATATATATATATACATATGTATATATCTTAATGGGATGGATTAACACAGTGGCTGCAACAATGAACTTAAGCATAACGACAATTGTGAGGATGGTGCAGGACTGGACAGTGTTTCATTCTGTTGTATATAGGGTCTCTGTGAGTCAGAATCTACTTGATGGCACCTAACAACAACAACATATATGGTATATATTTATATGTGTATATGTATATATGAATATATATATACCACAGCCTACAGCCTTCAGTATGGATCACACCTCAACATAAGGAAAACAAAAATCCTCACAACTGGACCAATAAGCAGCATTATGATAAGTGGAGAAAATATTGTCAAGCATTTCATTTTACTTGGATCCGCAATCAATGCCCATAGAAGAAGCAGTTGGGAAACCAGATGATGTATTTCATTGGGCAAATCTGCTGCAAAAGACCTCTTTAAAGTGTTCAAAAGCAAAGATGTCACTTTGAAGACTAGGATGTACCTGACCCAAGCCATGGTATTTTCTATCACCCTATATGCATGCAAAAGCTAGACAATGAATGAGGAAGATGGAAGAAGAATTGGTGTCTTTGAATTATGGTGTCGGTGAAGAATATTGAATATACCATAGACTGCCAAAAAAAACTAATAAATCTGTCTTAGAAGAAGTGTAGCCAGAGTGCCCCTTAGAAGCAAGGAAGTTGAGAGGTTGTTTCATGTACTTTGGACAGGTTATCAGGAGGGGACCATTCCCTGGAGAAAGACATCATGTTTGGTAAAGTAGAAGGTCAGCAAAAAAGAGGAAGACCCTCAATGAGACAGATTGACACAGTGGCTGTAACAATGGACTGAAGCATAGCAATGATTGTGAGGATGGTGCAGGACCAAGCAGTGTTTTCGTTCTGTTGTACATAGGGTTGCTATGAGTCAGAATCAACTCGACAGCACCTAACAACAACAACAACTATATATACGGAGCCCTGGTGGCGCAGTGGTTAAAGTGCTGGACTGCTAATTGAAAAGTCAGTGGTTCCGAAACACCAGCGGCTCCTCAGGAGAAAGATGTAGCAGTCTGCTTCTGGAGAGATTTACAGCCTTGGAAACCCTATGGAGTTGCTATGAATCAGAATCGACTCAACTATATATATTATACACATATACCTTATTTTAGTTTTATAAAGTGGCATATACATTTTGGTGGTGGGATCAATTAAATAATACTTGAACTCCTCCTGGGGAGCTGGAACGATAGGATGAATCACTGTACAGGCAGTCCCCAGGTTACAAAAGAGATCTGTTCCTGACTGTGACTTTAAGTAGAATTTGTAGGTAAATTGGAACAGGTGCATATGGTTCTTATTTAGCCTTTAGTGCAAAAAAGGCTCAAAGCCGTTTCAATGATTTCAAAGCTGCACATGCAGCAAGTGAAAGTGACTGTGATGAAGAATTTGTTGTGAGTGGGGGTTGGATCAACTGTTTCAAAGTGAGGGCAAATTTACGTAACGTTAAAGGGCAAGTAGGAGTTGTCTGTAAGTCAGGCTTTCCTAACCCGGGGACTGCCTGAATTAAACAAAAATCCTTTTACAATTAAAAACATTACTCTTTAATTTCCTATTTTTGTAAGTTTAGACTTTTCTGTAATTTCTTCAAGCAGAGAATACTACATTTTCATTTTAAGAATCACCAGCTTTATTTTTTTACTCAACAAAAGTTTGCATTTCTGCCTGATGTTTTAAACCTGAAATCATAATCCACTTCTTTTCATTTCCTGATTCTGCTGATTTGACCCTAAAATCTGGGCCTTTTTAACAAGTAATCAGTCTTAGCAACAAAAAGATGTTGAGCCAATAGCTCATAACACTAACTTCAGATGATTCTGGTCACTTTGACCAGTGTGTGATTACCTGTGCTAAGCAAGCTATGCACAAGAAAACGACTAGGGGTGGGGGGAATAACTGAATCAATGTGATCTGCTTGGTGAATAGAGGTCCCTGGGTGGCAAAAATGGTTCAAACCCACCCAGTGGCTCTGAGGGAGAAAGAGCTGGTGATCTGTTCCCATAAAGATTACAGCCTAGAAAACCCTATGGGGCAGTTCTACTCGGTCACATGAGGTTTCCATGAGTTGAAATTGACTTGATGGCACCTAACAACAACACAAACCCAGCCACACTTCGGAAGAAAGGCCTGGCAATCAGCTTCTGTCAAGATTAGAGCCAGGAAATCCCTATGGAGCACAGTTCCATTCTGTAACACATGGGGTCAACTCGATGGTAATGGGTTTGGTTTTTAATTTGCTCTGTGAATTACCTAACCTAAAGTGAATTCATGATAAGGTAACAGGCAGTGTTCTTCACCACACTTTGCAGAGAGCCTTCAGTTCAGAGATTTTTCTCCCCAAATAAGGCCAAGGGCATCAGAGTGGGGAGCCTCTTAGGCTTGAATCCTACAGGGCCCTGGCTGCCTTCCCAGCAGGGGAGGTGCTGTGGGGACAAAAGAAGAGCTAGCCCCTCTCCCCCACCCTGCCCCTTGCTTCAGCCCTCACACAGCATCATCCCACGTTGACAGGTGAGAAATAAAACTCCCCTGAAATGAATCCAAACACAGAGAATTATAGAATTATGAAACTAGATCTTTGAGCAGGCAGGACTTGATGCTTTCTTTTGCCAGAGAAGGACAGTAAGGCGCTGAGGTCGATCCCAAGGTTGTGCAACTTGTCAGTGATAGAGGTAGGACATGAGCCCAGCGCCTGGACTCAGGCGGAAGTCCCCCGCACAGCTACACATGCTATTCCAGCCTACTTTGCTCTCCAGGAAGGGGGCCTGTCACACTGCAGCTAGAGGAGAAGTCCCCCTCCCATACACGCCACCCCACCAAGGCCCACCTAAAAACATGCAGAGTGCTATTAACAACTTCGAGTTCAACACATGTTTATTGAGCACCTGCTATGTGCCTGGTGCTGTACTGCTCTGACAGCTCCGGAGTGAATATGACCCAGCATTTTATTACAAGCAGCTACAACCAGGGAAGTCTGATTTTCATCACCTTACAATAGCTGTCTCCTCTGTGATGCTTTGCAAACTGGGGTATGCCCCAGCGTCCCTGGAGCCACAGATTAAACTGGCTGTAACTTCCTGAAGTCTCCATTTTCCTTGTTTATAATTACTGTTTCCTTCATTTTACGATATACATTTTTCTTTTTCACATTTTGAGCTTCTGAAATCTGGATGGATGCCTCTCACCCTTAAAGTGTGCACTTAAATAGATAGTGGTCCTCTCCCCACCCCCCACCCCCGATATAGATTGAGCTGCATGTTAGAATGATCTCTTAGAATAGAGGAACTAAAGGAATTTAAAATGTTATTTCTATGTGAAACATTTCAGACGACTTCACAATATATCAGTTTTAGGTACTTTTTTAAAGATAAAACACACAAGACTTTAAAAAGTCTCTCCCATGTGGAAGACCCTTCCTGAAGGCACCACCCTAGAGTCCCTGAATTTGGGCTTTTGGCTGCTCTGCCATTAGGGTTCTTCAGGGGACACTGAGAGGTGCTGGTTTAGATTATGCCACGTTTTTAAACGCCAAGGTGAGAATGGTAAAATTCCTGAAGGAAGACCATGACGCTGAGTGCTCCAGTCAGAATCTGGAACCTGAAAACAATGAGGCAGGAAAACTTTTAGATGATCTGATTCATTTTCATTTTATAAACATCCTATCTGCATGGGACTATTTTAGCTGTTGCTGCGCTCTTGGCTCTTTTAACCACTCCAAAGAAAGTTGGTCTAAATTTTCCTGTCACATTGTTGTGTTCTTCTGCCTTCCCCTTCCTTACCAGCAGCACAAACTTTGGGCCCTGCCTCTTCCCACTGTCCCGTCCGGCCACCTGTGCAGCCCTGCGGCCGGCTGTAATGACCAGCAGAACGTGCCTTCCTTGCCAAGTGGAGCAGGCGCTCTGT
The DNA here is from genome assembly GCF_000243295.1 of Trichechus manatus latirostris. Classification (NCBI taxonomy): domain Eukaryota; kingdom Metazoa; phylum Chordata; class Mammalia; order Sirenia; family Trichechidae; genus Trichechus; species Trichechus manatus. The sequence continues at coordinate 21,736,754 of NW_004443965.1, forward strand.
GGGCCATTGTTCCGTGGGGACACACTGACGTCCCCTTCCCTGCCCCTACAGGACACCCGTCAACAGCTGTGAAAGGCTTCCCGTCCTGGCCAACATAAAAAGAAGGCCTGGAAAGTCGCTCCTCGAAGCATCGGTTCAGAGGTCACCGCAACCAACCGAACAATAAGGGATTATTCAACGGCCCCGATTCATTTTCCTCTACTCCTCCCCACTGTTACCCTTCAGAGAAAACTAATTTGCAGAAAAATAGCCCCTGCCAGCTAACTTCTTCTCTTAAATGTAGGATGACCCCGAACTCTTGTCTCAGTGGGTATCAGTTCTCACAGTAAATGCACAAGTGTTCTGAAAAAGCAGTCTTCTCCTTTAAAAGCCCCACCCTACTTTTTCTGCCCTCAGTGTGCGGAGGAGATGCTTTCTTTTCCTTTTATTCCCCGCTTCTGTTTTTAACATGTGTGCTGAAATTGGCACTTTCTCTTTGCAGTTCACTCCCTTCCTAGTATTAATGTAGGCAGCAGTGGAGAAATGTGCGCAATTTTTCCAGTCTCTGCACTCGGCGAACCCACCGGTGATGGATTAAACGTAACAAGCTCTACCTTACATATCACTATTTAAGTGAAGCGGCCGCGCCGGCTGGTGATGCATGGTGTGATCCAAAGCACCCGGCGCGGGCAGGGGGGCCAAGGCTGCCTTCACTGTTGTCTGAGTAAATAATGGGGCTAAGGGCATTTGGTGCAAATGAGACTCCTCTCGAACACATCCACTGGTTTATCTCAAGATTTTTCTTTGTCAGGAAGCCTTCTCTCTCTTTCCTCTCCGGAACCCCGCCAGTGTGGTCTGCCTTGGTTATCTGGGGGGAGGAGGAAAGGTCTCGGGGAGTTCAAGACTTTGTAACTAATATTGAATGCCAGAGAGAGTGGATGCCAAGGTCGGGCTAAGAATAAAGAAAACTGATTGGGAGGTCAGCGTCAAAATGTGAAAGGCCCTTGAATGCTGCCAAAATATTTTCATTATCGCCGTTTTTGTTATGGAAAAGACCAGGCCCCGTTGAAGGAGAGTAAGGAGTGAGAGGTGAGGCTGGAGATAGGGAATCTTAGAAAACTAAGGGAATCCGAATTCTGTGATTTGGAGTTGCTGGGTGGCACAAATGGTTAAGAGCTTAGGCTACTTAATTGAAAAGTTGGTGGTTCAAACCCACCCAGAGATGCTTTGGAAGACAGGCCTGGTGATCTGCTTCTGAAAGTCTTGAAAACCCTACAGAGCAGTTCTGCTCTGCACACAGGGGGTTGAACCTCAACAACAGAAACAAATCTATGATTTACTGGCATTGTGTTTCCCTAGTCTCTTTGCCTAGCCCTTGTATAAATATGCCAAAGGACAAGCATTGATAATGATGCCTTTTCCCACAGAACCAGGCAGTTCTGGCTGGGATCTGAAAGCTCTCTCCTGGTGCAGAGAAGCTGGATACAAGTCCTTCTAGTTCTATTTACAAGAGTCAGCGATTTCATGCATCACTGTGATTCTACTTTTCGCCCAGGCCTACAACATAGCTACAACGCGGGGCTGTATATTTTAACAAAATCCTGTTATTATTGGAGCTCTGACCCGATTTTGTTTCTATATTCTGAAGCCGAAAAGACTACAGTGGCATGAAATTAGCAACACATTCTGCTAGTGTGTTAATTGTGTGAGAGTTTTTGGCAGGAGACTCTCTTAGCACAACACAGAATTTATTTTTTCTTTAAATTTGGTAGTGATTTCATATCGTGTTTAAAGAGAGGCACCATGGCTTAAACCACTCGGGATTTACTGTACATTCAGGAAAAGGAAAAAATCTGCCTAATGCATTGGTGCAGAAGGAATTATGTAATTTTTTTTTTTTTTTTCTACTTAGCAGGGAAGCTGCTAGCATTGGTTTCTAATTTGTTATGAGAAACTGGCATTCTCGGGCAGTGGTTTGGGACGTCCATGGGCCCCAGTGCGGTATCCAAATACCAGCTGTATCTGGCCAGTAGCTGATTACCTACTTTGATAGAAGCAAACACACGTGAAAAACTGGAAGTCAAAATCTCCCAGATCAAAGGGGCTGTTTTTCTCGAATTTATAGCCCTTCTGAATTCCCGGAAGACCAAAAGTGGCACTGTGTGAACATGGTTGCCCCCCATAAATACGTGATTGCTGTTGTTGTTAGGTTGAGTCGGTTCTGACTCATAGTGGCATTATGTATATCATAATGACATGCTGCCTGGTCCTGCACCATCCTCACAATTGTTGCTATGCTTGAGCCCATTGTTGCAGCCATTATGTCGGTCTATCTCGTTGAGGGTCTTCCTCTTTTTTGCTGACCCTCTACTTTACCAAGCGTGATGTCCTTCTCCTGTGATTGGTCCCTGCTGATGATGCATCCAAAGAAAGCAAGACAAAGTCTTGCCATCCTCACTTCCAAGGAGCATTCTGGCTGTACTTCCTCCAAGACTGATTAAACGTGTGGATGGGGAAGCAATTCCTAGAAAGGAGAAGGCTGAGCAGACAAGCCAATAGGCATATCCTACAGAAGAAGATGGACTATTATCCTTATCTTAGGGGGCAGAGGCAACTTTGAAAGAAGAAAAAGGTAAAATAATGTTTACTGAATACTTACAATATATGAGCCATTATACTGGCTTGCATATATATCATCTCATTAAACCCTGGCCATACAGGGGTAGTTCAATGGTAGAATTCTCTGCTTCCACGCGGTAGACCGAGGCTTGTTTCCCAGCCAATGCAAATCATGCATACCTACTACCTGTCGGTGGAGGCTTGTGTGTTGTTATAATGCTGAACAGATTTCAGCAGAGCTTCCAGACTAAAACACACTAGGAAGAAAGGTCTGGCCATCTACTTCTGATAAGTCAGCCGATGAAAATCCTCTGGATCACAACAGTACAATCCCATTGTGTTTGGGGTCACCATGAGTCCGGGATCAACTCAACCGCAGATAACAACACCACCACATTGGATAAGCGATTTCCGCTCACCCTGAAATCAGCAGCACTCTGACCCGTTTCTCCCTGACTCCTGGCCTCTTGCTCGTCTCCTCTCCCCCCACTTCCCTCCTTTCGCAGTTCTCCCAACACTAAGCTCTTTGCTGAGAAGTGCTGGGCTTGCCCTGGCCTGCTGCTAGCTACTTCTCTGCCCTTCACTGTTTGGCTCAACTCAGCAGATCAAAACAGGACAGGTCAGCGTTCTTCTGTAACAAGTCTTTCTCCAGAATAGGCCACGGCCAGAATTTAATTCATGGTATGTAGCAGACACAGGCCGGAACTCAAATCCCAGCTATCCCTTGCTGTGCCCTTGGCAGATTATTCCCTGATTCTCAGTTTCTGACTCTGTGAAATGTATAGTTGTACTTTGGGCAAAGATTAAACCAGTGGTGGATGTAGAGCTCATAGTCCTGTGGCTGGCTCATGGCTGTGTTAGGTCCCTTTGCTTCCTGTCGCCACAGTCTTGGTGTTTACGTCTACTGAACCCATATTAGGTGACAGTCACAATGCTAAGCTATGCAAAGATAGAGATGTCCTGGAGGTACTAGGAAATAGGACCATCAGTTGCCATCAAATCTATTCCAACTCATGACAACTTCATATGTGTCAGAAGAAAACCATGCTCCACAGGGTTTTCAGTGGCTGATTTTTCAGAAGTAGATCACTGAGCCTTTCTTGCAAGGTGCCTCTGGATGGACTCAAACTTCCAACATTTCTGTTAGCAGCCAAGTATGCTAACCGTTTGCACCACCCAGGGACTACTGCGAAGGACACCTCATATAGTTCTCACAACAACCTGGAAGGGGAGATATGACCATCCTCCTCTTACAGATAGGAAATCTGAGACTAGACAAGGGAAACCACACAGTGAAGGGCAGAGCCTGAATTTTACCTTGATTTGTCTGATTCCAAAGACTCCTTTTAACTCAGTGGTTCTTAACCCTGGCTATCTGGGGAACTTTTTAAAACACTGATACCAAGATATCTACCCAGATTAATTGAATGGCGGTGTGGTTGAGCATCTTTAGCCTTTAAGTCACATGAGGAATCAATCTAATAAGATGCTCAGTAAGTGATGAAGCCACTGTCTTAATTAGGCTCCACTACCTACCCTACCTACCACTGCCCATGCCCACAAACTAGAGCTTCTTAACTAGCAGAGGAATTTTAAATTTTGACTGCTCAACAACGATGAGAGTAGTAGTCACCATTTATTAAGCATTGGACTTCCAGTTTCCAGTCTGGCATGTAAGGAGCCTGGAAGTCATCCTTCCCATCCTCACAATAAGAAAAAAACTGAAAAGGTGGAAATCAACAGATCCATCAGAGAATTGAGGTCACAGAGAAAACCACTGCCCTGAAAGCTGCAGAGACAGACAATTACAGAGAATCGCTGCACCCACTAAGGCATCCCTATTGCATCAGGTAGGAACACTTAAAGGGCAATTGACTAATTGCTGGAGACTGAATGTGGACAATCTGAGAGAGAAAAACTCCTGGAGACCCAGCCTTCGGAAAGATTCACTTCCAGAAATTGTCAACCTTGGAGAAAAATCCACTTCTACTTCCCACAGGGGGTGTAGAAAAGTAATCATATTAAAATAGTGCTCTGTTCTCTTTGACAACTGCCTAGCCTCAAGGGAAACTGTTTTCCCAGGGCCATTTATGGAGGACCTACTATGGGCTGGGCACCTTCTATCTGATCCTCATAGCAACCATGTAGAGATTAAATGTAGTCAATTTTCCTTGTCCAAAGAACTCATAAATAATTGACTGTCTGGTACATATAAGCCTTCAGCAAATAGTATCATAATGTCATCATCATCACCATCATCCTCTCCTGAAGCCTCACAGAAGCCTCCAGCCCTGTCACTCTGCCTCTAAACATCCCTGGAATCTGTCCACTTCTCACCATCCCTACTGCCACCACTTTACCCTGAATGCCCATCTCTCACCTGGACAGCTGTGATAGGCTTCTAACAACTCCCTGCATCCAACCTCATCCTCTTCCAATCTGTTTTCTACAAAAATACAAACACAAATATTTAACCTTCTCCGGCTGTAAAATGGTGATAACCACAGGGCCGTTGTAGAAGTTTGTGTAGGTTGAGGCTTTCATAAAATCACCCCATGGAGGGGGCAGGTAGGTGCTGAAATCCTCTCCCTGTTCTGTTTGGCAAACCCCCAGACTACATCAGCCCTGAGAATGGGCACTTTTTTGTGCTTCCTTGGGCCCAGAGTGTGTGTATGGTTTTGTAATAGCAACTGCCCTGAAACTGAATGCACCTCACTGTGTTATTGAGCTGGATAAATGTGAACGTTTAAATAATTTGAATTTAAATTTGAAGGCTCCCTCCAGTCCAGTTACTGTCAAGTCAGTTCTGACTCATGGTGACCCCATGTGTGTCAGAGGAGAACTGTACTCCACAGGGTTTTCAGTGGTTGATTTTTCAGAAGTAGATCATCAAGCCTTTCTTCCAAGGTACCTCTGTGTGCATTTGAACAGCTAACCTTCCAAATAGCAGCCAAGTGCTTAAACCGTTTGTACCACCCAGGGTACACCCAGACCAATTAGGGACACCCAATTGTCTCCTGGTGGCATAGTGGTTAAGAGCTCGGCTGCTAACCAAAAGGTTGGCAGTTTGAATCCACTGGCCAATCCTTGGAAACCCTACGGGGCATTTCCACTTTGTCCTATAAGGTTGCTATGAGTCAGAATCAACTCGATGACAACTGGTTGTTTTTTTGTTTTTGTTTTTAATGGTCTCCTGGGTCTCTCTGCCTAAAGAGCATTTTCTGGCTCTTACAGCACTAACAGGTGGAGGTAGCTTGGACTAGGGTGGTAGCAGTGATGGAGAGTGTTTCTGGGTGGCATAATGCTTAAGTGCTCAATTACTAACCAACAGGTTGGTGATTCAAACCCACCCAGAGGTGCTTGGGAAGAAAGACCTGGCGATATGCTTCCAAAAGGTCACAGCCTGGAAATTCCTATGGAGCGCAGTTCTACGCTGCAATATGCTGTTTTCCATGGAATGCAGAGAAGTGACACCCCTAGAGGGGGATTCTATGGGCAGGAAATTCCTTGGGTAAGCTGACTGCCAGAGACTTCACAGAAGTGGGAAGTGCAGTCCCTCTCTTCACGGCCCAGACTAGGCCGACAAAAGCCAACCAATTTGTCCCCCTTGCCTATCTTATCTAGTTAAGTCCTCAATTCCTTTGACCCTCAAAAAAAGTATGGTAGAGCTTTTGATAAGGAAATATTTCTTAGGAGAGAGGGATTTAGGTGATGAGGGAAAATGGTTATGGTTGGCATATGACCTCCATTTCAAGTAGATTCATTCGAGGTTACCTATTTGATAGGTGAGGTAGAGATAAGGAAAAGGAGATTTTAATGCAATAATCTATCACTCTTCTTCCCTATCAGATCATTGCCACTGCTGGTCCTAGAATTGAACACTTGGCAGCCTTTTAGAGATGGAAGGTCCCTTAAAAATAATCTCTTCCAGTCACTGGCATCCAAGAAACCCTTTAAGGGTGGGAGTTTTCCCCTGACCTTTCAATATTTCTGAGCTTTTGTGTGTGTTAAGTTTGCACAGTCTCACAAAAACATCGTGTTTCTTTGCCCTTGACTAGAATTTTAGAACAGCCGGCCCTGTGTATCTGCAGGTTCCGCATCCGTGGATTCAACTAACCACAGATCGAAAATATTTGGGAAAAAGAAAGACTTTTTTTTGCTTGTCATTATTCCCTAAACAATACAGTATAATAACTATTTACATAGCATTTACATTTTATTAGGTATTATAAGTGATCTAGAGATGATTTAAAGTATATGGGAGGATGCAAATACTATACCACACTATATAAGGGACTTGAGCATCTGTGGCAGAGGTCCTGAAACCAATCCCCCAAGGATACCGAGCGATTACTGTAATTCAGTGTGTTAAAATGTTGGACTTATCATGCTAATAAAATCACTGTGGCCCAAAATCACAATCAGAGTCCCTGGCAGATTCCTGATTACCAGGCCAGGATTTATTTCCACCATACCATTCTGTCATTTTCCTGTCATTTAGGTAAGTGAACAATTTTGTTTCATAATCAGTTTCAAATCACCCAGCTTGAATCTCAATATGATAAACTCTTTTTCAAAATTTCATTTTAAAGAAAACTCTATCACTACTGTAAATTTAAAACTAGACTCATTTGCCATAAATAGAAATAAATGCAATGAAAACAAAACATTGTGATTGAATTCTAGTAAATTGCAAATGTCTACTGGGGCTCCTTAAGCTGAGACCTTCTAATTCTTTAAGGTAAGGGGGCTGGGGGAGATGAGGGAATGTTTGAGAGGTGTTAAAGGAAACCTGGCACCTAACTGAGGTTTTCTCTAGACTTATTCGGAATATCAAAAGGGAATACTTTTCTCACAAAAATTATCTCATGTACCTGCTACTTCCAGCCTGTGGGGGAAATGTCACATTACAGCGGCCATAAAAGAAGTTGGAGATGGCTCCTATGTCCCTGTTCACTATCTTTCCCTGCCCAATGTGGCCTAATGACCTACCTCTTTTTGCTCTTGGATGGGCCGTCTCTAATTCTCCTTCTTCTCCATGGCCTATTGATACTTCTATCCCCTTTTGCTTCACCCCTCCAGAACCCTGTCTCTATTCTACTGGGTCTCATGCCCTCAGGTTCCTAAATGGATGGTGAGGGGGCTTTGGATCCTGGGAATAGAACAAGAGAGTGGTGGTGAAGGAGGCGGGTGGATAGAGCCTACTGCTCTTAATCAGTTCTGTGTATTACTGTTCAATAATCCAGGCTTATTTAGTCCTTTAGCTCTCCTTCTCATTTCCATTGAGTTATTGGAGTGCAAGAGGGCCTAAATGCTATTTCTCACACCCCGATAAAGCCCTTCAACCTCTTCCTCTTCTGCTCCTCCTGTCCTTTCTCTCTGCTCCTCTGGCCTCCATACCTTTATAGGTTTTACTCTGCCCTGCCTTCCACCACATTCTTCAGTTACAATGCTATTTTAGCATAAGATAAAATAGATAGATTATTTCATTACCCAACATTTTCTATCCTGATAACCACTCCATCCAGCTGAATTTTGGAAATTTAATGATCTGAAGCCAAACAAAACATGGCTATAGATACCAGTCTTCCTTGTTACTTGATTCTCCTGAATTAGTTCCTTCTGCTTCCAGTGTTCCTTGAGTGTATTTATGCTGCTGTTATTGTTGTCGTTGGATGACGTCGAGTCAGTTCCGACTCATAGCAACCCTATGTACAACAGAAGGAAACACTGCCCGGCCCTGCACCTGATTATCTGCAATTCCTTTATTCAGAAACTCTGTTATCTGAAATGAGATTGTGTTACTGCATGTGTTTTATTTACTTTGAAAACCATCTAGCTCACCTGAACCCCTGTTTATCCGATTTAATTCAATGCTTGCCGAGATTCTTCAGATTGTCAGGGCCTTGGGGATCCCTACTCCATTTTCTTATTGTTTATCCTCTGCTGGAGAACAACTCCAATTTCAGTCTTGCTTTCTATGGTGGAAACACATGCCACGTTACCTGAGTCCTACAGTTGTTCTGCTCTCCTTGTTCCTGCCTCCTTTAAAACCCACATCAAAAAAATAAAATAAAATAAAAAAACGAAAAATGATTTTTTTTAACCTCCTATGTATCCTGAGGCAGCATAGCCAAAGGGAAAGGATGCTGGTTTGCGTTTAGGAAACCTATGTTCTTGGCTTGATTCTGTAGCTGACTGTGCAACTGGAAGCAAGTCCTCTAAACCCCATGTATTCCCAGTTCTCAGCCAGTTGGGGATAATAGTATCCAGGCTACCTTGTTATGTGATGTTCTGTAGATAATAGAGATCATAACTGTATAAAAGTTTTGACAGTAGTATCCACTTTATAATTAAAGTAATTTAGAGAAAGCATCATTAATAATTATTTTTATGTATTACATTTGGCAAAGAATCTTAGTATTAGAACCAAAACCAAAATCCAAACTAGTTACCGTTCAGTCTATTCTGACTCATGGCAACCCCATGTGTGTCAGAGTAGAACTGTGCTCCATAGGGTTTTCAATGGGCTGATATTTTAGATCTTCAGGCTTTTCTTCCAAGGTGCCTTTGGGTAGACTTGAACCTCCAATATTTTAGTTAGTAGCGGAGTGTGTTAACTGCACTATCCAGGGACTCTTAGTATCAGAATACCCAATGCAGAAATACTGATCCCCAGCAAATGAGCATCTTCACTCAACTTAAACACTTTCCATTAATAGGAAGTCACTGCTTCTTTTAAAATTTTCCGTTATTGAACTCTCCGACTGTCTTTCTCGCTTAAGGGGAAAAATATCCCCTTTTGAAACTTTCACCTACTAGTCCTATTATAATTCAACTTACCAATCATTTCTCAAGCATCTACTATATGCAAAGCACTGTGTCAGTCACATGGCAGTTACAAAGATGAATTCCACTTTATTTTGCACACAAGACCTTTGCAAATAGTAGAGTACCTACAACATGTTCTACAAAAGAAAAGTAACATACGGTGTTGAGTTTTCAAAAGATGGAGATATATTTACTACTGGCTAAGATGGAGTAACAGGGACCAGACTTACCCTACTGCGTGAAACAGCAAAATACTGAACGAAATATATAAAACAACAGTTTTCAAGACACTGGATATCAGGCAACAAAAAAACAGTGATTCCCAAGAGACAGGAAACAACCACCCCTTCAGAATAAGACTATGGAAGCTTACTGCCTTGAGAGAGTTTTCAGGCCCTCATGCAGGGTAGGGGAATCCGGGCAAAGTAGTCCAGTGTACTCCCTGAGGACAAAAGGTGGAGCCAAGAGTCTGGGAGGCTAAGAGAGCTAGAGTTTGCAGAACAGAGTACCAAATAGGAAAGACTGCACAGAGAAAAGAGACCAGAGATCTACAGAGGGTGCCCTTTGACAGTTCAGAAAAGTACTGATTAATGCACACATGTGAGGAAGCTACCCCATGAGGAAAGAACTACCCCAAAGGATTAGATGGAACAGGACCATGAATAACGCCTGTTCCCACCAGCCAGACTAAAAAACCTTACAGTTCATGGGACATTGGGTAGAAGACGCAGAAGATTCTTTTTTAATTAGTGGAAAATCATTCACCCTAGCCTAAACACAGTTCTGGGTTCCACCTAACAAATCTTAAAACAAGACCCAAAAGGAGCAAACTGTTTACAAGTAATTTAACTACATCCCAAAACAAATCTCAAGAATATTTATAGGAATACAAATATAGCCAGTACCCAGCAAAGTAAAATCCACAAAGCCTAACATCCAATAAAAAACTACCAAGTATTCAAAGAGGAAGGGAAAAAATGACCCATAATAAGGAGAAATATCAACCGATCAAAACTGACACAGAAGTTAGAATTAGCAGGGAAGGACATTCAAACCATTATTATCACTGTATTACATGTGGTCAACTAGTTGAAGTACAGACATTGCAGAAAAAAGTTTAAGAAACTTGAAGACAGAGCAATAGAAACTATCCACAATTAAATGCACAGAGAAAAAAGAATGAAAAGAATAAAATAAAAAAGAACAAAGACTCTTTGATCTGTGGGACAACTTCAAGCGGTCCAATATTCATGTAATTAGAATCTATGGAGGAGAGGAGATATGGAGGAGACTAAATATTTGAAGAGATAATGGCCAAGAATTTTCCAAATTTGAAGAAAACAATAAACACACAGATCCAAGAAGCTCAATGAAGCCCAAGCAAAGGAAACCTAAAGAAAACTAAACCCAAAAACATTACAAATTGCTCTCAACCAATGTTAAAGAGAAAATCTGAGAAACAGCCGTAGAAAAAGAGACATGCTATGTACAGAAGAACAAAAATAAATGTGGTCGCAATTTCTCATCAGAAACAATGCAAGCAAGATGATGGTGTAGCAGCATCTTTGAAGTACTGAAAGAAAAAACTGTCAACCTATAATTTTATACCCAGTGAAAATATCTTTTGAAATAAAGTCAAAATCATTCCGGGCAACATGGGGCTATAGGCAGAAGCACCACGCCATCCCTCCACAGCAAAGATCCAAGAAACTAAGCCAAACAGAGAAAACAGCAATCCTGAAACCCTAAGCATTAAATGAAGAGATAAAGAACTCAGCCAAGCACTGAATGGAATAAGAAACTGACAGAGAACAGAGAGCAAGGAGAGATACATGCAGAGGTACCCTATTAGCTAATGCAGCACAGATCCGCCGTCTTGGACTCCTATCGGAGATCAGTGAACAGGGGGTACAAGAAAGCAGCTTCACAGAGCTTCCAGCAGGAGAAAGATATATGCTTCCCCCCCCTTCTTCACCCCCACTTGGCCTGCTCTGCTTCCTGCAGCCAGTCTCTTGGCTGAGAAGTACCACCTTCACTCCGGTGTGGCTTGGATTCTACCCACCTGGACTCGCCGGCTCCCTAAGTGCCACTTGTTGGCTGCTGGTGTTGCTTTTTTCTACTTCTTTAGATTTCTTCCTTATCTCTGACAACCTCTCCCTCCTTTCTCGCAAATACCTGGCTCTGTGCGCCATCTTTGCTTCTTCCTGAAAGACTGTGAAATGTTGCTCAAATGTGAAACTGGTTCCCATCCCATGCTGCCACATTGGTAGGATCCCAGGGCTTTTTTGTTTGTTTGTTTTGAATTGTTTGTTTTCTTTTTCTTTTCTAGAATTGCGAGCCCATTCTAGCTGGGCAGTACTGCGCGGCTTGGGACCTACGCCCTCAGTTTGCTCAGATGCGCAGAAGGATCCCCGAGGGCATTTCTTTTTTCTTGTTTTTTTGGGGGAGGCTTTTTTTTGGTCTGTTTTGCTTTGGGGATGTTGTTGTTCTTTATTATTTGTTTGTTTTGTTTTCTTTTCCCTCTTTTTCCCTTTTTGCCTTTCTTCATTACTTAGTTTCTCATCTCTCTGTACTTTCCTTCTCTTACTGTCCCCTAAATACCTTGCACTGAGTGACACCTCTACCTCTTCTAGACAGGCTGTACTTCACAGCCTGGAAGCAACTTCACCAGACCTCGCAGCCGCACTGGAGGGATCCCTGGGAGCTTTGCTTTTCTTCTTTCTTTCTAATATTATTTATTCATTTTCTTCTTTTCTTTTTCTTCTTCTCCTTTTTGTTTTTCTCCATTTCATAGTCTCTCATCTCTCCACTCCAATGGCAAGCTCCTCTAGCACTCTTTTTTGTTTGTTTGTATGTTTTTGGCTCCTGTTTCTCTCTCCTCTCTCCTATACTCATTTTAGCTCCACACATCACAGTCTTTCTCCTCCAACCTGCCTACCTGCACTGTGCGCTGAACATCAAACCACAAAGCAGCCCAGGCACGGCCTATTGGAACATACCCTGCACTGATTACCGGCCAGCCCTGAAGGCAGTAGTAAATGATACAAACAACCCATCCCAGCAACTCCTCTTCAGCTAGACCTGCTCTGCTGTACCATACCTGAGCGACTGACCCTGCCAGTTGGAGCAGGAGGTGAAAAGTATCGTGGCCAAAGACAAGCAAACAACAAAGAACAGACAGCCCGCCTGCTCAGACACAGTCAAATAAAACATAGAAGCAGGACAAGACTAACAAATCTACAATCAATAAACGAGGAAAATAACTACCAAATGCCCTGAAGACAGCAGACAATATCAAAACATTTATAAAAACAGAACAGGATGGTTCCAGTCAACATCTAAATAAAACACCAGATGATTTTCCAGTAGAAGAAAAGGCACTAGAACTACCTGATAGGGAACTCAAATCTCTAATATTCAGAGCTATCCAAGAATTGAAGCAAAAAGCAGACAAAAATGAGGAAGAAATAGACAAATTCATGGAAAATACAGACAAAAAATTGGAAGAATTCAGGAAAATAATGCACGAACAAAATGTCAAAATAAATTCACAACTAGAAATCATACAAAAACAACAATTAGAAATCCAAAAGATAAACAATAAGATTTCAGAAATGGACAGTGTCATAGAAGGGCTGAGAAGCAGGTTTGAAATGGTGGAAGATGGGATCAGCGAAATTGAAGACAAACACTTGGATACAACTCTGAGGAAAAATCAGGAAAAAGAATGAAGAAAAATGAAGAGACCCTGAGAATCATGTGGGATACAATCAAAAGCAAAAATTTTCAAGTGATCAGAGTTCCAGAAGAGGGGGATAAAACAAAAAACACAGACAGGATCATTGAAGAAGTGCTGACAGAAAACTTCCCCAATATCATGAAAGATGAAAAGCTGGCCATCCAAGAAGCTCAACGAACCCCATATAGGATAGACCTCAAAAGAAAATCACCAAGACATATCATAATCACATTCACCAAAACCAAAGACAAAGAATTCTGAGAGCAGCTCGAGAAAAAC
>NW_004443965.1:21750300-21751639 GCF_000243295.1 Trichechus manatus latirostris
CTCATTTAACAGATACTACAAATGTTGCCCTATGACAATGGTTAACAATCTCACAACACATCAACAATATCCTTACTCAACCTTGGGTTCCCTATCACCAATAGCTGGAGTTTTTTATCTAGCTGGAGTTATCTTCTGGAGTTTGTGTATTTGTTATGGTTTGTATCCTGTTAATGCCGTGTGTTAGGGCCTCTAGAGTTTATCCTATTTTTTCTTCTATGATTTTTACAGTTTTTGGTTTTATATTTGGATCTTTGACCCATTTTGAATTAGTTTTTGTGTATGGTGTGAGGTATGAGTCCTGTTTCATTTTTTTGCAGGTGGACATCGAGTTTTGCCAGCATCATTTGTTAAAAAGACCGTCTTTTCCCCATTTGATGGACTTTGGGCCTTTGTCATATCAGGTGACCATAGATGTATGCATTTACATCTGGGTTCTCAATTCTGTTTTGTTGGTCAATATACTGACATTGTAACAGTACTAGGCTGTTTTGACTATCATAGCTGTATAGGAGGTTCCGATGTCAGCTAGTGCAAGTCCTCCTACTTTATTCTTCTTCTATAGTGCTTTACATATCTGGGGCCTCTTCTCTTTCCATATAAAGTTAATGATTAGTTTTTCCATCTCCTTAAAGAATGCTTTTGGTATTTGGATTGGAGTTGCATTGTTTTTGTAGATTGCTTTGGGTAGAATTGTCATTTTCACAATGTTGAGTCTACCTATCCATGAGCATGGTATGTTTTTCTATTTATGTAGTTCTCTTTTGGTTTCTTGCAGTAGTGTTTTATAGTTTTCTTTGTATAGGTCTTTTACATCCCTGGTTAGATTTATTCCTAAGTATTTTATTTTTTTAGGGGCTATTATACACGGTATTGCTTTCCTGATTTCCTTTTTGTTGTTCTCTTTATTGGTGTATAGAAATCTAACTGATTTTTGTATGTTTATCTTTTAGCCTGCGAATCTGCTGAATCTTTCTATTAGTTCCAGTAGTTTTCTCATGGAGTCCTTAGGATTTTCTGTGTATAGTATCATATCATCTGCAAACAGGGACAGTTTTACTTCTTCCTTACCAATATGGATGCCTTTTATTTCTTTTTCTTGCCTTATTGCTCTAGCTAGAACTTCCAGCACAATGTTAAATAGGATTGATGATAAAAGTCATCCTTGTCTTGTTCCTGTTCTCAAGGGGAATGTTTTCAGCCTCTCTCCATTAAGAATGATGTTGGCTGTTGGTTTTGTATAGATTCCCTTTATTATGTTGAGAAATTTCCCTTCTATACCTATTTTATTGAGAGTTTTTATCAGGAATGGGTGTTGGACTTTGTCAAATGCCTTTTC
>NW_004443965.1:21751739-21757857 GCF_000243295.1 Trichechus manatus latirostris
ATTCCCCTTGAGAACAGAAACAAGACAAGGATGCCCTTTATCACCACTCCTATTTAATATTGTGCTGGAAGTTCTAGCTAGAGCAATAAGGCAAGAAAAAGAAATAAAAGCCATCCAAATTTGTAAGGAAGAAGTTAAACTGTCCCTGTTTGCGGATGATATGATACTATACATAGATAACCCTAAAGACTCCACAAGAAAACTACTGGAACTAACCGAAAGATTCAGCAGAGTAGCAGGATACAAGATAAACATAAAAAAATCAGTTGGATCCCTATACACCAATAAAGAGAATGATGAAAAGGACATCAGAAAAACAATACCATTTATAATAGTTCCTAAAAAAAGAGAAAGAAAGGCAAAATCGTTTTGTATGTACAAAAGCAGAAAGAATTCATCACTAGCAGACTCAGACTATAAAGAATACCAAAGGAAGTCCTTTTGGCAGAAGGAAAATGACACCAGCTGGAAATCTGGATCTACACAAAGGAAGGAAGAGCCCTGGACACTGTTGCAACATGGGTAAATATGTAAGATATTTTTTCTTATTATTTAAAACTCTTTACAAAAAATGGACTGTAGAAACAAAACTAATAATAACACAGACTAAAGTTTATAATATAGGTAAAAGGACAAACAAAAATAGCACAAAGCTTGGGAGTAGAGAAATGAATGCATCCTATTATAAGGTTCTTAAACCATGTACGAAGTACAGTATAACAAAATAAAGAGTTATAGCTAAGAAGACAACAAACAAGATAAAATGAGATTATAAATACTCAATCTAAAATAAGGGAGAAAAATAAGAACTAGGAAACAAGTAACAGATGAGAAAAATGCAAGAGAAATAGCAAGACGATCGACTTAAGTTAACCATACCAATAATCATATTAAATGGTCTGAACACCAACATTAATAGGCAGAGGTTGTCAGATTGAATAAATAGACAAGACTAAACTGTATGCCACCTACAAAAACTCCATTTTGAGGAGAGTTGACGTCTTAACCATATTTAGTGTTCCAACCTATGAACACAGTGTATTTCTCCATTCATTTAGGTATTTTAAAATTTCTCTCACCAGTGTCTGTAATTTTCTGTGTACAGACCTTGCACATCTTTGTCAGATTTATCCCTAAGTATTTCACACTTTGAATGCTATTATAAATGCTACTGTGGTTTTTTGGTTTTGTTTTTTTAATTCCAATCTCCAATTCTTTGTTGCGAGGATGTAGAAATACAGTTGATTGTTTATATTGATCTTATATCTTGCAACGTTGCTAAACTCACTTATTAGTTCTAGTAGTTTTATTGTATATTCTGTAAGATTTTCAACATAGATAATCTGAAATTAAAGACAGTTTCAATTTTGTCTTTCAATTTTAGATACATTTTATCTCTTTCTTGTCTTGTTGCACTGGCTTGAACTCCAGTACAATGATGTAGAAAGGACATCTTTTTCTTGTTCTGGATCTTAGAGAGACAACATTCAGCTTTTCACCATTAAGATTTTGTTAAGTAAATTTTTGCCTCTGGAACAATGCAAGAGGAGTCTACCCTCTTCTACCAATGAGAGCACGCTTATGCACCTCTATGTGCCATGTACTGATGATATAACAGTGAACCAGACAAAAAGTCCTTCCCTCATGGAGCTTACTTATGTTCTAGAAGGGTTGTTCTTGTTGTTAGGTGCCATCTAGTCAGTTCCGACTCATAGCGACCCTATTTACAACAGAACGAAACACTGCCGGATCCTGCACCATCCTCACAGTCCTTGTTATGCTTGAGCCCATTGTTGCAGCTACTGTGTCAGTCCATCTCGTTGAGGATCTTCCTCTTCTTCACTGACCCTCTACCAAGCATGATGTCCTTATCCAGGGACTGATCCCTCCTGATAAAATGTCTAAATATGTGAGACATAGTCTTACCATCCTTGCTTCTAAGGAGCATTCTGGCAGTAGTTCTTCCAAGACAGATTTGTTTGTTCTTTTGGCAGTCCATGGTGTATTCAATATTCTTCACCAACACCATAATTCAAAGGTATCAATTCTTCTTTTGTCTTTCTTATTCATTGTCCAGCTTTCGCAGGCATATGAGGCGATTGAAAACATCATGGCTTGGGTAAGGCGCGTCTTAGTCTTCAAGGTGACATCTTTGCTTTTGAACACTTTATCTAGTGGGGTAGATAGACAATAAACAAGATAAATAAGTAAAATCTAGGGCGTGTTAGATGGTGATAAGTACTAATGGAAGAGGGAAATGACGAGTCAAGGCGCTGGATTAAAGTTTAGAGATTGTGGCCTAAAAAGACTAGTGAGTATATCACTGAGGCTTTTCTTTGCCCTGACCTTTCTACCTGTCTTTCCCCATGATTACTCAGTTCAGGTTTTATCAGTTCACACATGCACTATTGCAACACCTTCCTAACTGGTCT
This sequence comes from Trichechus manatus latirostris, assembly GCF_000243295.1. NCBI lineage: Eukaryota > Metazoa > Chordata > Mammalia > Sirenia > Trichechidae > Trichechus > Trichechus manatus. The sequence continues at coordinate 21,754,172 of NW_004443965.1, forward strand.
CCTGGCCTCCAGGCTTGTCAGTATCCAATTCTCTCTCCTCACTCCTGCCAGAGAGCTCCTTCTGTGGAGTCCCATATCCCACAGGATAAAATCCAAATTTCCTTGTAGGCTGTAAAGGTTCTTTCCTGAGCGTGGCCCTGTTTTTTCTAGTCTTATTATTCTCCCTTCTCCCTTTTGCATCTTACAGTCCAGCTTCACAAAACCACCTGCTGTTTACCAGGTACACTCCACTCTCATGCCTTCCCTATTCCTGGATTGCCTTTTCCCCATTATGTACGCCTAATAAATCATTAATGTTTTAATCGTGGAAGTCTTATTACAAGCATTACCTCTAGAGAAAACTTCTCTGACCCTTTCGGGAAGAGCTAGGCATGGCAATCTGTACATATAGAAATTATGATATTGAATTCTAATATTGAATGGTATGGTCTATTTTCTTGTATGTCAGTCCTGCTGGACTGTGAATACCCTGAAACAGAAACTGGTCTTACTCATTTTTGCTTCTCTAGCACTGTTTCTACCACATAGAAACAATCAATGGATTTTTGTTGAAAGAACAGATGGGTGGAGGACACTAAATATCTACAATTTCATTTAAAGACATTTCAGTGTCCTGGGTATCCATCTTGTCATGGCTCTCCGAATATGTGAATGTAAGTGGACACTACACTCTTAATATAGTCAGTTCAGAGCAGTATGCCGTTGAACAATGACTTTCCTTCATCAGGGCACTTTTGAAATTAACTCAATCCATACTTTATTAGATACTGTAGTAAAAACGCCACACTTTGAGATTATGTCAAGTTTATGATCAACTAAGACCTCCAACACTTTTTCACTGATGTACGGTCAAATCTCTCCGTCCCAATCTATGCCAGATTCCCCACATCCTGGATAGAACTCTTATCCCTGCTCAACTTACTCACTACTTTTGTCCTAGTATACCACCCTTAGAGCCATTTTCAAAAAATGATTTTTTTTTATTCATTATATTAGACTACTGGCATTTAAAAAATGTAGCCATAGCCATCAAGATGTAGGAGTGGATTTTTCAACAGTGAAACTCAAAGCTGCTGCAAAGCGTATTTAAAGATGTTACATAGGAAGTCTCATGGTGCACCTTGTGTCTGCCCTGTGGGAGCCATTTCTGCTTAGACTTAATCTGAACGGACTCTTCTCGACAAAAGTTGCTGATTCTCAAACCTTGTCTTAATCCTTAGAGTGGAATAAAACGGAACAAAGTGATGGGATACAGATGCAGCTGATCAGACCAGAGAACACTCAAATTAGAGGAAGAAAGAGCAAATCTGCTACCAGACATCAACACAGGGAAGTCATTCCAGGATTATAAGTAAATTGATGAGATGAAACAATCTCCTTTAAATATAATTAATAAAGGTGATGCTTAAAGTGAATGCCTTAATATTATCTTAAGCAAAGATACAAATGCAATGAAGGGTTTCTTTCGGGATATGAGAACCGCTCATTCCAGAAGCCCCAGTTAATGGGGGATTACTGTTGGTATTTACAGGGAAGAAAGACAGAAATAGTCCACAGCTGCAAAATCGTGCTTAACAGACCCAAGAACATCACTCAAATTACAATGCAAGTCGCAACCAGACTTCACAGAGAACTGGAATGTGATCTTGTCATCCCTTCAGCATCCCTGTTGTTGTCGGGTGCCGTCGAGTTGTGATTTTCAACTCATAGTGACCCCGTGTGACAGAGTAGAAATGCCCCATAGGGCTACCTAGGCTGTTATCTTTACATGAGCAGATTTCCAAATTTTTCTCCTGTGGAGCCGCTGGGTGGGTTAAAACCACTAAAATCCCGGTTAGCAGCCGAGCACTTAATGGTTGCTCCACTCAGTATCTCTAGTATTCCAAATTTAGGGTGCCCCTATTGGCTTTCTGCGTCTCCTTCTCCTGAGCTCTTTCTCTTTGTAATTCCCCTCCTGGCCTCTGCCGTCTTAAGGCTTCTGTTGTTTCACAGCCTCTGGCCCATCACTTCCTCCTCATTTGTCTCTCAACACCAATACCGCTTTTTCTTTTTTTTGTTGTACTTTAGATGAAGGTTTACAGAACAAACTAGTTTCTCTTTAAACAATTAATACATATATTGTTTTGTGACATTGGTTGCCAACCCCACGACATATCAACACTCTCTCCTTCTCGACCTTGGGTTCCCCGTCACCAGCTTTCCTGTCCCTTCCTGCCTTCTAGTCCTTGTCCCTGGGCTGGTGTACCCCTTTAGTCCCATTTTGTTTTATGGGCCTGTCTAATCTTTGGCTGAAGAGTGAACCTCAGGAATGACTTCATTACTGAGCTAACAGGGTGTCTGGGAGCCATACTCTCGGGGTTTCTCCACTGTCTGTCAGACCAGTAAGTCTGGTCTTTGTTTGTGAGTTAGAATTTTTGTTACTCCAGCTCTGTCTAGAACCTTCTATTGTGATCCCAGTAGAGCAGTCAGTGGTGGTAGCCTGGCACCATCTAGTAGTGCTGGACTCAGTCTGGTTGAGGCTGTGGTACCTGTGGCCCATTAGTCCTTTGGACTAATCTTTCCCTTGTGTCTTTGGTTTTTCTTTATTCTCCCTTGCTCCCCACGGGGTGACACCAGTGGAGTATCATAGATGGCCGCTCACAAGCTTTTAAGACCCCAGACGCAACTCACGAAAGTAGAATGTAGAAAATTTTTGTTATAAAATATATTAAGCCAATTGAGCTAGATGTTCCCTGAGACCATGGTCCCCACAGCCCTCCGCCCAGTAATTTGGTCCCTTAGGGAGTCTGGATGTGTCTATGGAGCTTCCATGACCTTTCCTTGTACAAGTTGTGCTGGCTTCCCCGGTATTGTGTATCGTCTTACCCTTCACCAAAGTTACCACTCATCTATTGCCTGTATAGTGTTTTTCCCTCTCACCCCTCCCCTGCCTTGTAACCATCAAAGATTGTTTCTTTTTGTGTGTAAACCTTTTCATGAGTTTTCATAGTAGTGGTTTCATATAATATTTGCCTTTTGTAATTGACTTATTTCACTCAGCATAATGCCCTCCAGATTCATCCATATTGCAAGATGCTTGACAGATTCATCGTTGTTATTTATCATTGCATAGTATTCCATTGTGTGTATGTACTATAGTTTGATTATCCATTCATCTGTTGATGGGCATCTAGGTTGTTTCCATCGTTTTGCTTTTGTGAACAATGCTGCAATGAACATGGGTGTTTATATGTCTATTCATGTGATGGCTTTTATTTCTCTAGGATATATGCCTAGGAGTGGGATTGCTGGATCATATAGTATTTCTATACCTAGCTTTTTAAAGAAGCGCCATATCATTTTCCAAAATGATTATACCATTGTACATTCCCACTAGCAGTGCATAAGAGTTCCAATCTCCCTGCAGCCTTCCCAACATTTGTTATTTTCTGGGGTTTTTTATTTGTGCCAGTAATGTCCGGGTGAGATGGTATCTCATTGTGGTTTTGATTTGCGTTTCTCTAATGGCTAGTGATCACGAGCATTTCCTCATGTATCTGTTAGCCACTTGAATGTCTTCTTTGGTGAAGTGTCTGTTCATATCCTTTGCCCATTTTTTTAATTGGATTATTTGTCTTTTTGTTATAGAGGTGTTGGATTTTCCTGCAGATTTTAGAGATTAGAACTTTGTCGTATTTGTCGCAGCC
>NW_004443965.1:21757957-21791469 GCF_000243295.1 Trichechus manatus latirostris
ATGAATCCCACTTGGTCGTGGTGTATTATTTTTTTGATATGATACTAAATTCTATTGGCTAGAAACGGTTAAGAATTTTTGTATCTATATTCATGAGAAATATTGGTCTGTAATTTTCTTTTTTTGTGGCATCTTTGCCTGGTTTCAGTATCAGGGTTATGCTGGCTTCATAGAATGAATCTGGAAATAGCCCTTCCTTTTCTATGTTCTGAAATAGTCTGAGTAATAGTGGTGTAAGCTCTTCTCTGAATGTTTGGTAGACTCCACCAGTGAAGCCATCTGGGCCAGCACTTTTTTTTTTTTGGTTGGGTTTTTTTTTTAATTACCTTTTCAATCTTTTCTCTTATTATTGATCTGTTCAGATTTTCAACTTCAGTTTGTGTTAGTTCCAGTAGCTAGTGTGTTTCTAGAAATTTGTCCATTTCCTCTAAGTTTTCAAATTTGTTGGAGTATAGTTTTTCATAATACTCTGTTATAATCCTTTTTATTTCAATTGTGTCTGTTGTAATGTCCCCCATTTCATTTCTTATTTGGGCTATTTGCATCCTCTCCTGTTTTTCCTTTGTCAATTTGCCCAATGGTTTGTCAATTTTGTTGATCCTTCAAAGAGCCAACTTTTGGTTTATTGATTCCTTTTAGTGTTTTTCTATTTCATTTATTTCTGCTGTGATCTTTATGGTCTCCTTTCTTCTGGTGGCTGTGGGCTTCTTTTGTTGTTTTCTTTCTATTTTTTCAAGTTGTGTAGCTACCGTTTTGATTTTGTCCCCTTCTTATTTTTTGATGTGTGCATCTATTGCTATAAATTGACCTCTAAGTGCTGCCTTTGCTGTGTCCCAACGGTTTTGGTATGATGTGTTTTCATTCTCGTTTGATTCTAGGAGTTTTTTGATTCCATCATTGATTTCTTCTATTACCCAGTGATTTTTAAGCAGGATGTTGTTTCCATGTATTTGATTTTTTCCTTGCTCTTCCTGTTATTAATTTATACTTTGATGGTGTCGTGGTCAGAGAAGATACTTTGTATTATCTCAATGGTTTGGGTTTTGTGTTAAGGGTTGCTTTGTGACCTAAGATGTAGTCTATTCTGGAGAACATTCCAGGTGCATTGGAAAAGTGTGTACTTTGCAGCTGTTGGGTGGAGTGTTATATATAGGTCTGGGTTCAGGCTGCTCGATTATGGCCTTTAGATCTTCTGTATCTTTGTTGAGTTTCTTTCTGGTTGTTCTGTCCTTTACTGAGAGTGGTGTGTTTAAGTCTCCTAGTATTATTGTGAAATTATCAATTTCTTTTTTCATTGCTGTTAGAGTTTCTTTTATGTATTTTGGAATCCTGTCATTGGGTGTGTAAATATTTATTATGATTATTCTTTGTGGTGGATTGTCCCGTTAATCATTATATAATACCCTTCTTTGTCTTTTATGGTGGATTTTGTTTTAAAGTCTATCTTATCTGAGATTACTATTGCCCCTCCTGTTCTTTTTTGGTAGTTGTTTGCTTGATATATTTGTTCTATCCTTTGATTTTTAGTAAATATACGTTTTTGTTTCTAAGGTGTGTCTCTTGTAGACAGCATAATGGTGTGTCTTTTTTTTTTTTTTTTATACCCATTCTGTCACTGTCTGTCTCTTTATGGTGCATTTAAGCCTTTTACAATCAGCGTGATTATTGGTAGGTGTGAGTTTATTGCTGTCATTTTGTAGTTTTTTTTTTTTTTTTTTTGTGATGCTAACATTTTTTTTTGTTCCTCTTACTCTTCTGTGCTTAATTCCTTTCATTTGTGTATTTTGTTTTCAGTTTCTTTCATTTTTGTAGATTTTGTGTTTACTGAGACTTTACGTTTTTCTTTATTTTGATGTGTAGTTTTGTTAACCTTCTTTGTAATTACCTTGACATTTACCCCTGTCTTCTTAAGTTTAAACTAGTCTTTTATTACTTTATAACACCTTGACTTCCTCTCTATTTGAAAGTTCTATACCAACCTCATTTATCCCCTTTTATTGTTCTTACGTTATTGTCATTTACAGATTGATGTCTCTGATTCCCTGTTGTAAATTTTTTAGTTTTGTTTTATCCTCGATAGTTCATTATCTAGGTTGGCATCTGGCTGATGCTGTCTTATGTGCTAGATTCAGGTTGTTGTCTGATGTTGTTGGTTCTCTAACTAGGAACTCCCTTCAATAATTCTTTTAAGTTCAGTTTTGTTTTTACGTATTCCCTTAATTTCTGTTTATCTGGATATGTCCTAATTTCACCATCATGTGTGAGTGAGAGTTTGCAGGATATATTATTCTTGGTTGGCAGTTTTTTTCTTTCAAGATATTATGTATGTCATCCCATCACCTTCTTATTTGCATGGTTTCTGACGAGTAATCAGAGCTTAGTCTTATTGTTTCCCCTTTGTTTGTAACTTTTCATTTTTCTTGAGCTCCTCTCAGGATTCTTTCTTTGTCTTTGGTTTTAGTGAGTGTGATTATGATATGTTTTGGTGTTTTCCTTTTGGGGTCTATCCTATATGGGGTTCATTGAGCTTCTTGGATAGTAAGCTTTTCATCTTTCATGATATTAGGGAAATTTTCTTTCAGCATATCTTCAATAATCCTAGAACTCCAATCACATACAAATTTTTGCTTTTGATTGTATCCCACATCATTGTCAGGGTTTCTTCATTTTTCTTTGTTCTTTTCTCTGATTCATCCTCAAGGTGGTATCCAAGTATTTGTCTTCAGTTTCACTGATCCTGTCTTCCATTATTTCAAATTTGCTCCTAAAATCTTCTATGGCACTGTCCCTTTTTGAGATCTTGTTTATCTCTTGGATTTCTAATTGCTGTTTTTTTATGATTTCTACTTGTTTATTTATTTTGACTTTTTTCCCTGTATTATTCTCCTGATTTGTTCCATTGTTTTGTCTGTCTTTTCCATGATTTTGTCTATTTTTTCCTCATTTTTGTCTGCATTTTCCTTCATCTGTTGGAGAACCCTGACTATTAGAGTTCTGAATTCCCTATCAGGTAGTTTCAGTGACTTTTCTTCTAGCAGAAAGTCATCTGGGGTTTTATTTTGGTCGCTTTCTGGAGCTATCTTCTCCTGTTTCTTTAATATGTTTTGATATTGTCTGCTATCTCTGGGACATTCAGGAATTGTTTTCTTCATTTATTGATTGTAGATTTGATTGTTTTGTCCTGCTTTTTTGTTTTATTTGGTTATGTCTGAGCAGGCCGGCTGGGTGTGTTTTGTTCCTTGCATGCCTGTGGGCACATACTTCTCACCACCTTGTCCAGATGGGCAGGGCTGGTCACTCAGCTATGGTGCTGCAGGGCATGTCCAGCAGGGTTGGAGAGGTGGGGATGGGTAGTCTGCAGCATGAACTGTAATAGGCAACAAGGCTGAAAGATGCCTTGAAGCTCAGGCATCTGTAGTAATGGCTAAAAGACTAGAGTGTTCCCAGTGGTGAGACAGATAGACAGCCAACCAGGGTAGTACTTGACTTGTATAATTGCAAAAAAATAAAACTGAACATCAGTACAAGTATACCTCAAAGTGAATCCAATAAGTCCAATTATAAGATGGTTGTTGTTAGTTGCCATCAAGTCAATTTTGACTCCTAGTGACCCCGTGTGTGCAGAGTAGAACTACGTCATAAGGTTTTCAAGAAGCAGATTTCCAGGACTGTCTTCTGAGACACATCTGGATGGGTTTGAACCACCAACCTTTCAGCTTTTAGTCAAGTGCTTAACCATTTGCACCACTCAGGGACTTCTTTTATATGGTAAGCACTGTTATTTTCCCATTTCAGAGATGAAACCTGTAGAAGTTAACTAGTTTGCCCAGGGTCACACAACTAGTAAGTGACAATGTTGGGATTAGCACTCAGGGTAGCCTTCACTCTAAAGCATGAATTTTAAAATCAATGTTATCAAGGTATAATTTATATGCAATAAAAATGCATTCATTGTAAATGTACAGTTAAATGAGCTTCAAATTCCCCCCAAAATGACCTGCATGTAAGCCTTTGTCTCAGGCTTCACTTTCTTGAGAGAATCCAGGCTAACAGAGTTGATCCCAGAAATAGCCCTAGAAATCAGTTCCTCAGGGTTGGATGCTTGAGTTGGATCATTCACCAATATGACGGCGACAAGTAAATCATTAATGGTAGAAAGTGGGGTGGCACATGGTAGTTGTGGATAGGAAGGAGGAGTAGGTTGAAGATGGTAGCTATGCCAACTGAAGAGTATGGAAGCAATAGTAATTATAAGGATTGTGGACTTGACTGGCTTTTGCTAGTGGCTTTAAAAGCTATTCTAGTTATCCACTGCTGTGTAACAAACTACCTTAAGAGTTAGCCCTTAAAATAACAATGTACTGTTATCTCTCATGATCAGTGAGTTGACTAAATTCAGCTGGGTGGTTCTCCTTCAGGGTTTCTCATGTGGTTTCAGTTGCATGGTGGCTGGGGCTGGAGTCAATTGAAGGCTTGACTGGGCTTGAAGTCAAAGATGGCTCATTCACATGGCTGACAGGTGATGCAGGCAGTCAGCTGAGAACTTGACTGGAGTTCTCACTGCATGGAAAGCTCAGGGTAGTCAGATTTCTAACATGGTGACTGATTTCTTCCAGAGAAAGCATTTTCCAATGGGAAAATGGAAGTGGAAGTGCCAGGCCAGTTAAAGGTACACCCAGAATTGACATTATGTCACTTTTACCCTACTCTAGGGAGCCCTGGTGGCACAGTGGTTAAAGCACTCAGCTGCTAACCAAAAAGCTCAGTGGTTCAAGCCCACAAGCCACTCTTTGGGAGAAAGGTGTGGCAGTCTGCTTCCATAAAGATTTACAGCCTTGGAAACCCTCTGGGACAGTTCTACTCTGTCCTATAGGGTTGCTATGAGTCGAAATTGACTCAACAGCAATGGGTTTGCTTTGGTAATTAACTCCCTAGCAAAAACCCCATTCTATGGATCAAAAAGATCGCAGGGCTCACCCAGATTCAGAGGACTAGAGAAACAGATTCTATCTCTTGATGAGAGAGTGGTAAAGTCACATCCTATGTGGGATGGAAGATATTGTTGCAGCCGTCTTTGGAAAATAAAGTTTGTTACAGAAGCCTTGAAAAAATTAAACGACAGGCTCATGTCAGCCAACTATTAGATTATCAAGCCTGCTTGTCAGTGTTTAAAGAGACCCTTTTCTTCTATGGATGCAGGATAGACTGTGCTGAAAATCAGACCTAGAATTTAATTTTAAGGGTGGCAGGACTGCAAAGACAACTGAATGCACAGCCATGACAGGTCATCTATGCCGAAGTCAAAACGACTAATAGGGAATGAATAGGATTCTGAGAAGTGGTATGGGGATACTGGGTAAACAAGCATAAGAATAGTAAACTTGCAGCTTCCTCTGGGCCCTCTGAACTGAAAGAAAAAAACTATCTTCCCCTTATCTGGAGACACTACAAAGGCCTCACCTGAGGCAGATGCTTTACAATATGATGCTTGTCCTCCTCAAGATTTGACCTTGCTCTCCCCTCATTGTTAATAACTAGTCAGGTCTCAACACCTGATCCAGGAAATACAATGCCTGCTCCTTATATAGAAAAAGACTTGCAAGTCCTAGCAAATAGGCACTGGCAGGAAGCAGGAAAACAAATCTGGAAGTGTATCTGGAGAGGGTTGGACTAGAGAGGTCTGAATATAAAGTTAGGTGGGAGAGTTAATCTATTTGGGTGTACTTAGCCTTGACTCAGTAATTAACTTCCTGGCAAAAAACATCTGGATCCAATCCTATCACATTGTTGGGATGACTCCTTGATGCTTGGACACAACAATGGACTGTAGTAAACAAAGTAGAGTTGCTAGAATGACCTTGGAAGAGTATCAAGGAAGGGTCAAAGAGAAGTAGAAAAGTTAAAAATGGACTTATTAGTGATATCAGAGAACTCTCCTCACAATATTTCCCAGGAAGGCCCAGAGCTCATTCCTTTGACTAAAGTAATAAGAAAGGCACTGATGAAGGGAGCACTGGCATCTTTTGATAAACTCCAAAGGTGACTACCCTCTGTAGTCTGGGATTGATAGTAGGTGATGCTGCCATGGGACTGGGCTACTTAGCATCAATTGAGATGATACGATTCTGGAATGGCAGAGGTCAGGTGGCAGTTCCTAACTGACAGAGGCAAGGTATATGTGATTACTATAATAGGCAACAAGGCTGAAAGATGCCTTGAAGCTCAGGCATCTGTAGTAATGGCTAAAAGACTAGAGTGTTCCCAGTGGTGAGACAGGCAGACAGCCAACCAGGGTAGTACTTGACTTGTATAATTGAGAAAAAAAACAAAAAACTGAACGTCAGTACAAGTATACCTCAAAGTGAATCCAATAAGTCCATGGACTCACCCAGTGGTTATTTCTCCATTCCCCAAGTACATAATTTGGATTGAGAAACAAGGTAGCTGACAGAAGCCTCCCATTGGTTCTCTGACCTATGGAGTAAGAGCCCATTAGGGTAGAAAGGGCCAAGTAGAAACCTCAGAAATGACCCAACTCAACTCCCATCAGCCAAGAAAGTAAGCCCAAGTCAACCCTGCATTTTGAAAGACAATTGGTGCCACCATCAAAGATTCAAAGTTATTGGGTTGGTGTCTCCATCATATCCCTATATAATTCACTTATATGGTCCCTGAAAAAATAAACTGACAGATCATGGTAGATAATAGTGAAATTCCATAAACTTAACCAAGTAATAGCCCCAATCTCAGCTGCTGAACCAGATGTGATGTCTTTACTAAAATAGATCAACATAGCCTCTGGCACTTGGTATGTTGCTATTGATCTGGTGAATATGTTCTTTTCAGCCCCTCATCAATAAAGAGGATCAAAAACAGCTCTCTTTTAAGTGGGAAGGACATTAGTATACAATCACAGTCTTGCCCAAAGCTATATGAATTCTCTTGTGCAATGTCACAAAATAGTCTGCAGGTATCTTGATTGTCTTGATATTCCATAGGCCTGCTGGAATACTCTATTTATGACATCATGAAACTTGAACCTGGTAAACAAAAGAAGCAATCTGTGTGTCATGGGGAGGGAAAGAAACCCCACAAAGATTCACCAACCTGCCACATCAGTGACATTTTTAGAAGTCCAGTGATCTGGGGCATGGTGGGAAAAAATCTTCAAGGTAAAGGACAAGATGTTAGCTCTGATGTACCTTGTTCCAGTTTTCTATTGCTGGATAACAGACTGAGTGATGTGAAACAGCAGCCGTGTTATTATGTTCACTGATTCTGTAGGTCAGGAATTTGGACAGGACATGGCAGGAATGTCTTGTCTCTACTTCTCAATTTTTTCCAGCTTTCCTCAATTGATGTTCCATGAGAGATTTAAGCCCTAATGTCCTACAGCATCCATTTGTATGTAATGAATTCATTTCTCTCCTACAAATCTAGAATGGTACTACTTGTGTAACATCTTTGGGAGAATTGAGAAAATAGTCACTTAAATAATTTTCTGTCTTCTCTAGGTCAGATGAGGAACCCTAGTTGAAGAAGGTTGGCTGGAGTCTTAGTTGGGAAAACTCAAATGACTGGGAATGACTGTAATAGCTGAGGGTTGTAATCCTCTGGAGTCATACTCGTGTACATTTCTAGTGCCTGACTGCGTAGTTGAAGGCTAGGCTCAGAAGGGACTGTCAACCAGAGGATAACATATGGCCTCTCCATGTGGCTTTGACTTCTTCATAGTATGGCAGCTTCAGGGTAATTGAAAGACCAAGTGTTCCAGTGAATGAGGGAGAAGCTGCATGGCATTTTATGACCTAACCTCAGAAGGAGTGAAGTATACCTTCCACTGTACTCTATTAGTTGAAACAGTAAAAAGCCTAGCAAGATTCAAGAGGAGAGGACATAGACCCCGTCTCTTGATGGAAGGAATATCAAAGAATTGTGTGATGATGTTTTAAAACCACTACAGATCTTTAGAAATTGGAGGCAGCATATTCCTCTCTTGGCAATACTACTCTGCTTCATTTACTGGGTGACTTGAAAGACTGTCGGTTTTGGATGTCAGGGAAAGAGAGGGCTCTGCAGTCTATCTAGGCTGTGGTATCAGTGGCTTATCATTAGGGCCATCTGATCAGCAGATCTAATGATGCTAAAAATATTCTTTGAGAACAAAGATGCTGTATGTCTGGGGTCTCTGTCAAACCTAATAATGAGAGCCACAGCATGGATCCTGGGGTTCTGGAGCTAAGCCTTACCTTCCGCAGCAAAAAACTCTATACCATTTGAAAAACAGCTCCTGAGCCCTGAGAGAGAGGGAGCTTCTGACCATGGGACATCATGACGATGTAGCCAGAACTGCTGATTATGAGTTGGATATTATCAGATCCATTAGTTCTCACAATGTTGGGCAAATCAGCAGAAGTCCATCATACAATGGATTAAGCCAGAATGGATCCTGAGGGCACAAGTAAGTTACATGTGCCCCAGATTCCTATTATCTACTTCTCTTGCTCATTTCACACCTAAGGCCTCATGGGAAGTTCCCTACAACCGAGATTAGAACCTAGTTCACAGATGGATTGATTTGACAATTTGGATTTAACCAAAAATGGAAAGGGAGCAGACAGTCCCTTTCGTGAATTAAGAACAAGCACTTCTTCCTCTAGGCAGATTACACCACCAGACTACAGCTCCATCCACGGGTGGCTCTGAAGGACAGTGAAGGTCACCCCTCTCAGTGAGTAAACCTTTGAACAATGCGGTTTGTCAGTCATTCACTTTGTACAAAGGGAGAAGTGGTTTGAGTTAAGGGTATATCTGGACTCATGAGTGAATGTCTTGGCTGGTTGGGTCCCAGGTCTTAAAATAGCAAACCTGAAGACACAGAAGTGTGGGGGAAATCATGTAGATGGACGTATAGTACTAGGCACATAGCATGCAGAGTTCTCTCTCATATCAAAGCCCACTAGAGAACCTCCCCTGCAAGTGCAGCACTGAACAACTAGGTGGACAGAATGGCCTATAGATGTCAGCTAGCCTCTCTGCTTAGCTGCCCCATGATTTACATGACATGGGGCATAGATAGAGGCTCTGCATGGACCCAAATTCTTAGTTATCTAGTACTGCTATAACAGAAATACCACAAGGGGATGACTTTAACAAACAGAAATTTATTATCTCATAATTTAGGAGGCTAGAAGTCTGAAATCAGGGTGCCAGCTCTAGGGGAAGGCTTTCTCTCTCTGCCTGCTTGCGGGAAGGTCCTCATTAATCTTCCCTCGGTCTAGGAGGTTCTCAGCACAGGGACCCCAAGTCCAAAGGACACTCTCCGCTTCCTGCTTTTCTTTCTTGGTGGTAGTAGGTCCCCCTAATTTACTGTAAGCACATTCGCCAAGACTGGTCTAGCATTTGCTGTACTGAATGTCTGACTGTCATCAGCAGAGACTGACATCGAACCCTCTGTGTGGCACACATCCCTTAAGGAGACCAGCCAGTCACTTGGTGGCACATTTATTATATCAGACACCCTCTGTTCCAGAGGGAGCAGTGATTAATCCTTACCAGAACTGACACTTATCTGAATATAGGTTTTCCTTCCTTGTTGCAGTACATCTGCCATACCACCATCCACTTAACCATCCTGATATCTGTGCAAGGCTAGATTTTTGAGGAAGTTAACACCCAAGGGGCAACCTTGGATCAATGGAACCGGAAGCCAGGAAATTCTCCCCTTTTCAGTTCCTTGGGAGGACTGTTCTGAACCATATTCTCTTGGACCTCAGAGGTCCAAACAGGATGAAGCCCATTTGACCACAGTAGGTACCCACTCTATAAAGCACCTTAGATTGGCTTTTTCTCCTTCTGTTTGATGTCACTCAGTCTCCCATTCATGTTTCCTGGTATCAATTTGCAAAATAAACTACCTGCATTCAAGACTGTGCTTTCTGGAAGAATCCTGACTAAAACACTATCTTACCCAAATCCGTTCTGTGAGAGAGGTCCATGTGCTATATTTCAAGTCATCTCTACTCAAATTGGCACTAAGGATTTTTTTTTAAGGTAAACACAGAGAGTTTTGCAGAACACACCAAAAAATCAGGTTCCTGCTTAGGTACTGTGGAGAATTTAGGAAGATTCTATTCATAGAGATAATACCCATCACACTACTGGCCAGGTAAACTGCACAGGTGGTGCCCTGCACAAGGAGACTGGGGTGAGGAGTGAGTGGGGACTTCATTCTCTAAGCAGTGCACCCTGGTACAGGCCACATCTGCCCAGAGAAGAGATGCCTGTTGCTAATTCACTAAAGTGACGGTCTGCTCACTAAGCCATGAGTCTGAGAAGTACTTCCACCCAAGGAAGGCACATTTTTTAATCACCAGAAAACTATCCTATGGGTCAGGAAATGTCCTGATCCACACATTCCCATCTCTGCTCTTCAGTTATCAATGCTCCCACGTTTGGTTGAAAGCTAAGAGCATTATTTTAATTAAAGACTCAGAGCACATTTCAGCATATTTTTTAAAGTTGTCAGGCACAGAACTAGGGAGAAAAAAACACATATTTTTTTAATTTGGAAGAGACTTTAGAAATTATCTAAGACTAGGCGAACCCTTCCATTTCACAGACAAGGAAACTGAGTCCAGAACCACTTTACATCACCTTCTTCTCTCACTCAGTCAGATGCTAGGCTCCTGTCAGTGCACTGACCTGCAGCGTCTGTGACTCAGCCAAGTTGCAAGTGAAGAATTGTTGTAATTGAATAAATGATTCCTTTCCTGAAAACAACTTTATGAAGATGGCTAAAGTAGAAAAAAATGAAGCACAAACTGGCATTGTGCAAACTTAATTTATGTACTTTTCAGCTTTGCATGATGTTTTTGAAGGCGTTTTTGTTTTATATGAACACTAGACGTTCTCTTTAGAGTTTGGTTACTAAGCACCTGAAAACTGAGGACATATTGTCACATTCATATTAGTTCAATGAGCATTGAATACTAGGCCAAAAGAAAAGAATAAAAGAAAAAGATTTGTTGAATTGTCATTTGTTGTGTTTTCAACAAACCACGGACATTACATTGGAGCCTTTTGACTCACTGGTGATATGGCGTTCAGTGTGTTCTGTTGTAGGTGGTAACTTATTATATTTCACTCTAAAACGAAAGATGAGACTGAAGAAAAACCTAGTTATAAAGCCCCTGACTAAGAGGGGCCAAGAAAGAGATGCAGGTAAGCGAGGTTCCAGAAAATAAAGAGCAGAAAGCATCGTGCTGTGGCCCAAGCCTGAAGAACTCTTGAATTCTAATCTGAGCTCTGTCAATTACTCAACTCTTCGTGCTGGCATGTCCTCATTATCATACCCAGGTGACTTCTTGGGTTAGTAGATGATTGATTGACATCTACATGCAAGGAGGGATTCTGCCCCGTTCTTCCCGTTCCCATCCACAGCAGGTAGCAGAGCTGGAACACACATTTGCCATGACTCTCTGTAGTGCACATTTTGGAAACTGAGGCTCACCCAGGCCCCAAAGGTCTACAACTCTGCCCTCCATTCCGTCTGATCTCAAGGAATATGAGACCAACAAGAAGCTACACACCTGCCTCTGATTACCGGCTGCCCAGTGCTGGGGTCAACAGTCCTCCTCCTGGCTGGAAAGAGCAGGAAGTGACCCTGGAGGAAGTGAGGCTTGAAGGATGGATGGGATTCTGTAGCTGGTCATTTGGGTAGTGGGGAGGGTGTTCTGAAATTTGAGGGACTTGTCTTGAATTTTAGGCAGGCAGAGAGCGTGGATCCACTTTAAACCCAAGGAGATGATCCCACGCCTCTGCTTCAAAGTAGAAGTGAGAGAATGAGTGGGTCATTTTGTGCAATTCTGGACAGTAGTTAAGAACATCTTTCCAGGAGCCCAACTTCCTGGTTAGAGTCCCAGCTCTGCTGCTTATCAGCTCTGTGACTTAATGCAAGCACCTCAACGTCTCTGTACCTGTGTCCTTAAGTGAGAACTGGAGACAATAATACTTAACATTTATTGATAGCTTCCTATGTGCCAAGCCCAGTTCAGGGCCCTTTACTCACATTTATTAATTTAATCTTCACAACAATCCCATGAGCTAGGTACTATTATTATCGCCTTTTTACAGATGAGAAAACTGAGTCACCAGCTGGGAAATAGCATAGGCAGCACCCATACCCAGGCAGTCTGGCTCCATTATGCATACTTCTGGCCGCTCAGTAGAATGGTGAACAATGTTACCTTTTTCATACGATTGCTTTGAGGATTAAATGAATTAGTCATATCAAGTGCTTCGAGCAAGCAGTGCCTGCCACATGGAACCAAAAACCAAACCAAACTTGTTGCCATTGAGTTGATTCCAATTCATAGTGACTATGAGCTGCCACTATTACTCTGGTTATGCTGTCATTTGGGGCTGGTAATGAGGACACTGAAGTGGAGAGAGGGGATGGGAGCAGAGATGGACAGCAGGAAACAGGTAGATAGATCTGAGAAGACTTGGAAGTCCTCGCCCCCCACCCCAGGTGGCAAGGATGATATTATTGGTGTCCAAGAGTGCACTGTGGATTCCTTCCCACAAAGAATGTCTGTGCAATACAGAATGGAATGTGTGCTCAGTTTGGACCAGGTGATCTGTGATGCCATCCCTATGCACGTTTTTGAAGCTCTGACCACAGGCAGAAAAATTAAATTAACCAGTATCAGCTGCCATCGGGTCAATTCCAACTCACGGTGACTCCATGTGTGTCAGAGTAGAACTGTGCTCCATAGGGTTTTCAATAACTGATCTTTTGAATCAGCAGGCCTTTCCTCCAAGGTACTTCTAGGTGGACTCAAACGTCCAACCTTCGGGTTAGCAGCCAAGCATATTAACTGTTTGTACCACTCAGGGGCTCCAAAATTAAATTATGCACCCCATATTGCCTCCAGCAGGCTCTTCCCTTTTGCTTCAGTTTCCCTACTAAAAGACACCCTTTTCTCCAGGTGACTGACACCAGCTGTTCTCACTGTGTTTGTTGCACACACATCTCCCCCTCCCCTCCGTCGTCAGATGCATTTTCTGCCCTTCTCTGCCCTATTCTGCGTACCAGGACATTAACCTATATGAACTACATTACCCAGAGTCCCTTGCTAGCGGGCTTCCTGTTGGGTTTAGCCTATGGGAGACACTAGCAGGAAGGCATGAAGAAAGAGAAGTCAGGGCATTTCTTCCCGGCTTCACTGGCATTTGACAAACACCATGACCCTTCACTCCGCAGCTTTCTCCAGCTGAACCCTCCTCCACAACTCCCGCTCCTGTGGGTCCTGGTTACTCTATTTCCTGCTCTAGTCCCTTTGACCTTAGGGGTGGTCATGGCTTCCCACTGTTCCTAGTCTCTGGTGCCTTGTCATCCTGTTTGTTCCCCTGTCCACACCACTGTAAGCTGTGTCTTCATTCATGTCTCTTCATTTACACCATCTTGGTTGAACTCCAGTCCCTGCCAGGACCGTGGCTGACACACCTACACTTATTAGGGCCACTTTACTTTTAAGGTGCCCAGAGGGAGGGCTGTATCTTTTCCATCAATTATTATTATGAAAGTTAATCTGATTGAAAATGTTGGGTACTGTATTTTTAATGTTTGTATACATAAAAATTAGAAGTGAAAGATGAGCGTGAAAAAACAAGTATCATGCATAATCTCAACAAAGATAACTACTATTTTACCATGTATATTTTTTCTTACTACAAAAGGATCATACTGGCTTTTGTTTTTTACTGGCTTAAACATATTGTGAACAGTTTTCTTCATCAAAAAATATACTTCAACCTCAATGAATTTATTTCCAATATCTCTAAATTAAAATTCTTAATGACTGCATAGTATTCCATCTAGGCCTGCACCGTGGTTTAATCAGTCTTCTATTAAAGAACATTTAGTTTGTTCCAATTTTTCCTTATTACAAACACTGTAGCAATAAACATTCTTGTACAGTATAAAATACTTCAACATACAACACAATAAACTCACTCTTCCTAAAGCAAAAGCCACACATATGCAGGACCAGCAGGGCCCCCTCTCTCTCTCTCGAGATAATATCTGCCTTCTTGCCTCCCACTGATGTTGTGAGGTTCAACTGAGAAAAAGTTTGTATGTGTAAGTTCTTTATAAACTGTAAAGTGTATGGGATGGGTATTCTATTATTATCTGACTCTTTCACAACCACCCTACAAAATAAGCACGGTGGCTATATCCTCAAGACACAATACACTGGCAATTTTGCCAGACATAAAGAATTGAAGGCTTACTTTTAGGCTTTTATATTTTTATTTCTCTGATTTAAAATTTTGAGTAGTAGTTCAGTTGGTTGTTGTTTGTTTTTCCAAATGGGAACTTTTATGTCAAGTGTAGAAGCTACACTGACATCTCACAGAAAAAATATCCCATCACTAAGAAGAAGGCATTCCATTTTGGATGAATTCTTGACTTACCTTCTATGATTCTGAATTCTTGGATTTTCTCAGCTCTTGCTAAAGCAATACTATTAAAATGTCAGAACACAGTTTCCTGGAGTGAGAGTCTTACATGGGTTTCAATTGTTAATGAAAGGCACATGTTTTTAAAATCTGACTTGACTCATGCTGAATCGTATTTGTTAATGAGTGTGAAAAGAAAAGATTTCTGTGCATTAAAGTGGTTAGGTTCTACCAAGATAAATGATGTTCTGGGAGGTGATATTCTACCTGGTTATGTGTTTTCTATTGCTGTTTGGTTTCTCCACGAAGATTCAATAAAAAGGATATAATCCTACTTTATAACGTCAAGTAGGGTTTTTACTTTAAATCCCTGTGAATTAAGAAAGGGCACGAAGCCTCTTCCTTGACTTTTGTCTTGCCTACTTGGCCATTTTTATCTCTTCTGGGAAGGACAGAAAGCGGGAACAGTGCATAGGGCTTATGAGCCAGATATAACTCGCCTTAACAGCACCAGAGGTCCAGGATTTGTTTTCTGTGTGAGTCAAGGAAACACCTGCCACCTGGTCAGACAAGCCTGATCCAGGAGTACTGACTGGCAAGGAAAGGTATGCACAGCTTGTCACAGGGATACTGAAACTGCTTTTGTTTCCTTCCTTCCTAACTTTATCTCTGTACATGTTTCACTGTTTCCATGGGTTTATTCATTCCCACCACCATCACCTCCATTTTTTTTTACAGTTATGTATTCAACCAAAGAAAATAGGTAAGAAAAACAATTATGATAGTGGAAAAAAAAAAAATCTAAACTGCCATATGTGTGGCCCATGGGAGTCTCTGATTAATTTTCATTTTCATCTTTTACTTCTGAGTTTGACCTGTTTCAGTAAATGTGTGAATAAATTTGGTCTTGGACTAGATTTCCTTGTAGCTTTAGAAAAAGTGAACCAGCCCAAGTCTTTTTCATACCATGGTGGGTTCCTGGAAGGCAAGAACTGTAACTCCATGTGAACTGAGTCCCAATACCACAGCAGCAAAACTTTTGTCACACAGCAATTCCCAAACTGGGGATTTTGGTAGATTTTATAAAGCAGCCAGCTAACCTTTAGAGCATCGTATTGTAGGCAAAATTGGCCATTCCTTTGTTGGTGTCTCCCTTGTCCTTTCTTGGATCCATATTCTCCTATCCATTTTGGATGTCACAAATACAGATTCTGAAAAAACAACCAATTAGCAAACAGTTACAAACAGAAGGCTACTCAAAGAGTCTAGTTTTTTTTTTTTTTTTTAATGCACCAATATATTAATTGTACAAAAAGTACTTATTGGAATTCAAAAGTGGGGAAATTGCATTTTGGGAGTGATTAAGAAAGGCTACATATGGGAGGGGAGAGGTGAGCTGAGCTTTGGGTGGGTAAGAAGGTTGGATGGGACTTAGCAAAGTAGACAAGAGGTAGGGAGACATGGCATTTGTGCAGTATAAGTTGACAGAGGTTAAGAGGGAAGTCTGAACAGGTGTGTTAAGGAGATAATGAGTTTGACTAGAAAGGAGTTTTCATGGAGGGGCTGTAGCACCGAAGAGGGAATACATTGTTAGGAACCAGTTCACTGAAAGCTTAAATGGGTTGGATTTCATCCCATAGGCAATAGAAAGGCACTGAACATTTTTGAGTAGGACAGTGACATGGGAAAATCGTCTTCAAACCAACTAAACCTAATGCCATCGAGCGGATTCCGACTCATAGTCGCCCTATAAGACTGAGTAGAACTGCCCAATAGGGTTTCCAAGGCCGTAAATCTTTACAGAAGCAGACTGCTACATCTTTCTCCCACGGAGCAGCTGGTGAGTTCGAGCTGCCCACCTTTTGGTTAGCAGCAGAGCGCTTAACCACTGCACCACCAGGGCTCCCTAAAGAGGATTAAAGTGATATTAGTGACCAAAATAGAGGACATTGGTAGTCCAGTGGTAGAATTCTCGCCTTTCATGCAGGAGATCTGGGTTCGATTCACAGCCAATGAACCTCATGAGTAGCCACCATCTATCTAACAGGAGAGGTTTGTGTGTTGTTATGATGCTAAATAGATTTCAGTGGAGCTCTCAGACTAAGATGGACTAGGAAAAGAGGCCTGGTGATCTACTTCCAAAAACCAGCCAATGAAAACCGTATGGATCGCAACGGTACAATCTGCAACCAATCATGGGGATGGTGCAGGACCCGGTAGCACTTTCTTCCATTGTGCATGAAGTCATGGCCAACTGGACAGCAGCTAACAACAGCAACAATGATTAAAATTAATCAGAAAATAGAGCAGAGACCTGGGAGAGAGGCACGTCAGGAGACTCCTGCATAGTCTAGCTATGAGACCAAGAGGCCTAGGAGAGGATGGTGGCCGTGGGAGGTATTTGAGGGTAAAAGTGAATAATCACCACTGGGAAGGGATACTTGACATAACTCTGGGACCTGCTCACAGTCCCCTCAGGATATGCCTCGTGGATAAAGCCTTTTCTCTTTCTCTAAAAATTCCCTCATTCTATTCCCCAATTTCGCCTTTGACAGTTTGATAAACTGTGCCGTACTAAGATGCTAAGGGTAAATTATGACTTAAAGTAGGTATAACACAAAATTACAGCAAAGAGAAATATTAAGTAGCAAGCACACTAGGAGAAATAACTTCTCGTAGAGTTCCTTCAAAACACATCCAGTGATACATAGCTTTCAAGAGTAAGAAACTAAAAAAAATTGTGTGTGTGTGTGTGGTGCGGGAGGGTTGCACAGGAAGCAATTTACTTCAAAATTTTCTTCAAGCTATGGCATTTGAGTTGTAGCGGATCAATATGATACCAGGAGAAATCATATTATCCTGGATTAAATATCATTTCTCTTCTCTCAGAATTACCTAGATTGCTCAGGGTCATTGTCCTCCACACATCTAGACTCCAGGAAAGAGTCATTTAAAGAGGTGTCCCCAAACAGAAGTTTCTGTTCTCTTCAGTTGCTCTTATACTCTGTACTTGGACTGCCTATTAAAGAAATCAGGGAAGAAAACAGGAGTATTTAAAGCAGTCATGCAAGTTTCCAAAGGCTTAGGGTCTGAAAGAAATTGGACCTGGCCAAAAGAACCTTGCTTCTAAGAGTGTTCTCTCCAGCCTTCCATGTTTCTTCCCATGACAGGCATCAGTGGTGTGACAATTAGGCATGGTGGTATGGTGGGTGGGCATTTCTGCGGGCTGGCAGCCTATTTTAACTTCCAACAGTGGGAGTGAGCTTTAACTCTGTGCTAAAATTAGGAGAATCTAGCAACTCCTGTGGTTATTTCAATCAGTTCCTACTTATTGAGTAGCAGCAGCATAGTTAAGTAATAACATGGTGGCCTTGCCAAGACACAGATGAAAAGCTGAATGTTGCACAGTTGGATCCGAAATCGCTTCAACGATCTAAGTGGAGAGCCAAACCAACAAAAGGGCTGTTGGCACCTCTGGGGGTGGGAGGAACTGGGGACATGGAAGAGAATCCCTGGAGCTGTTCCTCTGAAGCTTGGGGAAAATTTAAGGGAGCAGGAACAACTGACCTGGAAATTCAAATTTCACTAAAGCTTTAAAGACAAAAAAGGTCAAGATCCCCAGTGGGCGGGAAGGCTTGGTTTGAGCTCCCTCTCAGAGAGGATACACTGCCCTGCCACAGCAGCCTGCTTTAAGAGCCAGGGCACCTAATGAGACCTCGGCCCCTCGTGCTTGAGCTCACACAATAGTAATGAACGTAATAATGATCTAGATAAGCAGCTCCTTATAGCCACCTGTGCTAGAGCTTTGTTCTGACTGGTTGTACGTTGAGAAGAAAATTTTCTTTAGCTGAGAGAGAAAGAGGCCATGACCCTAGCTCCTGGTTCAGACAAAGCATCTGAGGCAAGCAGAAGATGAAAAGAAGGAGGAGGGCAGAACCAGAAGCCTTGAAGAAAGGTTCCATCAAGAATGCAAGGGGTGGTTGGTTGTTGGTGGTTGCCATCTAGTCCATACCTACCCATAGCGACCCCACGCGTGCAGAGTAGACTGCTTTATAGAGTTTTCAAGGACGTGAACTTTCAAAACCTGTCTTCCAAGGTGCCTCTGGCTGGGTTCGAGCCATCAACATTTTCAGCTCGTAGTCTAGCACTTAACCATTTGCACCACCCAGGGGCTCCTACAAGGGGCTGTTTTTGTTGTTGTTAGGTGCCGTCAATTCGGTTCCGACTCATAGCGACCCTATGCACAACAGAATGAAACACTGCCCCAGCCTACGCCGTCCTCACAATAGTTGCTATGTTTGAGCCCATTGTTGCAGCCACTGTGTCAATCCATATTGTGGAGGGTCTTCCTCTTTTTTGCTGACCCTCTACCTTGGTAGAGGAATTGGTCCCTCCTGAGAACAAGTCCAAAGTACATGAGATGAAGTCTCATCATTCTTGCTTCAAAGGAGCACTCTGGCTTTACTTCTTCCAAGACAGAAATGTTCATTCTTCTGGCTGTCCATGGTATATTCAGTATGCTTTGCCGACAAAGTAACTCAAAGGCATCAATTTTTCTGTGGTCTTTATTCATTGTCCAGCTTTCACATGCACCTGAGGTAATTGAAAATATCATGGCTTGCATCAGGTGCACCTTAGTTCTCAAAGTAACGTCTTTGCTTTTCAATATTTTAAAGAGGTCTTTTGTAGCAGATTTGCCCAATGCAATATGTCATTTGATTTCTTGACTGCTGCTTCCATGGGCATTGATTGTGGATCCAAGTAAAATGAAATCCTTGACAACTTCAATATTTTCTCTGTTTATCATGATGTTGTTATTGGTCCAGTTGTGAGGTTGTTTGTTTTCTTTATATTGAGGTGTAATCCATACTGAATGCTATAGTCTTTGACCTTCATCAGTAAGTGCCTCAAGTCCTCTTTACTTTCAGCAAGCAAGGTTGTATCATCTGCATATCGCAGGTCGTTAATGAATTGTCCTCCAATTCTAATGGTGGGTTCTTCTTCATATAGTCCAGCTTCTTGGATTATTTGCTCAGCATACAGATTGAACATGCATGGTGAAAGGATACAACCCTGATACATACCTTTCATGATTTTAAACCATGTAGTATCCCCTTGTTCTGCTCGAACGACTGCCTCTTGGTCTATATACAGGTTCTGCATGAGCACAATTAAGTGTTCTGGAATGCCTATTCTTCACAATGTTATCCATAATTTGTTATGATCCACACAGTCAAATGCTACTAGCACCTAAATCATCCCCACTGGGTTGGGGTTAGGGCTAGCATAGGAGTAGAGTGGGGAGAGATCTGGGGTGGCAAAGGTGACTGAAAACCATAGATTGATCATCTAAGAGTTTGGATTATACAGGGCTTTCCATTACACCTTCCCCACTTTTCCGACTATGTTGGCCATTTTCCTCTGGATGGTTGAGTTAACCTGAGTTTGAATCTAGTCCACACTGTATGGATAGGGAGTATGCGGGCACAGAAAGAGACTCATTCATTGGCAGTCGTCTTAGAAGTCTGCCTACCACACTCATCACTATCATTTGGCCCATCTGAGAACCGTAGGGAGGAATGGGAAAGAAATAAAAAGAAAATTATCTTGTTGTAGTACATGTTTTACAGTGATTGTCTTCCCTGGCTACACTTTAAAATCAACTAGGGAGCTTTTTAAAAAATACTGATACCTGGACTTCGACCCAGATAGTCTACTTTATTTAGTCTCAAATGGGTCCTAGGCTTCAGAATTTTTAAATCTCTCCATGTAATTCCAATGTCTTGCAGGATTGGCAAACACTGATGTTGTCTTTCCAGTAAGGGTTAGATAAGGGAGAAGACTGAAGCTTTGACTAACAGAAAGCATGGGCATAAACTCTGGGGAAGTTTCCAGGTGGAAAGGCACATTAAAGGTAACCGGCTCAATGACCCTTCTCCCCTACCTGAAGTTTGGCTCACCTCCACACCAACCCTGACAAGGAGTGGTAGAGTAGCCTCTGGATCTTCTTCTATACACACACACGCACACACACAGAAGCTATGGGACACAGCTGACCACTTGAAAGTTCTTTTATATTGAGCTGATTTCAACAGTCTCTTCTATTCTTATTTCTACCCTTTGAGTTTTCACAGAAAGTTACAAAGAAAGTTCCAGATATCATTGTCACAAAAAGTCCAAACACCAGCTATATTGTTGGATTGAAGGTTTTGGCCCTTCTGCACTTTCAAACAATGAGGATGCCTGCTCAGGTCAAAATGGCAGGTCTCAGCAGTTTGGAAGATTATATCCTTTCTCTGCCCCTAGAAATTCACCTGTCCTATGCCCCATCTCCTCTACACCAGGGCTTCTTTCACATTTGAATAGAGTATGACTCACCAAGGTGTTAAGAGCTTACTATGTTACTTTTTGCCTTTTAACAATGACCTTCACTGTTGTATCACAAAGAAATTATTAACTTGAGCTGATAATTGGAGCTATACAGAAAGGTTAGTAGTTTTTGTTTCATTAATTTTTCATTTGACAAAAGTTTATTAAAAACCTATTCAGTGCCAGGCACTGCTAGGGCTCAAAGAATGTAATGGTAGAGCAAAGGCAGCCACTGTTCCCTCCTCATGGGAGACTTAAATAATGACACAAACACATGTAAAACCAGTGTGTAGCAGAGGTACCCAGTGATTTGAGATCAGTAATGTGGGCCTGACCATGCCTGACTGTCGAAGAAGGCTTCCCTTGAAGAAGTGACACTCCATGACCATCCAAGATTCAATCAGTCTCTCTTCACCTGAACATCAGAGAAAGAAGGAGACCCAGGAGTTGAAGAAGGAAATGGACTGCAGGTCTAATTGCCTCCATGAACTACTACTTCCATTGCCATGAGACCAGAAGAACCAGATGGTGCCCAGCTACCATCACCAAATAATTTGGTTCAGGACTCAGTAGATGGATCCTGATCAAAAAGAGGAAAACAGAAACAAAATTTACAATTCTTACAGAAACCAGACTTACTGGACCCGTTGAGACTGGAGAAGCTCTGAATCTATGCCCTGAGATAATCTTTAAGCCTGGAACTGAAACTATCCTGTGAAGTAATCTTTAATAAACTAAACAACAGTTTAGCTCAACTAGTAAAGAAAGTTCACCTTGAGCAATGAACTCTTTTAAAGAATTACCTATATGAGATCAAACTGACAACATTAACTCTAAAACAGAGGAGAAGCTTAGGGGACAGAGAGTTTAAGTTAGTGATGGTGAAACAATATGGGTAGAGAGAGAGTGAGAATGGTAACGAAATGTAAAAAATGTAACCAATGCCATTGTACTGTAAATATAGAAAATGTTGACTGGGTATGTTCTTTTATGTACATATGTACCAAAATTTTTTTAAAACTTTTTTTTTATCAGAAAAGAAATGACACTGGAGCTAAGACGAGAAAGACGGGCAAGAATTAACTATGTGAAGGGTGGGGGTGGAAGAGCAGTCCAGGCAGAGGAAGCAGCAAGCGTAGGTCCTGGGCTGGGAGGGAACATGCATGTAGGAGGAATTGAAAGAAGGGCTTAGGCCCCTAAGCTAAAGGGAGTGGGCTGAGGAGGGAGTATGTTATTGCTGTTGTTGCCTGCTGTCAAGTCGGCCCCCAACTCATAGTATCTCCATATGTTACAGAGTAGAATTGCTCTATAGGATTTTCTTAGCTGTAATCTTTATGGAATCACTGGATAGATTCGAATTGCCAACCTCTAGGTTAGCAGCCTATTGTAACCACTTGTACCATGAGGAGGGGATATAGTCCATGTTAAAATGTGTTTTCTTTACCCTAAAATGCTAGACTGCCATCAAAATGCTTTTACTAGCTAGGGCGCAATTTTAAAGATATCAGAAATGGCCTCCAAATTAAGCACAGCCCCGCTCCTGTGTATACCATTACACTCCATTTGGGGTTTTAAAACATGGAAAGCTCCTCTTAAAACTACAAAGTTCTTTTTAAATATCCAAAGACCTCTCTATCATTTATCAACTCATTTATTCATTCTACAACTATTCTAGAGCACCTACTATGTTCTGACACAGCCTTTTGGTCACTGCCCATATAAAGCTTACAGGCAGGTGGAATAGAAAGACACGAAACAACACCTGAGCAGAAAGGCTACTGACAAGAGGTGGGTAGCACAAATAAATATGTGTACAAACTAGGTAGTTATCAATGCTATGGAAAATAAAACAGGTAAGAGGGATACAGAATGATGGAGGGCTTGCTATTTTACATGCAATAGTCAAGGAAACCTTCTGATTAAGTGACGTTTGAGCAGAGAGCATACTAGGGAGTTATACAGGGAATAGCATTCCAAACAGATGGTAAAGTAAATGCAAAGTTTCTGAGGTGGAAGTATCCTTGGCATGTTTCAGGAACACAAGGATGTCAGCGTGGCTGGAGGGGAGCAAACAGAAGGTGGGGCAGCAATGGGAGAATGTCCCTAGGGAGTAGAGGGTCGTAATGCCAGAGAGGGAGGCAGGAGCTAGAGCACGGAGAGTCTTGTAGGCCATAGTGAGGAACTGGGATTTTATGTTGCAATGGGAAGCCAGAATCTGAAATAAAGCCTTGCTGAAGGTGGGTATTCAATAAGTGGTAAGTTCTGAGAGAAAATAAATCAGATTAAGAGGATAGAAAAAGGCTAGAAGGCTGGGGAGGCTATTAAAAACAAGTGATCAGAGAAGTTCTCTCTGAGGAAGTGACCTTTGGGCTGAGTGTTGAACTATTTGAAGAAGCAACCGTGCAGATTGCTGGGAGAAGCAGGTTCCAGGCAGAGAGAAAAGCACTGAAGTGGGGAAAAGCTTGACATATTCGAGGAAGAGCAGAAAGGTCAGAGTGGCTAGAGCATAATATGAGAGGAAAGAGTGGGAGGAGACAAGCCTGGAGAAGCAGGCAAGGGTTGGATGAAAAGACCCTCGGAAGCCATCCTGAGACATCTGGATTTTATTCGGGATGCACTTCGAAGACTTTGAAGGATCACTCTGATTACTGTGCTGAGAAAACACTATAAAAAAATAAAATAAAAAAAAAAAAAAACATTACAGTCAAGTAGACTCCAACTCATAGCGACCCTATAGGATAGAGTAGAACTGCCCCATAGGGTTTCCAGGCAGTGGCTGGTGGATTTGAACTGTCAACCTTTTGGTTAGCAACCAAGCTCTTAACCACTGCACCACCAGCGCTCTGAGAATACACAACCGCAGGGAAGAAATGGAAGCAGGGAGACCAGAGCGTAGGCTGCTGCAGTAGTTAAGGCCAAAGATGGCGGTGGACTGAGACGGCAGCAGTAGAAGGACGAGAACTGGATTTTGGATCTATTTTGGAAGCAGAACTGGCAGTACTCACAGATGAATTGGATATGGAGATGGGGAAAAACAAATCAAGGATGGCTTCTGTTTTTGTTGTTGTTGTTTTGTTGAGGAAACATCTAGTAGATTTTGATGGTTGCTCTTGACTAACAAGAGTGTGGAGCAAAGCCACTGCCTCAGGCAGGGATAGACCCGGGTGAGGGGCCATACTGTGATGATTGTAGGGACTGGGAGGGGGGAAAGGACAGCATGAAACTGAACTTTGGGAGCAAGGAGAGGAAGGGAAGGCCTTGGGCCCCTAGAGAGAATGGGGTTGGGAGGACCTGTAAGGGAAGACTAAACAGTTTTGCTGTCTACATAATTTTTAAGATTATTATGCAGTAAAATTGATTCTGTGTGTGTTTGTGTGTGTGCGTCCAGGTCTATGGGTTTTAGCACTTGAATAGATTCATGTAACTGCTACCACAATAAGAATACAGAACAATTCCACCACCCCAAAAACTCCCTTATGATATCCCTTTGATTGGTTCTCCATTGCTATAGTTTTGTCTTTTTGAGACTGTCATATAAATTGAGTCATACAGTATATAACCTTTAGAGACTGGGTTCTTTCACTCAGACTGCCTTCAGATGCCTTTGAGATTCATCCATGTTGTTGGTTTATATTGTTGACTATTATCCCATTGTATGGACACACCACAGTTTGTTTATCCATTCATCTATTGAAAGACATTTGATTTATTTCTAGGTTTGGGAATTATGAAGAGCTGCTAAAAACATTTGAGCATAGGTTTTGTGTGAACCTAAATTTTCATTTCTCTAGGATAAATACCCAGAAGTGAGATTGTTAGTTTGTATGGCAAGTGTTATGTTTAACTGTATACTGCCAAACTGTTTTCCACAGTGGCTGTACCATTTTGTATTCTCACCTGCAATGTATAAGAGTTTCATTTCCTCTGTATCTTCACCAGCACTTGGTGTTGTCAGTTATTTTTCTTTTATTTCATCCATTCTACTAGATGTGTAAAGGTATCCAATTGTGCATTTCCTATAGGGTCGCTATGAGTCGTAATCAACTCGATGGCAATAGTAATTTGTTTTTTAAATGATGTTGAGCATCTATTCATATGCTTACTTGCCATCTTTATATCCTCTGTGGTAAAGTGTCTGTTCAAATCTTTCGCCCATTTTTTAATGGGTTGTTTGTTTTCTTCCAGTTGAGTTTTGAGAGTTCTTTCTATATTCTGGATACAAGACATCTGTTGGATATGTAATCTGAAAACATTTTTTCCCAGTATGTAGCTTGTCTTTTCATTCTGCTAAAAGTGTCTTTCACAGAGCAAGTTTTTAAAAAATTTTGATAAAGTACAATATTTCAATGTTTTCTTTTGTAAATCAAACTTGTGTTATCATGACTAAGAATTCTTTGCACAACGCCAGGTCAAGAAGATTTCGCCTGTGTTTTCTTCTAAAAGTTTATTATTTTTACATATTACATTTAAATCTAAGATATATTTTAAGTTAATTTTTGTATAAGATATGAAGATTAGGTCAAGGCTCTTTTTTGCATATGAATTTTCAACAGTTCTAATATCATTTGTTGAAAAGATTTCCTTTTTCCATTTTTTTTATTTGTACCTTTGTAAAAAAATCACCTTACCATATATATATATATATATATATATATATATATGTCTATTTCAGGAATCTATTCTGTTCTATTGATCTATGTGCCTGTCCCTTGCCAATACCATCCTGTCTTTATTACTCTAGCTTTATAAGTGTTAAAATCAGGTAGTGTGATTCTGCCAATTTTATTCTTCTGTTTCAAATTGTCTTAGATATTCTAGTTCCTTTGCCTTTCCATATAATTTTAGAATCAGCTTATACCTAAAAAATAGGTATATACCAAAAAAATACTGCTAGAATTTAATTTGAATTGTGTTAAATCTATATATCAGTTTGAGGTTAATTAATGTCTTTACAATGTTGAGTTTTCCAATCCATGAACTGGGTATGTCTTGCCATTTATTTAGATCTTCATTGATTTCTTTCATCACCATTTTGCAGTTTTTGGCAAACAGATACCGTACATGTTTTGTTAGATTTATACCTAAGTATTTCACTTTTTAGAGCTATTTTAAATTGTAATTTAAAAATTTTGGTTTCTAGTTGTACATTACTAGTATACAAAAACACAATATTTTTGTCTGTTTACCTTGAATCACCACATCTATCAGTTTGTCGTACTGTGGGGGATTGCATGTTGCTGTGATGCTGGAAGCTATGCCACCAGTATTTCAAATGCCAGCAGGGTCACCCATAGAGAACACGTTTCAGCAGACCTTCCAGACTAAGACAGACTAGGAAGGAAGATCTGGCAGTCTACTTCTGAAAAAATTGGCCAGTAAAAACCTGACAAACAGCAGTGGAGCATTGTCTGGTATAGTACCTAAAGATGAGCCCTTCAGGTTGGAAGGCACTCAAGATACAACTGGGAAAGAGCTGCCTCCTCAAAGTAGAGTTGACCTTAATGATGTGGATGGAGTCAAGCTTTCAGGACCTTCATTTACTGATGTGACATGACTCAAAATGATAAGAAACAGCTGCAAACATTCATTAATAATAGAAACATGGAATGTACAAAGTATGAATCTAGGAAAATCAGAAGTCATCAAAAATGAAATGGAATGCATAAAGATCAATATCCTAGGCACTCGTGAGCTGAAATAGACTGGTACTGGTCATTTTGAATCAATCCTATGGTCTACTATGCCAGGAATGACAAATTGAAGAGGAATGGCATCACGTTCATCATCGAAAAGAATAGTTCAGGATCTATCTTGAAGTACAACGCTGTCAGTGATAGGATAATATCCACATGCCTACAAAGAAGACCAGTTAATATGACTATTACTCAACTTTTTGCACCAACCACTACTACCAAAGATAAGGAAATTGAAGATTTTACCAACTTCTGCAGTCTGAAATTGATCAACCATGCAATCAAGATGCATTGATAATTATTGGTGATTGGAATGGGAAAGTTGGAAACAAAGAAGAAGGATCTGTAGTTGGGAAATATGGCCTTGGAGACAGCAACGACACCTGAGAGAGAATGGTAGAATTTTTCAAGACCAACAACTTCATTGCAAATACCTTTTTTCAACAACATAAACGGTCACTGTATTACTTGGACCTCACAGGATGGAAAACACAGGAATCAAATCAACTACATCTGTGGAAAGAGATGATGGAAAAGCTTGGTATTGTCAGAACAAGGCCTGGGGCTGACTGTGGAACACAGCATCAATTGCTTATATGCAAGTTCAAGTTGAAGCTGAAGAAAATTAAAACAAGTCCACGAGAACCAAAATATAACCTTAAGCATACCCTCACCTGAGTTTGGAGACCATTTCAAGAATAGATTAGATGCATTGAACACTAATGACCAAAGACCAGACGAGTTGTGGGATGATATATGGACATCATTCATGAAGAAAGCAAGAGGTCTGTGAAAAGAAAGGAAAGAAAAGGCCAAAATGGATGTTAAAGGAGACTCTGAAACTTGCTCTTGAACGTAGAGTAGCTAAAGCGAATAGAAGAAATGATGAAGTAAAAGAGCTGAACAAAAGATTTCAAAGGGTGTCTCAAGAAGACAAAGTAAAGTATTACAATGAAATGTGCAAAGACCTAGAGATAGAAAACCAAAAGAGAAGAAAACACTCACCATTTCTCAAGCTGAAAGAAATGAAGAAAACAGTGAAGCCTCGAGTTGCAATATTGAAGAATTCTATAGGCAAAATATAGAATGACACAGAAAGCATCAAAAAAAAGATGGAAGGAATACTGTACCAAAAGAATTATTTGACATTCATCCATTTCAGGAGGTAGCATATGATCAAGAACCAGTTGAAGGAAGAAGGAAGGTGTTGAAGGAAGAAGGAAATTATTGAAGGAAGAAGTCCAAGCTGCACTGAAAACGTTGGTGAAAGACAAGGTTCCAGGAATTGACAGAATACCAATTGAGATGTTTCAACAAATGGATGCAGCGCTGGAAGTGCTCTTCATCTATGCTAAGAAATTTGGAAGACAGTCACCTGGCCAACCAAATGGAAGAGATCCATATTCGCGTGCATTCCAAAGAAAGGCGATCCAACAGAATGCAGAAATCATTGAACAATATCATTCATATCACATGCAAGTAAAATTTTACTGAAGATAATTCAAAAATACTTGTAGCAGTACATTGACAGGGCACTGCTAGAAACTCAAGCCAGATTCAGAAGAGGACATGGAATGAGGGATATCATTGCTGATGTCAGATGGATCTTGGCTGAAAACAGAGGACACCAGAAAGACGTTTACCTGTGTTTTATTGACTATACAAAGGCATTTAATTGTGTGGATCATAACAAATTATGCATAACATTGTGAAGAATAGGAATTCCAGAACACGTAATTGTGCTCATGCGGAACCTGTACATAGACCAAGAGGCAGTCCTTTGAAGAGAACAAGGGGATACTATGAGGTTTAAAATCAGGAAAGGTGTGCATCAGGGTTGTATCCTTTCACCATACTTATTCAATCTTTATGCTGAGGAAATAATCTGAGAAGCTGGGCTGTATGAAGAAGAACACAGCATCAGGATTGGAGGAAGACTATTAACAACCTGCGATACGCAAATGACACAACTTTGCTTTCTGAAAGGCAAGAGGACTTGAAGCATTTACTGATGAAGTTCAAGGACCACAGCCTTCAATATAGATTACACAAGAACATAAAGAAAACAAAAATCCTGACAACCGGACCCATAAGCAACATCATGGTAAATGGAGAAAATATTGAAGTTGTCAAGAATTTTATTTTACTTGGATCCACAATCAATGCCCATGGAAGCAGCAGTCAAGAAATCAAAAGATGAATTGCACTGGGCAAATCTGCTGCAAAAGACTTCTTCAGTGTTGAAAAGCAAAGATGTCATTTTGAAAAACTAAAGTGTGCCTGACCCAAGCCATTATATTTTCAATCACCTCATATGCATATGAATAAGGAAGACCTAAGAAGAATTGATGTCTTTGAATTATGGTGTTTGTAAAGAATATTGAATATACCATGCCAGTAGAACGAACAAATCTGTCTTGGAAGAAGCACAGACAGAATGCCCCTTAAAAGCAAGGATGGCAAGAATTTGACTCACGTGCTTCGGACGTGTTATCAGAAGGGACCAGTCCCTGGAGAAGCTCATCATGTTTGGTAAGGTAGAGAGTCATCGAAAAGAGGAAGACACTCAGGGAGATGGATCGGCACAGGGGCTGCAACAATGGGCTCAAACATAGCAATGATTGTAGGATGGCACAGGACCAAGCAGTGTTTTGTTCTGTTGTACATGGAGTCGTTACGAGTCGGAATGGAGTCAATGGCACCTAACCACAACAACACCTTGAATCCTTCACCTTCAATCCTTTATCCTTATTAAACTCACCTATTGTTTTAGAATTTAGTTTCTTTATGGCCTTGTGGTTTTCTTCATAGACAAGTATGTCATGTGTGAGTACAACTTTATTTCTTCTTTTTCAATCCATATGACTCATTTCTTTCTCTTGCCTTATTGCACTTGGTAGAACTTCCAGTAAAATGTTGAATAGAAGTGGTGAAAGCAGACATCATTGTCTTGTCTCTGACCTTAAAATTATACAGTCTTTCACCATTTAGTATGATGTTAGTTATAAGCGTTTTGTGGATGCCCTTCATTAGTTTGAGAAATACTTTTCAGTGTCTAATTTGCTGAACGTTTTTATCATGAATAGATGTTGAATTTTGACACATGCTTTTCTGTAGCAAGTGAAATGAATATGTGATTTGCATTTTCTAGCCTAGAGCTCTCTCTGCAACCCAGCGCCACTTCTATCTTTCAGGTTGTGTTGAGTTCAGAATGGGGGATACTAAAGGGAGAAAAATGGTAAACTCACCATTAGTTCAGAGGTTCTTTAAATTCTCATCTTCTTCCTCAATTTGCTGGCTACTATTTAACTCTTCAGAGTCCTCAAATAGCAGTTCCATGCATTCTATCCCAGTGTTATAGCTGCATTCAGTCAGAGCAACTAGGTGAAGTGTTTATACCATCTTGACCAGAACTGAAACTTTCCCCCCACATTCTCTGACACAATTCAGATGAGGGTTTGGGACCTGATTTACAGAGTCACTTTTTTTTTTTCCAACACCACCACCACCATCACCACTCATTTCCATGAGTTCCGTAGGGATGTTCTGCAGCTGCAGTTGAGGAAACTTTGAATATTGGCACTTCCAGAAATAGACATATCCCAGACAGCTAAGAGCATTTTTTTCCTTTAGAGATCAATTCCTGCTACATGAGAATTAGTAGTTGGTTCCAAGGGGATACTTAGTGAATTTAGTCTTTGGTGCCTCATGTTCAAATGTGGTATGAGTAGTCCGGGAGGACTATGGTTAGTTTCATGAAGTTATCTTCCAGGTCAGACTGATAATTCTTGGATAACTGTAGTTTTCTTATAATCTTACTGAAAGGAAAAGCAAGTGGACGTGTTCTCCAGGCTTATGCACTCTCTCTGTGGCCTTTTTAATGCTAGGTGGGTTCGTTCCAAGTTTCCAGTGCTCTGCTAAAGAATGCAGGGTTGACCTGAGCTAGGCATTCACATAATGATCATAAAGTAAAGCACCAATTCTCCCAGTGCAATTAGAGGAAAAAGCCCCGCATTCAACGCCTTTGCAGACTTGACGGGGAGGATAAATGGAGAGGAAGCCTGATACTGAGAAATCCATCCTTTTCCTACAGGCCTGCCTGAACCAAAGAAGCCTAGTAATACAAGGACCTGTCTTTTTAATACTTTTTAAAATTAAAGTCAACATGGAAGTGGGGTGGGTGGGTGGCTCAAATTGAATGGTCATTGTGCAGCAGGCTGGTTATCTCATCGTTTGTTATACAATAAAAGAGGATCAGATAAACACAGGCATAACCTCTGCCTCCATTGATAATGTAAATCATCCCTTGTATCATTTGTCTTTCCTTCAGGCTGGATACAAAAGGCATAGAAATGAACAATTCATGCCTAAACACAGAAGAGCTTGAAAGCTAGTGCATGTCAGATGTTTATTCTAGGTCATCATTAAGGGGTTGAGTGGATTTGCTTATAAACACAGGCTATTCTGTCAGTAGGGAGTGGGAGAGAAAACATGTTTCTTACAGAGCAGAGAGAGCTCTTTTAAAGACACATTGCAACTTTTCTGCTATGCACAGTAAGTTATAGAGATAATTCTTTTTATAGGGTATGAAATGTTGTCTCCTGAGCTGTGCAAAGCGTAATGTACTGTGGAAACAATGCTTTTTCCCTCCACTATGTGCGAATGCCATTTTTCATTACCCACTGAGTGGGAGCTTGCTGGAGATTGAAATGAGAGCAGGGTTGCCCTACCCACAGATGGCCAGGCGCCTCCCGACACACACTCAGGAAAGACCTCCGTGGGAGCCCTAGAAGGTCTCGCCCAGAAACTTTCCTGACAATGAAGTTTGAAGCACCAAACCCTTAAAGGATGTTGCATCTTTGCAGGTTATCCATTTCCACTGCCCTCATTCTCTGCTGAGGGCTTTGTGGGTTGTATTGTTATTGTTTTTCCCACCCAGCCCAACCAAAGGCAGCTAAAGAAAAAGTGCCAAGACAAACAGAACGAGAGCCTTGGGGACCCAGTAATGGGTACAGAGCGTGAGTGTGGTAATCATTCTTTTGATTTGTGCTCAGATATGTTTTCTATTTGCTTTTGCACAGAATGTGCATTTTCCCCCTGGACTGCAAATAATCTGAGCCAGGGTAAAACCATTACAAAGTGGCCTTCAAACATCATGTCTGTGTTGGAACTGAATGACTGATCAGACATTTAAATATGGAAACTGGGGATTTGGGTAAATTGCACTGATATGGTTTTAAAAGCATGTTCAGAGTTATTTAAATATCTTTGCTTTCTTGGGCATGTCCCAGTCTCTTCCCTCTCTCTCTTTCGTTCTCTCCCTTCCTCTATTATCTAACTATATACTTTTTTTTTTTAAGAATTCTGCATATTTCCCTTTTAATTTTGTTTCCATTTCAATGATTTGGTTTTATCCACACAGCCAAAA
Source organism: Trichechus manatus latirostris (assembly GCF_000243295.1). NCBI lineage: Eukaryota > Metazoa > Chordata > Mammalia > Sirenia > Trichechidae > Trichechus > Trichechus manatus. The sequence continues at coordinate 21,789,914 of NW_004443965.1, forward strand.
CTAAAGAAATGATTTTTGCATCATTCCTAATGAACAGAGAAAGGAAAGAAGAACAAGAGGTGGAATTCTCAGCACCCCCAGGCTCTGACAGTCTCTGCCCCTTTTCCAGGGCCACCAGGGTCAGAGCTCTAGAGGTAATGTTCATTTCCTTACACTGTCCTCAGTGTTTTCTGACCTGCCTCTGTGAAGCAAATGACAAGCGAGGAAGCAAGGACGATGGAATGGCTGCTTCAGCTGCAAGTCCGCCACCCCCACCCAGGAGAGAGGGGAAGGGCAGGAGGGTGAAGCTCCTGCACAGCTAGGAAATAAAGATTAATGCACTCCCAGTGTCCTGTGCTGGGCAAGGCTCTGTCTGGTGAGGCCCTGACAGCAGTCAGGCAAAGGAACCTAGGATGGGGCTCTAACTCCCAGGTTAATGCCGAGTACTGGTTTTTATTTTAGTTGCTCAAGGATCAAAGAGAAATTCTTCAATAAAAAGGAACTTAAAGGGAACTTTGGCGCCAACATGAACCTTCATCAAAAACACTTGCTCAAATGCAGCTTCCTTGACTTGCCTTTTCATATTGTCTTTCCAGTTCTCATCCACATTAGTAATTAAAATAAGGATTTTCTCCATCACAATTCAGCTTTCCCTTTCCTCTCAGCTGACCAGAATTTCACAAGGGTGACATGACAGTTTGTTGCTAAGGAACTGAAGCCTATGTCACAATTCAGCATTCTGATGAAGCAAAGTAAATACTTTTCAACTAAGTTGATATTAAGTATAAAGAGGTGGTGTGTATGTGTATTTGGGGTGTGTGAGTGTAGTGTGGTGTATGTGGTATGTAGGTGTATGTGTATGGTGTATGTGGTGTGTGGGTGGGTATAATGTATGGTGTGTGTGTGGTGTGGTGTGTGTATGTGGTATATAGGTGTATATAGGGTGTGGTGTGTGTGTATTATGGTGTATGTGGAGTGGTGTGGTATAGATGCATGTGTGCTGTGGTGTATACGTATAGTGTGATGTGGAGGTATTGTGTGTGTGTGGTATATGTGGAGTGTGTATGGTATGCTTTGTGTGTGGTGTGGTGTGTGTGGGTGTGAGTGTGAGTGTAGGTGTGTGCGCTCTGGTGTATGTGGTATATGTGTGTGTGGTGCATGTGTGGTGTGGGTAAAGGGGTGTACGCTGTGGCATATGTATGTTTGTGAAGTGTGTGTGGGTTGTGTATGTGTGGTTGGTGTGGTGTGTACGCATCTGTGCTATCATGTGTAGGGGTGCATGCTGTGGTGTGTGTGTGGTGTCATATGTGTGTATGTGTGGTGTATGTGGTGTGTATGTGGTATTGTATGCATATGTGTGCTGTGGTGTGGGTGTAGGGGTATGTGCCATGGTGTGTGTGTGTGTGCATGTGGTGTGTGTGTATGTGTGCTGTGGTGTGAGTGTAGGGGTGTGTTGTGTGGTTTGTGTGTGTATAGTGTGGTGTGTGTGTATGTGCGCTGTGGTGTGGGTGTAGGGGTGTGTTGTGTGGTTTGTGTGTGTATAGTGTGGTGTGTGTGTATGTGTGCTGTGGTGTGGG